>NC_136856.1:38409580-38713552 GCF_951799975.1 Gobius niger | reverse complement strand
CGAGATGCTGCAGGTGAAAACATAGATTTGCAATGTTGAGATTTGTGTCTAGTTTCTTCCTGAACAGTTTGGACAATTTTGAAAGTTTGGAAAAGTTTAGAATATTTTCAACATTTTGGAAAAGTTTTGAAATTTTGTAACAGTTTGGAAACATTTTTAAAATGTACTCGAACATGTCAACAACCCATCAAACCCATCAATTTAGATCTGGCTTTATCCATTATATAGATTTTGGTGGAGAAAATAAACTCAAATTTGAAAGTTTTTTTTATGAAAACAATATACTTTTCCTAGTATTCACATCAAAAATAAAGTTTCAAATTGATTCCTCTAAATATTTTTGTAGAAATGTGATTGAAAAGCATTCAATAGTATCACAGAGGATCAGGAGGCATAAACAGAAGTGAAGTATGTTACTGACTCGTGTTTCAAACCCAAACTGAAGTGTGTGAATCAGGCCTGAACAGACGTCCAGCAGAATGAGTCTCCAGGAGTTTTCCAGCTTCAGAGCCAGATGTTCAGGCTCCTGCGGGAAATGACCGACGCTAAGCACAAACGCTCTCAGTCAACAAGCTGCTCATGAGTCGCCAAATACAAGACCTACCCACTCATTTCATCATTTATATTCACCTTATTCAGGAACTCGCAATCCTCTCTCTCTCTCCTCTCCTCTCTCCTCTCCTCTCCTCTCCTCTCCTCTCCTCTCCTCTCCTCTCCTCTCCTCTCCTCTCCTCTCCTCTCCTCTCCTCTCCTCTCCTCTCCTCTCCTCTCCCCTCCCCTCCTCTCCCCTCCTCTCCTCTCTCTCTTCTCTCCCCTTCCTCTCTCTCCTCCCTGTCACCTCTCTTTCTCTCCTCTCCTCTCTCCCCTCTCCCTCCCCCTTCCTCTCTCTCTTCTCTCCCCTTCCTCTCTCTCCTCCCTGTCACCTCTCTCTCTTTCTCTCCTCTCCTCTCTCTCCTCTCCTCTCCCCTCCTCTCCTCTCTCTCTTCTCTCCCCTTCCTCTCTCTCCTCCCTGTCACCTCCTCTCTCTCTTTCTCTCCTCTCCTCTCTCTCCTCTCCTCTCCCCTCCTCTCCTCTCTCTCTTCTCTCCCCTTCCTCTCTCTCCTCCCTGTCACCTCTCTCTCTTTCTCTCCTCTCCTCTCTCCCCTCTCCCTCCCCCTTCCTCTCTCTCTTCTCTCCCCTTCCTCTCTCTCCTCCCTCCCCCCTCCTCTCCTCTCTCTCTCCTCTCCTCTCCCCTCCTCTCCTCTCCTCTCCTCTTCTCTCCTCTCCTCTCCTCTCCTCTCCTCTCCTCTCCTCTCCTCTCCTCTCCTCTCCTCTCCTCTCCTCTCCTCTCCTCTCCCCTCCCCTCCCCTCCCCTCCCCTCCTCTCCCCTCCTCTCCTCTCTCTCTCCTCCCTGTCACCTCTCTTTCTCTCCTCTCCTCTCTCCCCTCTCCCTCCCTCTTCCTCTCTCTCTTCTCTCCCCTTCCTCTCTCTCCTCCCTGTCACCTCCTCTCTCTCTTTCTCTCCTCTCCTCTCTCTCTTCTCTCCCCTTCCTCTCTCTCCTCCCTGTCACCTCTCTCTCTTTCTCTCCTCTCCTCTCTCTCCTCTCCTCTCTCCCCTCTCCCTCCCCCTTCCTCTCTCTCTTCTCTCCCCTTCCTCTCTCTCCTCCCTGTCACCTCTCTCTCTTTCTCTCCTCTCCTCTCCTCTCCTCTCCTCTCCTCTCCTCTCCTCTCCCCTCCCCTCCCCTCCCCTCCTCTCCCCTCCTCTCCTCTCTCTCTCCTCCCTGTCACCTCTCTTTCTCTCCTCTCCTCTCTCCCCTCTCCCTCCCTCTTCCTCTCTCTCTTCTCTCCCCTTCCTCTCTCTCCTCCCTGTCACCTCCTCTCTCTCTTTCTCTCCTCTCCTCTCTCTCTTCTCTCCCCTTCCTCTCTCTCCTCCCTGTCACCTCTCTCTCTTTCTCTCCTCTCCTCTCTCTCCTCTCCTCTCTCCCCTCTCCCTCCCCCTTCCTCTCTCTCTTCTCTCCCCTTCCTCTCTCTCCTCCCTGTCACCTCTCTCTCTTTCTCTCCTCTCCTCTCTCTCCTCTCCTCTCTCCCCTCTCCCTCCCTCTTCCTCTCTCTCTTCTCTCCCCTTCCTCTCTCTCCTCCCTGTCACCTCCTCTCTCTCTTTCTCTCCTCTCCTCTCTCTCTTCTCTCCCCTTCCTCTCTCTCCTCCCTGTCACCTCTCTCTCTTTCTCTCCTCTCCTCTCTCTCCTCTCCTCTCCCCTCCTCTCCTCTCTCTCTTCTCTCCCCTTCCTCTCTCTCCTCCCTGTCACCTCCTCTCTCTCTTTCTCTCCTCTCCTCTCTCTCCTCTCCTCTCCCCTCCTCTCCTCTCTCTCTTCTCTCCCCTTCCTCTCTCTCCTCCCTGTCACCTCTCTCTCTTTCTCTCCTCTCCTCTCTCCCCTCTCCCTCCCCCTTCCTCTCTCTCTTCTCTCCCCTTCCTCTCTCTCCTCCCTGTCACCTCCTCTCTCTCTTTCTCTCCTCTCCTCTCTCCTCTCTCCCTCCCCCTTCCTCTCTCTCTTCTCTCCCCTTCCTCTCTCTCCTCTCCTCTCTCTCTTTCTCTCAAACGCTCTCAGTCAACAAGCTGCTCATGAGTCGCCAAATACAAGACCTACCCACTCATTTCATCATTTATATTCACCTTATTCAGGAACTCGCAATGGGCGGCGTCAAAGTGCTGATGAGACTTGAGCTAACATTGGCTTTAGTTTATGCTTTTGACGTAATATGGAACATTTCCGACTTTACGCTTTGTAAATATCAATGCAGAGACACAACAGAAAGTACATGAAAATACCACTAAAAATCACCAGATAGAGATGCACATTACAACGCAAAAATATCACATATAATATCACAACACCAGGTGATGCAATATAAAGGTGATAGTATAAAGAGCAGGTATATTCATAGTGAACAGTTTAACAAGTTAACAAAGCGTAACGTATTACACTTACTGCACGGTGAAATGATGAGAGATACACATTAAAGGAATAGGCCACCGTTTTTACATACTAAGATATGTTCTTACCTCACTTTAGACGTGTTAATATATCCCCGTCTGGTCTTTGTCCGTGCGCTCACACATACGCAGCTTCTCCCACATGTCATATAGCTCCAAAAAAGCTAACGATAGAAGCTACCAAGCTCTTCCACGTGTTCCCTATTTAAATAAAGTTACGTGAAGTGTTTTCATGCGAAGTATATTTACCCAGAAATGTAGCATGTCGATTTTATAAGCAAATAAAAAGGGGGACTATATTGTGAGGCGTAATGATACGAGGAGTAAAACGTCCGCGCAGTAACTCCTAAAGGTTATTGCCGGAAGTGAGCGGGGAAGTCTTTAGGAGTTACTACGCGGACGCTGTGCTCCTCGTATCATTACGCCTCATAATATAGTCCCCCTTTTTATTTGCTTATAAAATCGACATGCTACATTTCTGGGTAAATATACTTCGCATGAAAACACTTCACGTAACTTTATTTAAATAGGGAACACGTGGAAGAGCTTGGTAGCTTCTATCGTGAGCTTTTTTGGAGCTATGTGACATGTGGGAGAGGCTGCGTATGTGCTCCGTTTGCGTGACAGAGCGCACGGACAAAGACCAGACGGGGATCTATTAACTCGACTAAAGTGAGCTAAGAACATATCTTAGTATGTAAAAACGGTGGCCTATTCCTTTAAGTGCACAGTATACATGTCCCAAAAACAACGAGGCTGCAGGAGATGACAGAGATGAAAAGAGATGTCCTGCCTTCACAGACAGAGAGCACGGAGCATGGAGGCTCTGTGTCGGGTCCTTTTTATGAAGTGAGTGAGATCAGGTTAGAAATAGGGATGCACCGATACCACTTTTTCTTAAACCGATACGACTACGAGTACTTTGATTTAAGTACTTGCTGATGCCAAATACCGATACGAATACAAGGCATTTTCGCATAGTTAGTTATTAGTTAATTTACTCATTTGCATGTAGGCTACACTTTAAAGAGCAGTTATATTAGAATTGTACAGATGCCATTTTATTTATTTATCTTTTCTCATTCAATGTAATTTTAAATTTTTATTGCACTGTCAGACCGAACAGCTCATGTCCAAAAGCTCCTCAATGCTTGTGCTTTATTCATTTATGTATTTTTATTTAACAATACTATTGAGATGTTACTTATTACTGCAGCTAAATGGTCTCTTCTCGCCTTTACTTCAGCTCCGTGTGGATTTTCTTGTGTGTTTATAGTAACTTGGCCAGTTGCCTACAGCATTTTGATTGTTTTGCAGCAGCTAATTTTTGCTCAATATGGACACGCAGTATCTATTAGATGCTGGGTTAGTTTTTCAGATGAATAAGCCCCTGGGCATTAAAACGGCGTAAGAATCGGCAGAACTGTTAGCCGCGAGTTAGCGGCTAGTTTGGCAACGTTAGCCTGTATCTTGTAAACAATGCAGACTCCACGCTGCAGCGCTAACAACATTTAGTTCGCATAAGTGATTTAATGCCGTATTTCAGTGAGATTTAAAAATGGAAGTTTTCAGAGTAAAATCCATTGGAAATGCCTTATTTCCATTATATTCAATAGAAAAAAACAGTGATTTTAATCATTTGTCAACAATGGGAATGAGGTCCAAGCTGATGAAATTCGGTAAAAATGTTCAAATTCACTCCTTTTCTTCCAAATGAAATGCAGACATTGTAAAAAGTGAAGTTTTAAACGGCTCTGGAAGAGCAAAGAAAAACATGTGTTTATAATGGAAGTCAATGGGCCTGTTCCAGCCGCTGCCATTTCACATAAAGAATCGTCCACTACAGAAAAAACTATAAATGCATCAAATCCATTTCAATTCTCATCTGTGACATAAGCTCTGGAAACAGACAAGGCCTCAGCTCTACATTTTATTACAATCCCACTTTTGTGTTTTTGTGTAACAATTTTTTTTCAGTTTTAAGTTTTGAAACTGGGATTTTAAGGGTTGAAATCCAGAACATTATGACATGTTTGGTACTTTTGGAAAGGTTTCAAGTAGTTCATCTGGTTTTGGTTTATGCAAAAAGAAGTGGAAAAAAATATTGAAAAATGTAGATTTTATAACTGTTTTAAGTGTGTACATTTTTGTACAATAGGATGGGGAAATCTACAGAAAAATTAAATTTTTGCTCATCTTTGACACGTCCAAGGCTAATTCACTGAAGTCCCAGCTCTGTAATATTCATTACTATAAAGATAATGAGGCTTTTCTGTTGTTTTGTAACACAAACTTCAAAGTTTCTGTTTTCAAACTGGCAAACAAAGGGTTAAAATCCCCAAATAAAAAACATGTTTGGTAGTTTTGAGAAGGTGAGAAGTGATTCTTGAGATTCATGATTTTTTTTTTTTTTTTAAAGATTTTTCGAAAGGCCCGTCATTAATGCACGTTAGAATTCGACTGAATGAGCGCCGTGGGGTCAGCTCACTGCAGCTGTGTTTCTTGCTACAGGAGCATGGTGGCAGAGCAGCGGAGAGGGTGGGCGGAGTCTCACGGAGTACTCACACTTAGGGCTGCACAATATATCGCGAAAAATATCGTATCGCGATATTAGCTGATTCAATATCCGTATCGTGAGAAGCCACAATATATCGCAACATCACCATAGCCTTCATCTGACTAAGATCGACCCATTTTTTTTGCAAACTCAAACTCATGCATTGAAGTCATGTGTAGAAGTTCAGTTTTAGTTTTTACATTTACTAGCTTTGTTAAATTCTACCCTTGTTTTGGTCCTGATAGGGTGCTTTTTAAGTCTTCTTTTGACACAATTTGCTGAAAAAAATTGTGTTTAGTGAAATATCGCAATAATATCGTTATCGCGATATTGCACAGCAGTATTGCATATCGCAAGTCACTTCAATATCGTGCAGCCCTACTCACACTGCCTTTGTTGATGGGACTCTTGGGGCTCACATCATTCAGTGTCCTCTGCCTCTCCAGGACAGGGACAACTGCGCGCCCTGCACTTTTGTACGCACATATCTGACTGTCTGGGCAGTAGAGTTTTTTACCTTGGGCTAATATTTCATTATAAAAACAGAGATATCTAAGTTTTACAGACAGAGTAAAAAAAACCAAAAAAACATTTAGGACAGAAATGAGCATGGGAAAGCGTCTCTCTTGCACATAAGCAGCTGAGAGCAGCAGCTCTGTGTCTTGGCGAGTTGTTGCCTTCTATAGGCCAGACCTCCACAGTTGTTTAAACCACAAATACCCTGGTTCTACACCGCGTTCCAAATTATTGTGCAAATGACATTTACCTCTGATTTTCTAAATTGTAAACTCAAATGACAGTCAGCATAATTTCCAAGGATCATTTAAATGTGGTTGAGAAAATCTCCCAGTGATAGCAGTTTTTAGAAATAAATATAGTAAAAAAAAACCTCAAAACCTACTGTTCTAAATTATTATGCAACTCATCGTTTCAATACATTGTGACACTTCTGAGTTTTTGGAGAGTTTCTGCATGGATTTCTTTTCAGGATGTCAGAAAAGTCTCCCAGAGCTGGAGAAAGCTGCCTCCCAACCTCATGATTTGTTTGTTGATGCTCCAAAGGTTCGCAATAGGGTTGAGGTCAGGGGAAGAGGGGGTCCACATCATGAGTTTCTCTCCTTTTATGCCCATAGCAGCCAGTGATGCAGAGGTATTCTTTACAGCAGGACATGGTGGCATGAAGATGAGGTCATTTTCACACCTTGAGGGATCCTAAAGGGGTGGACCAGCTTTCACCATGATTTTGGCCTAAAACATGACTCCGCCCCCTCTCCTGCAGCCGTTTCTGTTCATCAGCTTCAATTAACAGTTTAGGGGAGGCCGGATAGAAGGTTTATGCACGACTGCAGCCTCTGGAGGGTCCTACACCTTGATGTTCGGGAGACTCCAGAGGCACCAGCAGCTTCAAATACCTTACAATATGATTCCCCTTTTTATCCGCTTAGAAAACTTCACGTAACCATATTTAAATAGGGAAACGCGGAAGAGCTTGGTAGCTTCTATCTTCACCTCGCTATAGAGCTATAGTGGAGAGGGGGAGAGGCTAAATGCTAACGCCGTTTGTGCTGTGTTTACGTGACTGAGGGCACACATGAAGACCAGAGGTACAAAAAAAGTCATCTAAGCTTAGGTAAGAACATATCTTAGTATGTAAAAACGGTGGCCTGTACCTTTTAAGGTGGGCGGTAAGAGTTTAAACTGTTTATGTTGAATTCTGCTTGAGCCCTGATGGTACTGAACTTTATTTGATCCCAAAAATATGAATACGTTTGGTGGTGGGGGCTTTCCAAATGACCGGCCCAAACGCCAATGACCTCTGGAAAACCTGGTCCAGTAAAAGATGTTAATTGAATAGCCCTGCCCTTCATCTGACTGAGATTGACACACTTTTTACAAACACGGCCTCACCTCGCCTGTATTGCATACATCGTAGGTTTTTATCAGTTTTTAGGTTACTTCTCCATTATTGCATCGTCATCTTACCCGCTCTGTGACCAACCTGAGGTGTTGCAAACTTATTTCCTTTTACGTTTCCATTTCCATTTATATTTATTCCCAGCCTATGCTAAATCAGTAAATGAAAAATAAATATGTGTCGCTCAGAGTGGAGGAGACTCAGGACCTGTTGCTGTTCTTCCGGACGCTGAGGACCTTCTGCGACCGATGTGACGAGCGCCGCAGGACCTTCACTCACTTCCAGGTAACACTCACCTGAGACACGCCCATGTGCTCCCTCTCTTCATGCTGAATGCTGAGATGTTGTTCATTCGTCTGTTTGATTGTGAAAGTAGTTGTGGAAACATGTGTCAATGAGTCTTGTGGCAGTATTTCAAGAGTAGACGGTAATCTCAGTTTGGTTTTGCCAGATTAATGTTTATTTGCAATGTAATGGTTTGCACAAAGCGTCACGTTGAGCTGATTACTTAAAGGATCTGTATCCTGCTATTTTAGCCATTCCAAAGTAAACTATAGGCATTTATATGATATATTGTACCACTCTACCACTATGGAGGACTAATTTTTGTGAGAAATATAAGTTTTTTCTGGGGGTATTTTCCCAACCCGGAAGACAAGACTCTTGGATTCAGTTAACTCCACCCCCTCTCTCCGAGTTGATGCTGTTCATGTAGTAGGAGTATACATTTCACAGCAATACGTGAAGCTGTGTTTCATGTCATCTCTTAAGGAGATGACATGAAACACAGCTTCATGAACATACACGCTAACACATGTTTTGATGGCCTCACTGCTCTGGCCTCTCCTTCAGGTGTTTTTATTATGGGACTCGCGCTGGTTAATCCACTTTCAGGCCCTAAGGCATTGCATTACAGACGTCGGACACTTCCTGTATAGATCAGCGGAGTATTCCCCGATCACGGCCAGCGAAGGAGGAAGTGCAGTTTCTGTATTACATCCACAAAGCAGCAGGTGCATGTTGGCTACTCGGCTGGGCGGCATGGAAGTTTATTTGACGCTGGTCGCGGCAGTTTCTCATGGCACTGACCGTCCCCCGTGCCACACTTGCTTCCCCCCATGGTCCCCTGATTTAAAATTTCAAACCACCAAGTGTAGGCGGAGTTTGGTCTCTAGTGCCACCTTATAGTGACCGTGTGTAATCTATATTTAACATATTTAATAGACTAATTAGATGAGCAGGTAACGAGGAGGGGATTTCTGGTCCAATCAGAAGGGGATTGTTTACTTCTTAAAATAATCTCTCTCTTTGCTTATTTTTCAATTTTACAGACTTCTGTTTAGGGATGTTAACCGATGACCGTTTGACCGGTGGTTAACCGTGTCATTGTTAACTGATCAAAGCTGTCTGTTGTTGGTGAAAAAAAGTCTCTAAATTACACTATTATAGACAATGGACTAAATGCTACTACAGTAAGATCTTTTCATGTGAAGAACAAATTATCCCTCAGACCCTTCCTCACAATACATTTTTCATAACTCGCCTGTTTGTCCATAATAAACCGATAAAAACATTTGCCGTGAGGTCACAGCGTTTGGGTTCACGGGCACGGCGTGCGCACATGAGGTTTGCGAACAGTAAAGAGGCTACAGTACAGTAGTGTGTGGGACCATTTCACCAAAAAGAATGACACAGATGTACATCTACATTTCAGGAAGGATCATCAATGGTAACAGATAAGGTGATGATCAGATCATCATCTTTCTTTATTATTGTTAACACTACCTCAAACTAAAGCGACGTCTCATCAGAGCTGTCATTTTCTTTAATGAGCCGCGGCAATGTTTCAAATGAGCTTCTAAGTTCTAACGCTAGACAAGCGCCTTTGTTTACAACGCGATCACCTTGAATATCTGAGATTATCTACTGTTTCTGTGCGGCCCGGTGGCAAATGCATCACGGACCGGTGGTTGGGGACTGCTGCTTGGGAATTTAAAAAAAGTGACGTGATGGAAGGGGGCGCCGGGGCAGTTGCGAAATTGCAGGTGCGACCTCAAATGGCTGTTATTTCAAATAGCGTAGCATATTTTAAAATATGCGGTTAACCGGTTTCAACCGGCTAATGAGGCTTGGCAGTTTTCACCATCTCTACTTATATTTGAGCGTCTGTGTGCTGCTTTATAAAGGCTTTTCTGCCATTTACTATTCATGATGTTTCTTATTCTGTTCTCTTGACTTTAGTCCCGTCCTGTCCGTTCCCATAGTAGAGCATGTGAGTGCAGCGCTGTGTCCCGCGCTCCGTGTGGTTCCGAGGGCCTACAGATCCCACTGCTCCTGTTCAAAGTGCTTACGGTGTGTTTCTGTGCCATTAGAGTGTCTGCTGCGGCCATCAGCTGCTCCAGCAGAATGATGGCACACACTCCACACGCTTCTGAGGCGATCTGCAGCTCTGGCTTTTATTGAAGTTGGCGCGAAAATGCGGCAGTGCAACAATGGCCAAATGGCAACGAGGCGCATACTTCAGTCCACTGATGATAGGAGTGGAAACTACATTCTTACAGAAGCATTTTTCAACATTTTTCATCTTTAAGTCTTTTACTCAACACTTTGGAAGGAAATTATTCATACAGAATAGTAACACTGTATTTAAAAAGTTAGCAAAGTGAGTGATTGAAGATTTTTTTTTATTACCTTTCCAAATAACAGCACATATATGGGACGCAGGATAATTACAATATGTGCCCAGTCGTGGAATCCAGGGTCACAACTCGGTTTTGGGGTATTTTGAGATGGACATAGATTCAGAAAGTGTAGTCTCCAAGCTTTCCAATGATAAGCAGAGAAATCGGCTTCTAAAATTTGCAGAGTTTTCCCCTCTCTGCTGCTGCTATGTGTGATAATAGGGCTCATTTACTTCTCATTTAGATAAGCCATACATTAGAAAAGGTAAAAAGCAAGAAAAATGTGCCATACAAAAAAAGAAAGGTTTTATATTAGAATTGTGCTGATGCCATTTATTTATTTATTTTATTTTCATTCAATATAATTTTTCATTTTTATTGCACTGTCCATCATAGACAGAAAAGCCCATGTCCAAAAGCTCCCCAATGCCTGTGCTTTATTCATTTATGTATTTTTATTTAAAGGATCTATATCATGCTATTTTAGCCATTCCAAAGTTAAGTATAGGCATTTATATGAATGATTGTACCTCTACCACTATTGAGCACTTGTGATAAATATAAGTGTTTTCTGGAGGTATTTTTCAAACCCGGAAGACGCAACGCTTCGATTCAGTTAACTCCGCCCCCTCTCTCCGCACAGACTTTACCGTAATATAAATAAACAGCAATAAGTGAAGATACTTCACGATGCAGTTATAAGGAGTTGACATCTGCAACACAGCTTCATAAATGGCTAACACACAAGCTAATATGCTAATACACACGCTAACCCACGTTTGGACTGACTCACCGCTCTGGTCCATCGCTGTTTACATTATGGGACTCGCGTTGGTTATAAAAGATAATCCACTTTGATTCAGGCGAAAGTTCACCAAACATCCATCAGAGACAGTCACAGAAAAACAACCAGAATAAGTTGCAACGAGCTCCATCTTCAGCTGCAGCGCAAACATGACTGATCTGTTCAGACGCTCAGGGTGTGTGTTTGTTTTGGCCACAGCTGACCTGGAAGCACCTCGGGCACATCCTTTTTTTTTTTTTTTTTTTTTTTTTTTGCTCTTTGCATCTCTCTTACGACAGAAATAATGAAAAGGGTGGTTTACAAATTAAAATCAGGCCGTAAGCATAGAATTAAGACATTACATTACAGACGTCGAGCACTTCCGTTCCGCTGTGACGACACAACTGAACACTCAGTCGTTCACCAGGAGAGGGCGGAGCCTCAGAGAGCAGGAGGGCGGAGCCTCAGAGAGCAGGAGGGCGGAGCCTCAGAGAGCAGGATTCAGGAGGATTACTGAGAGCTGCGTGAATGAAGCCACAAACCACTCTGGAGGTGTTTTTGATAAGGAAATAGCATAACAACATGGCTAAAAGCAACAAAAAGTCGATTTTGCATGATATAGGACCTTTAACAATAGTATTGAGATGTTACTTAAATTTTTCTTAAATCTTTTCTTCAGCTCCGTGTAGATTTTCTCGTGTGTTTGTAGCAACTTAGCGAGTAGCTACAGCTACAGCTTGTTCTGCTGCAGCTCATTTTCGCTCAATATAAACATGCTGTATGTCTTTAATTTGGATTTTCTGAGGACTTTTTAGTCGCTGGGTTAGTTTTTCAGATGAATAAACCCCTGGGCATAAAACGGTGTCAGAATGGCCAAAACTGCTAGCTGTGAGTTAGCAACGTTAGCCTGTATCGTGTAAACACTGCAGACTCCACGCTGCAGCACTAACAACATTAAGCTCTGGTTAAATCCAGCACAGACTCAGATTTAGAGGGCGCAGTCTGTAATAAAGTCAGCTCTATGTGGATTATTGTATTTCCACTAAAGAATTCTCCAGTTTGTTGCTTCTTCTCTCCTCAGCTGAGAGCTGCGCCTCGTAGGTGCGCTGGCCGCACGTCAAATGGTATCGGTTTCTGGTATCGGGACCACATGAATGAGTGCGAGTATGAGTACAAGCATGTGATATCGGCCCGATACTGGTATCGGTATCGTGCATCCCTTGCCACAAGCCAAAAAAAGCAAACATAATCGGGAAACATAATGGTCAGCAGGGCGCTGTGCAGTATTCCAGTGTAGGAGTAGGAGAGGTGTGGTTTACGATCGTCTATAGCCGTTTATTGGGCTGAATGTCTATCATGCGTCTGCAGTAGCCACAGCCAATCGTATCATCGTATCCGATGGCGTGTGACGTAGCCACTGTAAACTTTCGAGCTAAACTATTTAGAACACGGCCTAAAGCTTGATCGAAAAATAGCGTCGCGTCTGCTGCTGTTATGTTTGATCCGTAAATAAACTACAAGCTTCCGTATATCGAGCAGTCAGACAAAGTCAGGCCCTACTGCACGCTCCGAAATCTCCCAAATCAACCCTGTTTGAACCTAAACGTTTACACTTTTATATATACCAATACTGCTAGCTTAAACATGGAGAGGCTTCTTCGTGATCTCAACTGAACGAAAAAATACGAAAATCAAACCAATTTAAAAAGGAAAAAAAACGTCTTGGTCAATTTGTCTCAACCGACTTGTGTCCCCCGTTCTGGTGATGGGTCAAATATCAACAATGACGGATAAACAATACATTTTTAGTTCAATATTTATCGTCAGGACATATATTCGGAATTTCCCCATTTTTTTCTTAATAAGTTCATGTTCATTGTGGGATATTTTAAGATAGAAGTACTTCGGATAGAGCTTAACTGTAATTTTTCAGCTTTAGAGTGTGTTATGGCACATTTAGTTAGTTAAATTAGTGACCACACTGGCGTCCTGTTCTTGGGTCCCCTGCTGGGCCTTTGACTAAACCAGGTAGAGAGACCGGCCTTTCCTGGACCCCAGACGAGGCCCTCGCACCTTTAGACAAAGGTCCCAAATGGCCCATCTCCCCAACAGCACAAAGATCTCCTTCTGCCCCCGAACGCCACCATGATTTCATTCCCATGCAAAGTGCCTTTTGGTGGCTGCATTAACATCTCCAACTGTATTACCATTTCTCTGTGTTTCTGGGCCTCCCTTTGTTGTGTATGACCCCTGTCCTGCTGCTCTGTCTGTGGCACTCACCTATAAAGGTAATGCCAGGGCTGAGCAGGGCAGAGCTTATCATGACCCCGCGTTATGGGTAACCCTCTCCGCAAATGCATTTGTGTAATAAACTTCACATGTTGACTAGACAAACATCTCTTAAGCTTTATTAAGCAAGAAAATCCACAACAAGTGTTTGTTGCATTACAAGGTCTTCAATAGTGTTGTTTTTCTACACTATTGAACACAATAGATTTCATTATTGGGACAGGGACACACTTCCATAGTTTCCTGTGGTGCTGTCCTTTTGACAAGGCAAATTTTAAAAGGGATATATATATTCTTTCACTCTGCCCTCAATAGGGCTGGGTGCCGTTAAATGATACCAGTCTAGTATTTTTCTGCCAAATGTTTGCCCCATTTCCCCAATTTTATATGATTTTTTCCCTATTTTTGTTCCTAATTTTCCAAACCAATATTTTTTCCACAATTGTTTCTTATATTTTCCAAAACTTCTCCCAATTTTACCCCATTTTTCACATATTTCTTGACTATGGAGATGAACCCAATATTGTGAATTTGCAGATCTTCCAGACACTATTGTTCTGTTTTGTGGTTCTAGACAAATATTTTAGTATAGGTATCGAAAAAAATGTAGCTGGACCCAGCCCTAGTCCTCAACCTTTGTCGCCCTAAACACAAACCAGTAACGTTGGATATTTATAAAAAGTTTATTACAATAACATTAAGACGCAGTCCTCTGTCACTCTAGATTCACAGAGTTATAACATTCTTACAGGTCAGATACATGGGCTCACAGTGTCTCCTCCCGAGGAGATAAATTAAACACAATATGACTTTATTTACACTTCTATAGACACTTCAGACAGGTCTCATCCTGCCTGTGTTTCAGAGATTAAAAATATTCCCGTTTCACTAAATACAAATACTGTAAACCCCAAAAGTCAGTCCTGGACACGACTGGACAGAAGAGGCACGAAGTAAAAGGTTGACCGGAGTCAGAGGAGCAAAGAGGAAACCCAAACTAGGACTAAACCCAAACTAGGACTAAACCCAAACTAGGACTAAACCCAAACCAGGACTAAACCCAAACTAGGACTTAACCCAAACTAGGATTAAACCCAAACTAGAACTTAACCCAAACCAGGACTAAACCCAAACTAGGACTAAACCCGAACTAGGACAAAACCAAAACCAGGACTTAACCCAAACTAGGATTAAACCCAAACCAGGACTAAACCCAAACTAGGACTAAACCCAAACCAGGACTAAACCCAAACTAGGACTAAACCCAAACTAGGACTTAACCCAAACTAGGACTAAACCCAAACTAGGACTAAACCCAAACTAGGACTAAACCCAAACTAGGACTAAACCCAAATTAGGACTTAACCCGAACTAGGACTTAACCCAAACTAGAACTTAACCCAAACTAGGACTAAACCCAAACTAGGACTAAACCCAAACCAGGACTTAACCCAAACTAGAACTTAACCCAAACTAGGACTAAACCCAAAGTAGGACTAAACCCAAACTAGGACTAAACCCAAACTAGAACTTAACCCAAACTAGGACTAAACCCAAAGTGGGACTAAACCCAAACTAGGACTAAACCCAAACTAGAACTTAACCCAAACTAGGACTAAACCCAAACTAGAACTTAACCCAAACTAGGACTAAACCCAAAGTGGGACTTAACCCAAACTAGGACTAAACCCAAACTAGGACTTAACCCAAACTAGGACTTAACCCAAACTAGGACTTAACCCAAACTAGAACTTAGCTCAAACCAGGACTAAACCCAAACTAGGACAAAACCCAAGCCAGAAATAAACCCAGATTAAGATTTAACCCAAACCAGGATTTAACCCAAACTAGGACTAAACCCAAACCAGGACTAAACCAGGACTTAACTGAAACCCGAACTAAACCCAAACCCGGAATAAACCCAGACTTAACCTAAACTAGGACTTAACCTAAACCAGGACTTAACTCAAACTAGGGCTTTACCTAAACCAGGACTTAACCAAAACCAGAACTAAACCAAAACCAGGAATTAACCTAGATTAAGACTTAGCCTAAACTAGGGCTTAACCCAAACCCGTTCTAAACCCATACTAGGACTAAACCCAAACCAGGACTAAACCACGACTTAACTGAAACCCAAACTAAACCCAAACCCGGAATAAACCCATACTTAACCTAAACTAGGACTTAACCCAAACCAGGACTAAACTCTAACAGGACCATCTTGAGACAGTGAAGGATGGGTCAAATGCAGACGTTTCCTACAGGGACAATGAACCTTAACTCATCAGCCTCATCAGTTTGAAACAAAAGAATAAAGAAAAGTACATGTTGATCCTCCTCTGACCCATGGGTCACAGTCCAGTTGGTAGATCGGTGTCCGTGGTGGCCTTTTACTCTTCATAGTTGTCGTTTAGTCCATTGAATTAGCCTTAACATGAACCTGGAGCCAGTTGAGAACATGCTGAGGTGGAGAACATCACTCCCTCAGTGAAATCAGCCGTTGTTCGCTCACTCCGGGCGCCAGGCTCAGCGGCGGTACTGTCCCACCGGCAGCACGTTGAGGCAGGTGAAGGTGTCGGGGTTCTTGGACAGCACCACAGGGTTCCCGTCCAGGCGGATCTCCGTCAGTCTGGGTCTGAGGTAATACGTGTCGTTGGAGCGACAGAAGGTGTCCACGCTCACGTCCGAGATGTTGTTGTTCTGTTGGATACAGTTACACATAAGGTTGTGTGATAATGACAAAAGTTAATAACTCATTATTTGTGGGGGCTTTCTCCATAACGAAGAAGCGATATCTTTGCACACCATCAGAAATATGTCAAAATGTGCTGTCAAACGTCTTAATTTACATCTCAAAAAGATAATTGTCCTGAACAGACTACAAGAGGGCATGAAACCACTTTTCAACTTTCCAATGTTTGTAATTTTTCAACTTTTTTCCCCTATTCACCTCAATTTTTTCAAATTTGTTCCCAATTTTTAAGAATTATTTTTTCCACCTTTTCCCCAGATTTTTCCAAAATTGTCCATTTTCAAATTTTATTAAGTCTTTTCACTTTTATTTAAATTTCTTGACATTTGCATATCTTCCAAAAAGCAATCTCAATATTATTGCCCAGTTCTAGTGCCACAGGTTTATTACAGAGCTAACGCTAACCCCGCATGCCTGTAGTTCCTCCTCTCACCTGTAGGTGCAGGGTCCTCACATTCTCAGGGATGTGAGGCACTGCCTCCAGCTGGTTGTCAGACAGGTACAGGTTGGACAGCTTTGACAGTTTCTGTTTGAATGAATAAAACACATGTTTTATCAAAGCTACTCCCCTCGAGGTGTGACTCGCAAGGACTGGTGAAGAAGAGTTTGTAAACCTCAATAGTATTTAAAAGCATGGTGGCAGGTCATGGCCAGATCAGCTATGACGGAGCAAAGTCTGTTGTTTGTACAGCAGTTTTTGCAGCTTCCCTTTTTTGAAGAACATTGTCATCTTCTTTCTGCTGAAAACTCCTGCCAAATTAACCCTGTCTTCCTGGGGCTGATTTTGAAAGAGCTAGCTACACATTTCTAACCTTGTGTTTGAATTTTTTTAATGCCTTGTATGTTGGATCCGACCGCAGCCTGCCTCCTAAAACCCACCCTGTTCTATGCACCTTACACTGGCTCTGTCGGGTTTTTGTGTCAAAGTAAAGGTTTTGTTCAATGTTTTTAAGTATCTGCACTCCTTGGGCCCATCTTATCTAAGTTGTGTCGACCGTACACTCTGCTCAGAGCCCTGTGGTCAGTTGACCAGCTCCTGTTGGCAGCCTCTAAAGCCAGGCCAAAAACCAGAGGTGATAAAGTCTTTTCTATGTGCCCCGACAGTGGAACAGTCCTCTGTCTGTCGGCTCTCAGGCTTAGCACAGTTCAAGTCTCGACTGAAAACATACCTCTTCTCCCTGGCATTGCGAGAGCAATGTATCTTGGCCTGTATTTAATTGTATGTGATTCATTGTACTGAGATAATGTTGTCTTGAAACACTTTGGTCAGCTGAAGTTGAACTTGAATTAAGGTCTAAGATGTGATGAAGGAGCAATTTTCTCAGAACAGTAGTAGCCCTTTGCTCTGGTTTAAGCAATATCTCTTTGTCTAAGTCAAACTATGCACTGTGCAGTTACCTTGAAAGCGTTGGCCTTGACTCCTCTGGTCTTGAGCCTGTTGAAGTTGGCATTGAAGGTGGTGAGTTTGGCTGGGAGCATGGGCAGTTTGACCAGTCTGTTCTCAGCCAGAGAGAGCTCCTCCAGAAGAGACAGTTTAGAGAAGGCTCCGTCCTCGATCTCTGAGATGAGGTTTCCAGTCAGATCGATCCTCTTCAGCGTCACTGACGAGGTACAGCACAGTTAGTTATGGCACATTCTGTGGCGTGGGCTTTGATCAGCACTCACGTATGTCAGCGAAGTCCTTGTTGCCGATCTTCTGGATCTTGTTGAAGCGTGCGTACAGATAGGCCGTTTCTTTGGGCAGTGCTGGGACCGTGGTCATGTCCGGACTCACCTCCTCACAGTAAACGGACCCAGTGAGACACACGCACAGCAGGCAGGTCGGCAGGTCTGTGAAAACCAGGAGAATGTCCAAACACGGCCAAAAACAGGGATAATATCTGAATCACTGACTCACCAGAGGCCTCTGCCGTCATGGGAGGAGGGGTATCTGGATCATCAGCAGCAGGCAGCGCCCTCTACAGGACACAAACACTGGTCAAAAACAATTCAGGAGAAGGATTTAAAGAGCTCCACCAGAACTGCTGTGGGAACATTGGTCCAAAGTAAATACCGACAGTGGACCACAGACCAGCATGGAATAACTGAAGCTTGTGAAGCTTTAAAATATAAACTCTGGGTTTCCTCTGCGGTTCTGTGGAGGGAGAAGCTCATACTTTACACAGATCTTAATGAACTACAATAAAATATCACCTTTATAGAAAACTACTTTTTTTGGCATGTCCTGACACTGGAGCAGAGAGTTTTTATGCCAAAAGCCTCTGACAAACGAGCCCAATCAAACCAGAGCGAGAAGAACTGAAAACCCAACCATTATGTTAAATTACTGAAAAAAATATGGGTAAAAAAGAGCCAGAAAATGAAGTAGAAGCCACATGATCACGAACGGACCAGATGGTTCTGATATACAGCGTCTAAACTAGATTTATTTCAATGCAGTTTGATGGAACATTCCATCTTTCTCCATTTGGCCGTAACGCTGCTCAAAAGAACAGAGCTGATCCATTAGAATGACAGTTTGTTGGTTTAAACGTCTTGGAATACCAGGATTTTTGTTTTCGCAAGTTTTTATGTTCCCCTTGACAGAAGCACGACAGCCCCACTCCCCGCTCCTGCAGCTCCGTTTAGGAAAGTCCTGGTTAGGTTAGTTTCACAGCAGTTTGAGTGAATCCAGGCTCAGTTAAAGATAATCATTTTAGAGCAGCTCTGTAATCTGCCCTAATTTGAGGAGATGGAATGCACAGGTTTATAAGGGGAATAAAACCTCTGTAGACTTGCCAGAAGGGCTGCAGCTAATGATTACTTTGGCAATCGATTAATCTACGGATTACCTTTTACGATTCCTTGATTCATTTCTTGGCTGTGAAAGTTGTATCAAAACTGCATATGTTTTCAATCTTTTTACCACTTAAATTTAAAATGAGGACATGTTCATTTTAGTAAATGTTTATAGGAGGCTCTCTCACTAATTCTGCTTTCTGATTGGATGAGACGCAGACAGTTATGAAATTTACAATGTACAAAACACTACATACCAAAACATAGTTTTTCATCAAAAATAAAAAAAAATATGTAATTTTTGCTCCTTTTACATCTGTGTTTACCAGAAATTGATTCATCGCTGACTAAAATAGTTGTCAGCTACTTCATTAATCCATTAATTGTCGATTAAATGTTTATTTGTTTCAGCAGAGACTAGTTGCTGTTGTTGTCAGCATTACTTTGCCAACACAGCTTTAATTTGCTAAACTCATCCTGGTGAAGAATCAAGATGCTTGGATTATTTTGGCAAAGTTAGGAATGAGCAGGGACATTGACAGTTTCTTTGATTCCAAATTGTTTAACGTTTTTGAGTCTGGCTTGCATTGTGTATGTAGGCGCATTGAGTTGCCTTGTGCATGAAATGCACGGTTTCAATAAACAGGCCTAGGGCTGGATACTGTTAAATAATTTTCCGACCTGAACCTAAACATCATGAAACAGATTCATATTATTTTAACTTATTCCTTTTCCTTCGATTTAATTTATTTTATATATATATAATATATTTGTATCATTTATTTGGTGAAACAACCAAGAAACTTCCTGTAATTACAAAAGGGCAGCAAAAAAAACATTTTCCAATTATTATTATTTTATTTTTTACCCATTTTTAAAGGGACTGTAGGGAGTTTAAAAATGTTAAAATTATGTATTTACCTCCCCCTCCATGTTCCAGCCATGTCCTAATGTGTTGAATGAGCTCAGACCTGTTCACCACAACTGCCTCTAAAATCCTGCACTGTCACTCAGAAATGTGTCCCTTCGGGTCCGAAGTGCCGTCATGCACGAGCTTAATATAGAAGGTGCAGTTACACATTTGGCCTGAGGTGGCAGTAGTGAGTTTAAAATGGCTAACTTGCATCTAGCCCCTTTAACCCTTATTTAATTTTTGTCCATATTTATCCCTAATTTTTCCCCAGTTTTTCCCAAAATTTTGACCTAATTTGTCTACTTTTTCAAAGAATTGTTCTCCAATTCCCCCCCCCCCCCACAATTTTTGGATGACCAACAGCATCGAAGCTCGGGTCTAAAGATTTAATATTATTTTCTGTACGTGCTTTCGATACTTTAATTTTCCTGATACCAGTAGTACCTAAACTTTTTCCCAATATCATACTGATATTGTTTAATGGTACCCAGCAGTGAAGAAGGAAGGGCTGTTGTCCCAAACTCTAAGAACTTAACCACTCAAACAGAGACACGGCCCTAGACTTGAATTCAGTCCCATCTACAGTCCCTGCCTCCCCAGCCGCCCACAGCTCAGGGCATGGCCTTGTTTCCAGAGCGGCACTGGTGCAGTGACTTTGAGTGACTGTGGAGACGGCAGCCAGACGCTCATTACCAGTGAAGCAGAATGTTCCACAGAGCGGCAGACGCTTCAAAATTGTCTGACTTTATGAAATACATGTGAATATCCTGCACTTCTATTGAAACCAGCTGCTGGAGTCATGTCTCTGTCAGAGCTTAACCCCGTCTATAAATCTGTATAAAACATGTGTTACAGTAAAACTCAGTGCAGGTTATCAAACACATAGGAACAAATGGCTCCGTAAAATATGTCTGTAACATGTGTAACATCTGCAGCTGTGGACCAGAGGACTGTATGGCCTAACAACAAACTTAAACCATGTAGTGACAGTGTACTACTACTATTACACCATCCTTAAGCTGTAATCTAATGAACTGTACCCCAAAAAGCACCTAGAATGTCAATAGGTTAAAACATATTGCATTTGATTCCAGGAGGCGTAACATCAACATTTCTTTGAAAATAAAGTTATTGTTTAACTTTATTTACTTCATCATTTCACCAAAAAATATCCTTCAAAACATACTCTAATGCATTTTTTTGTAATTTTTTTGCTCTTTTGCTTGTTCAATTTACTTTCAAATATCGACATTTACCCACATTCCTGTCTTTGACAAAAAAGTTACAAAACTTTAAATTATAGATAGTGATGCACGATAATGCCAATTTGAACCGATAACCGATAACCGATAATTCTGCATGTCCCGATACCGATAACCGATAATGACACCGATAATTATGTATATATATTTGCACTTTATTTTGTGACAAGAACTCACTGTAACAGTTCACAGTTCTGCCCAAAATATATTAACTCTACCAAGCCATATACAAGTGTATAAATATAAATCAAATAATGAGTTTTACTTTGGGTTTGGGTCTCCACCTTTTTCTAAAGCTCTATTTTTTTACAGTTCCATCATGAGCAGGTCTGTCTCTGTTCATCTGTGTCACATCTTATTTAAAAATAATAATAATAATATTACTACTACTACTTAATTCCTAGTATTTTTCTTTTTGTTGACATCATACTAATGAATTCTTATTTACAATGCTGGAATATAATGCTGCATTGGGCTCATTTATGCATTTGTGCTTCGTGTGGTAAAAAAAAAAAAAAACATAGCTGCGTGGCTCATTTCATCAATGTAAAACTCCTCTCGTTCATAGCGCTTTAATCGCGGGGCTATTGTGTTTATTTGATCAGAAATGCTAAGATAATACATGTGTTCAGGCCCGCTGAATGCTCACTTACGTGAGCGGGTCCGCGGTTCGCATTTCCTCGTCTTTTTCTCATTTTGTTGCGGTGCTAATGTTGAAGTGACTTCGATGTAAAAAGTCGAAAAACTCTTCCTTCGCGGAGAGCGCCTGCACAGCTGTTTTGCTGGAATACTCGTTGTGTTTTTCTGCTAAAGCCGTGCAGAAGTCGGCCGCTGAGAGCGTATATCTGCTGCTGTAAATGTGCTGTCCTGAGTCTGCAGCAGCTCCGGGCTGCAGGACGTGCGGGGCGGCACCGCCGAGAGAAAGGCAGCGAGCTGGAGCCGCAGATTCAATGTAATTTGAGTTTATAATTATCGGGCCGAATTATCGGCCGAATTATTTTTTATCGGCTTTATCGGGGATGGCGCCAAAATGCCGATAAATGCCGATAATTATCGGCGGCCGATATTATCGTGCATCCCTAATTATAGATGTATAAATCATTTGCACCTGACGGATTTCACCACAGCTCCTCTGAAAAGTCCACATGATGCAGGGCTGGCTCATATCATGATTGGACTGCTGTATTGTTGGAGGCCATGTCATTTGCATGCATATTTGTACCAGTTTTTATTGTAAACATGAGACAGAGAGACAGTGAAGCTAAACTACAGCTAATGCTCAGAGCAGGGCTTTAGGCATTTTGAATGTCAGATTGGATCGGATCCATCCGTCCATCCATTTTGTTCCGCTTTATCCGGAGTCAGCAGTCTGAGCAGAGATGCCTTGACTTCTCTCTCGACACACACTTCCTCCAGCTGTTCAGTGCGGATCCCAAGGCGACACCAGGCTGGCTGAGAGACATGGTCCCTCCAGTGTGTCCTGGGTCCTCCGCGAGGCCTCCTCCCAATACGACACGCCAGGAACACCTGTGACCATCTGAAACAGATTGCCGAGCCACCTCAGATGGCTCCTCTCAGGGTGAAGGAGCAGCGACTCTACTCTGAGCTCCTTCGGGGCGACTCAGCTCCTCACCCTCAGCCACCCTGCAAAGGAAACTCATTTCGGCCGCCTGTATCCGTGATCTTGTCCTTTCGGTCATTACCTAGATCTCATGACCGTAAGTGAGGGTAGGAGAGGAGCGTAGATCGACTCAGCTTCAGCGGCGCGGCACTGCCGACTGCGGCGATCCGTCTGTAGATCTCATGCTCCATTCGTCCCTCACTCGTGAACACAACCCCGAGATTCTTGAACCCCTCCACTTGAGGCAAGGTCTCCCAACCGACCTGAAGTGGGGAAGCACCTTTTTCTGGTGGAGAACCATGGCCTTGGATTTGGAGGTGCTGATCCTCATTCCAGCCGCTTCACACTTGGATCGGGTACAATGCTGTGCTAATGCTACCGCTAACAGCAGCAGTTTGAAACCTCGCTCTGCAGCCGCTAAAAACATACTGTCCGAGAAAAGACCCTTTTTACCTTTGCAGTGCTTTCATTGAACCTTTAGAGTGGAGAGTGATGATTGAGAGCGTTCATTTAGGTACATACGTCTCTTTATGCTGAATAATTAGCCATGTGCTCCTATGACCTTTACACTACAAGCAGAAAGCGTTGACCGGATAATGAAGAGTGAAGAGGCTTCGAATGCTGCCGTTATAGAAACATTTTGTTTAATATAAGATGCATATTTTAATATTAATATCGCTGAACATTACATTGTAATTTAAATTTCAAGCTAAATCCCCAAACTTCTTTGACACAGGCCTGTAATAGGCGTAACTTCTGTAATATAATAGCTCTACTGTTTTTTATTATTACAAAAGATTATAATGCAATAAAACATATGCGTCAGCATAAAGCGTGGATCGGATTGGAACATTCTAGTTCAAATATAGGAAGCAGATCTTTGGGATATTGTGTTTGACCAACCGCAATAATTCACAACTTTGTTTATTCATGCACAGTAGTCATGTGCTCTGGGGCTTAGTTCTTTTTACAGGAACCAAATATATATTAAACCTGGGCCAGTGCTTGAAAATGAATAATGTTGAAGTGTTGCCTTAATGTTTCTCTAAGTGAGAGTAATGCTTTCTGCTGCTTTAGTTCTGTTTGTGTTGAGATTATTTGTAGAACTATAAGTATTTTCAATTACAATAAAACCCCAGAGGAGTTGGCACTGGCTGGTTGTGAAGTAGCGTAGTTATGCCACTAGTTATATTGTTGTAGTACATTTTCTCTCTAATATTGTCATACATTTTAGGCCATACCTTGAAAATGCATGCGCTCTCTTCATAAAGACATCTCACTCATAGGAGTTGGCGATAGTGTCAGAAATGTATATCTCAATATTTTTGAGGACTTTATTGATAACAAAGCAATTTTTTTGCAAACTATCAGAAATATGCAAAAATGTGCTGGGAAACGTCTTCATTTAGTTGGCTTTGTCACTCAAACAGATGATTGTCCTGAACATGACAAAATGACCAAAGAATGAGAAATGATTTCACTCAATACCCTTTTCTTGGGAAACTACACATACAAGTATAGTTCATTTTTATGCTCTCAATATTTGCATGTCTTCCAAAGGGCCATTTCGATATTATCTTTGCCTACCTCCAGTCTCTCCTTTGTTATTGCATATTTCCACTGCATGATCAGAATAATGGAAGCTCTCACCACTGCTCGGCTGTAGGTCCTCCTCACGCTCAGTCCAGTCTCGTGGGTAAGTCCCGGCCCAGACCTGGTCCTGGCTGAACTCAGGCCTAACCACAGCAGCAGCGCCGCACAGGGCAACGCCAGGGGCTTCATGTCTCTGAGGGCACCGCCTGTCGGACTCTCCTCCGGACTCTGTGTGACAGTGAACGCTCCACGCTCCACTCTGACTCCGGCAGCTGGGAGTGTGGTTTTAAAGGCGGCTCAGCGAGTGCTTAACCCTTCGCTGACTGCACTGAGGAGATGCCGTGGAGACTGTTTTACGGTGATCAGCTCTGAGTGAGCAAAGAGCTTCATGCATTCACTCTCAAGCTGAATGTGTCTTCCCCCATGCTTTTAGTTTCATGTATTTCATTCATAAGTAACATTGAAATATATATATATATATATATATAAGAAAACTAGAGTCAAATCAAGATGTCTGGCTCTCAGTTGTACAGGAGTTGTCCATCTTCAATGAAGGTTCTTGAGTCATCTTCTGTGTTCTGTCGTTGAAGTGTTGATGGGGTGGGCCATGTCATGTATCGCATATCGCTATCGTTTTGTAATTAATTAGATATTGTTGTCATTTTTTATATTGTTGTGGACTTATATATAATATATATTTTAAAGTAGTTGTTTTTTCTCAGGGTGATAATATACAGTATTAACATCTAATTCCTTGCCTGATTTATTTAATTTTGAATCACAGAAAACAAGTCAAAGTTTGAATGTTTGTTTTCTCATTAATTTATTGATCTATTTGTTTGTTTATTTTGGCCAGGACAGTGCACGTTTATGGGACTCATGCATGTAAACACGCCACGCCGGATAATTTCCACCCATTGTTCCACATTTGCACTAAACCTACTATGACATAGGGAGAACACGCAAACTCTACACAAAAAGATCCCACTCGAGATCAAACCCAAGACTTTCTTGCTGTGAAGCACCATCAAAAATCCCCTTTTTGTAACATATAGCAACTCAATAAAACTATTCATTTAAACATGTGAGAATTTGAGCTTTTTCCCCCTTTTCTTTTTCATAAAAGGCTTTATTTTTATTTCTGAAAAGGTGTTAACTGACTGGGTGCTTGCATGGAAAAATGCTAACTTTAAGTGTCTGTAATCAGGTAAAAGTTTTACAACTCAAAATCATCGTGTGCTTATCTCCCTTTCCCAACGTCATACATTTAATTCAGACCTCTCTCTGCTATGCCTAAAATGTAAAACCGAAGTGGCTAGTCTTACTCATTACCACTGGTCCTGCTGAACAGTACAGTATGTTTGGCATATTGTAAAATGTGAATTCAGTAAAATATTCTCAATTTCTACTACTAGAGAGTGCAATCCATAGATCATGTTGCTCGGAGTAACAGATGTCACTATCACGGGGAAGTATGAGAGGCAACTTCACAGGATGCTTACATTCTGCACAAGGATTATCTAACCAGCAAAGTGCACTGTTGAGACAAAATAGAATAGATTAGAATAGAATAGAGAAATTCATCATCACACACACACACACAAAAAAACACAAGACTAGGGACAATACAAACATTCCCTGTAGAAAAAAAAATACATAGAAAAATTTAACAGAAAAAGCATTACAGAACAGCTCAGTCCAATTCTGTGGCAATTATTATTTCAGATTTTTAGCCAGTGGAACTATATCTGTATATTGTATAGAGTTCAGATGGGTGAGCGGAGTCAGAGGCAATAGCTCGAGCTTTGGTCAGTGTCTTTTCCTATGTGAGACCCTTTTATTGGTATGGGCACATCATCTATACTTCACAGAGGCATAATCTGAACTCATATGGCATTGTGATTGCGTGATTCTGACTGACTCTGAGCTTTCCACTTGTCTTTGAATTGAGCCAGAATGTTCTGTTCTGTTTTTTGTTTTGATTTTGATTTTGTTATGCCTTACATTAATGAAAATCCAATAAATATATATGAAAGAAAGAAAGAAAGAAAGAAAAGAAAAGGTGTTGGCTGGAGTTGGTTTAGCGTCGGTGCCATATGTTGAGTGGCTTCGACTTTGGCACCTCAACTTTTCTGTTCGAGTTTTTGTTCGAGTTCACCGGTGTGTCCAGAGCAGTCTTTGTAAAGACTTTCTCACTGTCAGTTTCATGGATTTTACAGGCGGTTTCTTCTGCTTGAACTCTCCCCATGCTCTTTCTGGTGGTGGTGGTGCTGGCTGGTGGATTCGAGCGATAGGTCTCTTGGTTAACAGTCTTTGAGCCCTGTCCGTTGAGTTGGGGTGTCGGTCTTTTGTCGCCTGAAATTTGGTTCTTAATCCATGCCCTCAATTTAGCGATTAGACTGTTTGCGTCGTTGAGCTGCTTTTGTTTGGCCTTTTGTTCCTTCTCTTGGTTTTTAACCTCTGCTCTCAGCTCCTCATTTTCCCGAACTTTCTTCTCAATGTACTTTTCTTTTGTCTGGAGCAATTCTTTTGCCTGCTTCAGCTGGGCGGACTGGTCTTTGGAACGTTTTTCCTGAGCTTTCAGACTTTTGTCGAGAGTCTCGTTCTTTTTGATCTGCATTTCTAGTTTGTCTGCTAGCTCCTTGCCAGACATTACCTGCTTGTATATATAGTTCTCTTTCTTTTGGAGAAGGGTCGTAGCCTGTTCCAGCTGGATGGATTTGTTCTCGGTCATTCTTTTCTGGTTGTTTAGAGCTTGTTCAAGTGCTTTATTTTCGAGAACTTCTTTGTCTAGATCTGACCTCACCCGCTTAAGCTCCTCCTGAAGCTCTTGTATCTGTTGCACAGACGATGGTGTAGTCTGGTTTGAGGCCAGATTTGGAGACGCCAGCCGGGTCTCCTCCTCCTCCTCAGCGCCCCCTGGTGTAATGGGGGCCTCAGGCGATGGTGTAGTCTGGTTTGAGGCTGGATTTGGAGACGCCAGCCGGGTCTCCTCCTCCTCCTCAGCGCCCCCTGGTGTAATGGGGGCCTCAGACGATGGTGTAGTCTGGTTTGAGGCGCCCCCTGGTGTAATGAGGGCCTCAGACGATGGTGTAGTCTGGTTTGAGGCAGGATTTGGAGACGCCAGCCGGGTCTCCTCCTCCTCCTCAGCGCCCCTTGGTGTAATGGGGGCCTCAGGCGATGGTGTAGTCTGGTTTGAGGCGCCCCCTGGTGTAATGGGGGCCTCAGACGATGGTGTAGTCTGGTTTGAGGCAGGATTTGGAGACGCCAGCCGGGTCTCCTCCTCCTCCTCAGCGCCCCTTGGTGTAATGGGGGCCTCAGGCGATGGTGTAGTCTGGTTTGAGGCAGGATTTGGAGACGCCAGCCGGGTCTCCTCCTCCTCCTCAGCCTCAGACGATGGTGTAGTCTGGTTTGAGGCAGGATTTGGAGACACCAGCCGGGTCTCCTCCTCCTCCTCAGCCTCAGACGATGGTGTAGTCTGGTTTGAGGCAGGATTTGGAGACGCCAGCCGGGTCTCCTCCTCAGCCTCAGACGATGGTGTAGTCTGGTTTGAGGCCGGATTTGGAGACGCCAGCCGGGTCTCCTCCTCCTCCTCAGCCTCAGACGATGGTGTAGTCTGGTTTGAGGCCGGATTTGGAGACGCCAGCCGGGTCTCCTCCTCCTCCTCAGCCTCAGACGATGGTGTGGTCTGGTTTGAGGCAGGATTTGGAGACGCCAGCCGGGTCTCCTCCTCCTCCTCAGCGCCCCCTGGTGTAATGGGGGCCTCAGACGATGGTGTAGTCTGGTTTGAGGCCGGATTTGGAGACGCCAGCCGGGTCTCCTCCTCAGCGCCCCCTGGTGTAATGGGGGCCTCAGGCGATGGTGTAGTCTGGTTTGAGGCAGGATTTGGAGACGCCAGCCGGGTCTCCTCCTCCTCCTCAGCCTCAGGCGATGGTGTAGTCTGGTTTGAGGCAGGATTTGGAGACACCAGCCGGGTCTCCTCCTCCTCCTCAGCGCCCCCTGGTGTAATGGGGGCCTCAGACGATGGTGTAGTCTGGTTTGAGGCAGGATTTGGAGACACCAGCCGGGTCTCCTCCTCCTCCTCAGTGCAACCTGGTGTTGTGGGGGCCTCAGACGATGGTATAATCTGGACCGGGGCATGATTCGGAGACGCCAGCCGGGTCTCCTCCTCATCTACACCCCCTGTTGGTGTTGGGGGGTAGAGTATTGCCTCCAGGTCAAATGCCGGGTCATAGACGCGGACATTGTCCTCCTCCGTATACTCATCCCAGGATTTCATTTTGAAAGATTTGCTCAGTACCATTCTGTGTGCGATCAGCTCGACGTGCAGATGCAGAATGACAAAGTTTCTGGAAGCGCTAACACAAAACTCTGACATATGCGTCTGTGATGTCATCAATGGAATGTCGGATGGCAAAGTTACCGATTCTGACAGTGTAACCATTGGTTACGTTCAGGTTCTAGAATGTGATGTCATTATCTGAGCTAAAGCAGGGGCTAATAGTTCAGGATCGGGATGTCATACCGCTATGCATTTTGGGATTTGCAACAATAATAAACCAATGGAGATTTTAAAATGTAAAATAATTGTTTGTTTGTTTTTTAATTCTTTTTTGGTTACTATTACTTTATTTATTTATATGATCTTTTTTTTGTCAACCTTTATCTATATTATCTATTATGTATATTAATGGATTTATTCCTTGGCTACCTTTTTTTGTCTTGATGGATTTATTATTATTTTTATTTTTATTTTTTATTTTTTCTGTCATTGTTAGTTCTGATTGTTTACTACTTTTGGAATTATTTTATGTTGGTATGGGTATGGATGTGCGCCTGTGAATGTGTGTGTATGTGTGTGTGTGGATGTGTGCATGGTGTTTGTGTTACTGTTTTCTTTTGGATGAGAGGTGAAACGTTCGACACCTCAACGACAGAGTACAGAAGATGACTCAAGAACCTTCATTAAAGTCAAATCAGCTTGAATGAGCGATGCAGCGAGACCCTTACACTTACACTTTCAGTTCTGTTTTATCTTTTCAGTATTTACAAAAGATACTTTCTTTGTTACAAACAATGTTAAAACATGGTTAATAACATGTAGTGTAATGCAGGGACGTGCACAGATAGAGCCCAAGTGTGCTGTCCCCGTGTCTCCCCCTGTTTGAGAAGATGGTACAGCCCATCTCTGTAAGACGCGGGAGAAAAGTAAACTGTCAATTTGATAACTTCATGAATGAGCCAGCGCGACATGACTGGATTATTAGGGGGAAAGGAAACGAAAGGAAACGAAAGGGCCGACGGGGCAGGACGTCAGCGCCGCGTGTCAAGACCGTCCGGACAAAGTCAGGGGTCAGAAGTCAGTCACTTTAGCGATTCTGTTTGTCGCGCTACAAAATGATCTGAAAATGAGCTGCATTACTCAGACTAAGTCAGGGTTGAGCGTAGACCAGGGTCAGAGCAGTGTGAGCTGAGCTAAGGAGAGAGAAGGGAGAGTATCTGTGGGAGGAGCAGAGGAACATGAACAGCCCAGGTTTATTGATATTTAAGAATACAATTGCGTTAGCTGCAGCGCTACACGGTCTCATGCACTGATCACAGAAACTTTCCTCCGGAGTCACACGTCTCTGCCTCCACACAGATGAAGCTGAGCCTGGGCTGAGTCCTTTGCAGCTCACTTTTCAAGGCTTATGTTTGGGAATGTTTTGGATAAAGATAAGAACTTATCTCACAACCACTGACTAAAACACAAGAGCAAATAGCAAGAAATTATTTAGGCTATTTACGAAAAAAAATAAAAATAAATACAAGCTTATTGGAAATGATGTAGGCTAAATGACTATGTGGACTATTTGGAATTATCTTCATGTGATTATAAAGGACTTAAAGGAATAGGCCACCGTTTTTACATACTAAGATATGTTCTTACCTCACTTTAGCCGAGTTAATATATCCCCGTCTGGTCTTTGTCCGTGCGCTCTGCCAGGCAAACGGAGCACATACGCAGCCTCTCCCACATGTCACATAGCTCCAAAAAAGCTCACGATAGAAGCTACCAAGCTCTTCCACGTGTTCCCTATTTAAATAAAGTTACGTGAAGTGTTTTCATGCGAAGTATATTTACACAGAAATGTAACATGTCGATTTTATAAGCAGATAAAGAGGGGGACTATATTGTGAGGCGTAATGATACGAGGAGCAAAACGTCCGCGCAGTAACTTCTAAAGACTTCCCCCGCTCACTTCCGTCAATAACCTTTAGGAGTTACTGCGCGGACGTTTTGCTCCTCGTATCATTACGCCTCACAATATAGTCCCCCTTTTTATTTGCTTATAAAATCGACATGTTACATTTCTGTGTAAATATACTTCGCATGAAAACACTTCACGTAACTTTATTTAAATAGGGAACACGTGGAAGAGCTTGGTAGCTTCTATCGTGAGCTTTTTCGGAGCTATGTGACATGTGGGAGAGGCTGCGTATGTGTGAGCGCACGGACAAAGACCAGACGGGGATATATTAACTCGACTAAAGTGAGGTAAGAACATATCTCAGTATGTAAAAACGGTGGCCTATTCCTTTAAGAGTGAGTAATACTTTATTAAATCAGTAGTAAATATTTAATTGTATTGCAACAAAAAGTTATTAGCGGAAAATCGCAATAAAATCGAAATCGCAATATTGATTGAAAAAAATTGCAATATTGATTTTTGGCAAAATCGTTCAGCCCTACTGTCCATAAAGGTAGTGAACAGAACCAGTAACACAGGGCAGCCCTAGTGGAGACCAACACACACAGACTCCCGGAGCCAAGACAAGGGACACGGTCAAACGCTTCTCCAGATCCACAAAACACATGTGGACTGGTTGGGCAAACTCCCACGAACCCTCGAGCACCCGACGGAGGGTATAGAGCCGGTCCAGTGTGCCACGACCAGGACGAAAACCGCATTGTTCCTCCTGGATCCAAGGTTCGACTATCGGCCGGATCCTCCTCTCCAGCACCCTGGAGTAGACCTCACTGGGGAGGCTGAGGAGTGTGATCCCTCTGTAATTGGAACACACCCTCCGATCCCCCTTTTTAAAGAGAGGGACCACCACCCCGGTCTGCCAATCCAGGGGCACTGTCCCCGACCGCCACGCGATGTTGCAGAGACGTGTCAGCCAAGACAGTCCTGCAACATCCAGAGACTTAAGGTACTCAGGGCGAATTTCATCCATCCACTTCACATCACTCGGTGACTTCAACTTGGGTGATGGGCGAGCCCCCCTCCGAGTCCCGAGCCTCTGACGTGACGATGGGATTGAGCTGAGGAGGCTCTGGATCTCTCGCTCTGTTTCCACGTTATAATGTGCTCGTCTCCGCCTGTCATGTGTCTCGTGTTTCCGTATACTAGTACGAGTGTTGTTGGTTTTTTTGCTTTTGTTTTCGGGCGGAGGCACAGCTGCTTTGATTTGCGTTTTTGATACATCCTTTGGCGAACAAATGCCACATAAAAAAGCTGTTTTATCCATGTGCCTTTCTATTGTCCATCAGTTTATATGCGTTAGAGTGAGCCACTGAAGGCCCTGACTGAAACCTCACAGCACGCCACTGGATCATCAGGCCCTATTTGTGTGCATGCAGTTTAATATTAGAACAGGTTAATACATTTGGCTCTTTTGACAGAAGGTGTATTCTGAAAAATCCTTTTGTGAATGTAATCAAGAATAATTAAACAGAATTTGAAGCTTAAAAAGTTAGTTTTAGTTAGTTAGATTTAGAGTTTGGCTGAAAGCCCCTTTAGCGCTGCTCATTTGTGTAGTGTGGGTGCAAAGAAACCGTACCCGAGTCCGACTCTGTTCTGGACTTTGGCCTGCTTGAAGGAGATGGGCCAAAGTGCTTAGTTAAACTGATTCTTCCTTCTATGGCCCACTGTAATCATTGCTGTCCTGCCCTTCCCTCACTGTCCACGCAGGAGTGGGGAGCATCCGCCTTGTTTTGCTTCTTCCGTTCGTGGTAGAGTGCACGTCACAGCGCGTGAACAATCACAAAATAGAAGACAGAGCCAGCTGCCGTGGTGTGCAGCAGTAAATCGTAGCTTCCAAGAGCGGAGACTTTATTTCGTATTGAAAGAGAAAGTAACCAGGTGCAGTCTGCAGGTTTAAACACTAAGGCGGCGGTCCCAAGCGCCTGAACATGAAAACTTATTAAAGTTATCTTTCCTTTTCAAGTGCTGATCAGTATATTAAGGGCACACTGTCAGAGAATTATTGCCTAAATATTCCCAAAGGCCCTGAGCGTCTAAAGTAAGTAGGTCTACAGATAAAAAGAACAAAATATCACATTAAGCTGCTATTTTTACTACAGTAGTTCATTGAAAGTACCAAAACTTGAAACATTCAATGCAGTTTGAGCTGAAACTGTGTCCATGTTTTGCATTTGTGGCATTAAATATAAAGCATTAGGGCATTAAATGTGACTTGCTGCTGTGTGTAGAAACCATGTCCTTCTGTTATTATTCAAACTCCCTTTTCACTGATCTCTAGGTCCATTTTTGTGTCAGTTAATGGTAATTGCTGCTTGTTTCACTGGTCACTGGCAGTATTTGCTATGCAGACTGTGTTGCATCATTAGTCCAAGTCCAGAGAGGACGAAGTGGAAAGCGGCAGCTCCAGAGTGAGAATAAAGTGCCCATTTTTCTTGTAAATGTCAGAGGGGAGTGTGCTGCTGACAGCGGATCTGTGGCCGGTCTGTGGGACTGTGAGAGCGCGCCGTAATGAGCTGAAACCGGGCTCATGGCGGTCTTTCCATCCTGCCGCTGCAGCAGTGCGCTCTGACTGGGCACAGGCAGTTTCCATTGGGCCACGGAGCAGTGACAGCTTGCACAGAGAGGGCTTTATGTCAGAGCAGACCGCAGAAATCAGGTGTGGCTGTGGAGCAGTTAATTAAGTGCCTTTGTGCAGTATCAGCTGTAAAACAAGTACAATTGAAGCTGTAAAAGTGTTCGAAACCACATGTTGGCAGCAGATGAGTCCAACGCCACAGGGATTCATGTGGAAATGCATCAAAGTGGAGCTTAGAGGCTGTAAAGTTGGACTGCACAAATTTGGAAACATGTCCTACTGTGACTTTACAAAAGCAAATCAAGATTAGTTTACTGCACACATTCATACGTCTAGAAGAAGTAGGCCAGCTTGATTATTGAAAAAATAATTATCACAATTATTTTAGTCATAATTGAATTTGAAATTAATTTTAAAAAACTGCTGAATATTTTCTGTTTTCTGAACAGTCATAAAGTGCAAATTATTTCAAGGATGCCTAGGTGTTTCACACCTGCCCCCTGCTGGCCAGCCCTCACACCTGCGCAAGTGGGCGGCACGGTGGCACAGCAGTTAGTGCTTGTGCTTCACAGCTAGAAGGTCCGGGTTCGATTCCCACCAATGACGGGCCTTTCTGTGTGGAGTTTGCATGTTCTCCCACCGTGTCTGCGTAGGTTTCCTCCGGGCACTCCGGTTTCCCCTACCACTAAAAACATGTACAATAGGCCAGGATGTATGAGAGTGTGTTTGAGAGTGCGCATGGGGGACGACGGATGGAAATTAACCTAAGGCTACAATCCGGTGTGGCTTGTTCATTAACTTGGACTGTCCCGACCAAATAAACCATAAATAAATAAATAAGTAAACTGAGCAGCGCGGCCTGATGACATCATCACACAGAGCTGTCTGTTTTCATGTCAGTCAAAAGCATGAGCCGTGGCACGTGAAATGCGAAGGGAAAGTAATCCCAGCGCCGTGAAATAATACAAGTAACCTTAGGCAAAAAAAATAATAATTGGAAAAAATTGAAAAAAAATAATAATACAAAATTTGATTATGCTAATTTTGTAATTGTTTAATAATCGAAAAATATAGTTGGACAAAATGTTTCCGTACAGTTTGTGATGTTTTTAGCGCTCTAAACTGGAGATACTCACTGTTTTTAAACAGATGGAGACAGTAGGAGTAGGAAAAAAAAGTTTTTTTATTAGCTTCAAGTTGCCTGATCTGTAGAAGCTAACCACTCCCTTGCTGCCTGCCTTGCAGAGTTGTCTTTGTAGAAAATGGAAAATCTCAAACAGAGATGAAGCCTAGATTTGGAGGTTTAAACCAGTTTAAATATTTTCAAACCTCGTGTGACCATTTTTGAAAACAGGGCCAGCAACAAATGCTGTGTGATCCTCCAGGATTTTAATGAAGTCACCATTGCGTCCTGGAAGTTTTCTCAAAGCTCAACCAGCTACCCTCTGTGTGCAGGTAGGTGCAAGTCCCACACCACAAAATAACTCTGCCGATCGGTGTTAGCGGCTCATCTTCTCTCGGGTCTGTTTTATGACAGATCAAATACAAACGCTTCGTCTAAACTCAGAAACCTGCAGTGACATCCATGTCAGTGTTTCGCTAATAGCAGCAAAACTCTCCCAGCAGCTGGGAGTGTGAAAGAGCCAGAAGATTATCAGCATGACAGGTGCAGCAGGTTTAGGCCGAATACAGAGGATTGACCACCACCCAGACATGACTAAAGGAAAATGTTTGAGAAATCAAAGAAAGCCAATATCGTGAAACATCCATGTCACCTAACCCTATGGCCAAACTCTCTCTACATTTTTACCTATGCTTGGTGACTCACATTTTAGATCACATTTATTTTTCTTCTGAACATGCAGACGTTTGGGTCAATATAATAAAGTATACAAACAAAACTCTGACTTTTTAAAAACTTTTGAAGTAGTGATGTTTTACAGCTTGGTAACTTTGGATTAGCCCCTGCCTAGTCTCTACCTGTGTCTCTGCCCATGTCTCTGTCGTTGTGTCCTCATTAGTGGTAACAGTTCTGTAAAAGCCCTGTTTAGTCTCGTTTATAGACTGTGTCCTCAGGCTGTTCCATTACAACACCCTGAATTACTCACCGCAGCAGTTTTCACCAAACGCCACACACTTATCCAACTGTTAAATGAGTTTGTACCACACCTGTCGGGACTGGGCAGGTGGGCTCTGCTCGACACAGTGACTTCATTAGTTTTGAAGCTCATGCTGGATCTCTATCTTTTTTTATCTTTCTTTCTTTATCCAGGATAAAACTCATTGAGATTAAAGATTTCTTTTTCAAGAGTGTCCTGGCCAAGATGCAGGGAACAGGTTTACATGTAAGTTACAATTTTACGCACATATTCACAAAAAAAACCTTGAATAATTAAATCAAGATAATACACTCAGATAAAACAGCCACATTTAAAAGACTTTGTTTCTAGATTTTTTAATAGTGATTTAAAAGTATGAAGTGATACAAGTTCTTTTAACTGAAACTCCTTCTGTAGCTCGTTCCAGAATGTGGAGCAGCAAAAAGGCCTTTTTACCCACCCTGGGCACAGAGAGCAGGAGAAGGTCCTGAGAGCGCAAGCTATAGCAGCGGTTGCTCCTCAGCTCAGTGAGCTGCTGCAGATACGGAGGGACAAGTCCAGTATCTGTCGCTCAAAAGATAGCTGTCTCTAGCATCACATTCTTGTCATTTCTTTCCCCGTGGCTCGTTTCCTCTTGCTGTGCCTTGTGTTGTATCTACATTGTTGAATTACGCTGCCTGTGGTACGTTTTGCCTTTAATAAATCCCTCCTAATGCGTTCGTGTTGACAGTGGGCTCCTAATGGTCTGAGCTGGAATCTGTGAGGTTTGTGGAGCTCGCGCTGAGTCCGGGCCAATAACAGCGCTGTTAATCTGACCAATCCAAAACAGCACACACCTGTTTAACTGCGCAGCTCTGGCCCCAGAATTCTTCTGTTTTACATTCAAACCATCATTTGTACTGGGCTGTTTTGGCTTCATCGGCAACAAGCGATCTCTTGGCAGCAGGAGGCTTTAGGCCGAGTGCTTTTTAACCTGTATATGCTCCGTCTTGGTGATGTCATCAAGAGACATGGATTCAACTTTCACAGTTATGCTGATGATACACAGTTGTACATCTCCATGTCTCCTGATGACACCAGGTGAAGAACCTGGGCGTGTTTTTCGACTCTGAGCCGACTTCTATTCCACACATTAAGAATATCACAAAGATAGATTTTTACCATCTAAAGAACATAGCCAGATCCCGCCCCATTCTCTCTCGGGCCAACACGGAGACGCTAATGCATGTGCAAAATACCTGTCAATATTCGGGGGGGTCCCCATCTACGAATTGTACATCAGTCATCAGTCGTATTGTTTAGAACAGCCTGGAAAAGTTCACTGGTTTCACGCAGAAAACTAACCTCTGCAGTAGCGGATTGATGATAATGTCTGGTCTGGCATGGCAATGTTGTTAGTTGGATATTCAGCAGATATTCAGAGCGGGAGCTGCAGCGGCTGTGAAGCCGACAGACACATAAGGTGAAGCGGTAATCGCTTGTAGATTAATGGCCGGTCAGATTTAGGGACCGTTAGCAAATTACTCTATTTAAATTGTGGTATTGTAGTAGGCCTACGTGCAATCTATGTTAAAAAGTATTTTATACTGAGTGTGCACAATGCGCCCAATCCCTGCCCACGATGGGCCCTTCAAGTGCCGCTGGCCCAGCTCACATACACCGCCGGCAAGAGTGCAGTGTGCTTGTGTCTGCACCTTTGCTCTAGTCTACCACATTTGGCTTCACCCTCAAGATCGGGCCCCAGAGGTCTGATGTGTTAATGAGGGGGGTCGGACGCCCCCATATTTCGCACACTGCTTTTATCACCAGTCGTATCGACTACTGTAGTGCCCTGCTTTCTGGTCTTCCCAAAAAGAGGATCTCAGGTCTACAACTTTTACAAAATTCAGCAGCTCGTGTCCTGACGAAGACCAGGAGGCGGGACCACATTACACCGGTTTTAGAATCGCTGCATTGGCTCCCCGTGTGTTTCAGGATCAACTTTAAAGTTCTTTTAATGTTTTTTGTCTTAAATGTCTTAATAGTCTTGATTGGCTGTAAATCAGTGGAATATTTTGATTTAGTTCTTAGTTTTTGTTTTTAGTCGACATTTAGTCAAATAATAGTTTTAGTCACTTAAGTTGCGAGTCAATTTAGTTGACATACTCTGATTTTCAGCGAGATTTTGGCATGAATTTTGATCGCATGATAGTTTTAGAGTCGCATGGTTTTCTGACATGTTTGATATTTGTTGTGAGGTCCAGGCGCTGCTTTGCCTGGCCTGCCAAACTACATGCTTTTTCATTGATATTTCAAAGACATATAGTCTGGGAGCAGCATGATCTCAACGATTTCCCGGTGGGCGTGATTGACAGACGGCATCAACCAATCAGAGCAACTCTAGATACGTCGCAGCAACAAGTGTCAGGAAGCCTTTCCAAAAACGTCCTTATTTACGAGGAACGCTTTGGACGCTGTTTCTTGCTCCGGTTTTAGGGATAAACATTTTTTTCAAATGACAATTTAAAAGACGAAAGAGCAGAAGAAAACATCGTATCACGCGCCGTGCACGCCATCTCTATTGTTTTGGTAGAGTGTGGTGACGGCTTAACTCTTGGGGGAATAAAGTCCCGCCTCTCGGTGCGGGATTGGACCGATGTGGGTAAAATTGTGAAATGATAGACTGCGAGGAGCTGTCCAGACGGTTCTTCTTTTGAACAGAAAGGAGCAGTGTCTGACAGGCCAGGCAAGGCGCTGCTGAAGCCGATCAAAAGCAGTGTGGACATGGTTAAATAGAGTTGCAGGTGCTAGGAGGAGGGTGACTGGACGCACAGAGGTGAACGAGGGCAACATGCGCTGATAACATCTTCCTGAACAGCGCACACATGAAAGTCTGTTAAAGTTCAGTGGATATTGTATGTGATGTATGTTACCTTGTTGACATCAGAACAGATCGTTTGACAGATGATGAGGACATGTACTGCCAGTGCCGGATGTTATAAGCACAAGTGAATGTTCCGTCACGGAAAGTGTCCTGTTCTGTAGAGGTGCATTTAACTCTGTTTAGAGCTGACTGTTCTATTATTCCCCTCTGTACACTTCACATCTGTGGGTGAATTATTCAATGATGCTTTAAGAATCTTATTGAAAACAAAAAAAACAATGGACGAGTGCCCATGAACTCTTTGTGTCTAATCGAATAAATACATTGCGTGCTGTGTTAAGAAAGCTGATGTCTAAATGTCTGTGTCCCTTGAATGATTTTGAAAATATTGTTATCCTTCTGTTGCAGTGCGGTGCGTTACACCTCACAGCTGTGGAAACATTGGTATGACTGCCTCTTGAAAGTATAAACATTAACAATAAAAAGCTGTATAAGGGCTGGGACAAAATATCAGAACAGATTGCAATCCTTTGGGCTGCAATACCAAGTATTGATAATTTTTCAAGTATCACAACACTTTCACCCCTCCTGGACGTGGTGGAGGGGTTTGAGCACCCGCATGATCCTGGGAGCTCTGTTGGGCTTCTTGCCCCTGGTAGGGTTTCCCGTGGCAAATAGGTCCTCTGACGGGTCAGACAAAGAGCAGTTCAGAAGCCCCTTATGAGAGACCAACAGGCCTGTTTAATCGTGAGGCCGTCCTCCCGTGGACCCACCAGCTCCAACAGCTGCCCCCATGACCCGGAAACGGACAAGTGGAAGAAGATGGATGGATGGATGGACAATACTTTCAATACTTCTGTTAGGAGGCATTTTTTAATCAGAGCAACTCTAGATACGTCGCAGCAACAAGTGTCAGGAAGCCTTTCCAAAAACGTCCTTATTTACGAGGAACGCTTTGGACGCTGTTTCTTGCTCCGGTTTTAGGGATAAACATTTTTTTCAAATGACAATTTAAAAGACGAAAGAGCAGAAGAAAACATCGTATCACGCGCCGTGCACGCCATCTCTATTGTTTTGGTAGAGTGTGGTGACGGCTTAACTCTTGGGGGAATAAAGTCCCGCCTCTCGGTGCGGGATTGGACCGATGTGGGTAAAATTGTGAAATGATAGACTGCGAGGAGCTGTCCAGACGGTTCTTCTTTTGAACAGAAAGGAGCAGTGTCTGACAGGCCAGGCAAGGCGCTGCTGAAGCCGATCAAAAGCAGTGTGGACATGGTTAAATAGAGTTGCAGGTGCTAGGAGGAGGGTGACTGGACGCACAGAGGTGAACGAGGGCAACATGCGCTGATAACATCTTCCTGAACAGCGCACACATGAAAGTCTGTTAAAGTTCAGTGGATATTGTATGTGATGTATGTTACCTTGTTGACATCAGAACAGATCGTTTGACAGATGATGAGGACATGTACTGCCAGTGCCGGATGTTATAAGCACAAGTGAATGTTCCGTCACGGAAAGTGTCCTGTTCTGTAGAGGTGCATTTAACTCTGTTTAGAGCTGACTGTTCTATTATTCCCCTCTGTACACTTCACATCTGTGGGTGAATTATTCAATGATGCTTTAAGAATCTTATTGAAAACAAAAAAAACAATGGACGAGTGCCCATGAACTCTTTGTGTCTAATCGAATAAATACATTGCGTGCTGTGTTAAGAAAGCTGATGTCTAAATGTCTGTGTCCCTTGAATGATTTTGAAAATATTGTTATCCTTCTGTTGCAGTGCGGTGCGTTACACCTCACAGCTGTGGAAACATTGGTATGACTGCCTCTTGAAAGTATAAACATTAACAATAAAAAGCTGTATAAGGGCTGGGACAAAATATCAGAACAGATTGCAATCCTTTGGGCTGCAATACCAAGTATTGATAATTTTTCAAGTATCACAACACTTTCACCCCTCCTGGACGTGGTGGAGGGGTTTGAGCACCCGCATGATCCTGGGAGCTCTGTTGGGCTTCTTGCCCCTGGTAGGGTTTCCCGTGGCAAATAGGTCCTCTGACGGGTCAGACAAAGAGCAGTTCAGAAGCCCCTTATGAGAGACCAACAGGCCTGTTTAATCGTGAGGCCGTCCTCCCGTGGACCCACCAGCTCCAACAGCTGCCCCCATGACCCGGAAACGGACAAGTGGAAGAAGATGGATGGATGGATGGACAATACTTTCAATACTTCTGTTAGGAGGCATTTTTTAACATGTACTCTTTTGTTTTCCAGTAACAGTTTCACTTTGTAATATTTTGTGTTAATGCACTTTTCAATCTCAACACTTCAATGAATATCAAATGGCATTTAGTTGATAAACCTTGGACAAATGACTTGTTACACATTTTAAGGTAGACATATTACTCATCATAATCACTTACTGTATCACAGTACGTATCAAATCAGGCCCTGAGTATCATGATATGTATCGGATTGTGACAAACTGAGCCTGAGTTTTTATCAGTTTGTCTTCTGGTCTGGACCATGAGTCTGTAATAAATCTTATCTCTATCTATCGGTCCTAATTTGAGCTTGGCTTGTTATTTGCAGAAGTTAGTCTTTGCAAAGGTGTTGTAGCCCAAATATTTGCATGATTAAACGGAGTGTTTGAATAGATGAAAGGACAGACCAAACTTGTGTCCCATTTTTGTGTGAGTGAGTTGACGATTTATTTGTTCACCGTCCGCACAGTAAAGTGAAGATGTTACTGCGCGGATTTCGAACTACTCCTGGTGTTATTACGCTTTACAATATAGTTCCCCCATTTATCCGCTTAGAATATCCACATTGTTTAATTTTGTGTAATTATACTTTGTAGTGGAACACTTCACGTAACCATATTTATATAGGGAAAACGTGGAAGAGCTTGGTAGCTTCTATCTTGACCTGGTTTGGAGCTATAGTGGAGAGAGGGAGAGGCTAAATGCTAACGCCGTCTGTGCTGTGTTTATGTGACTGAGGGCACACGTGAAGACCAGACAGGTACAACATGAACTCGTCAAAGCTAAGGTAAGAACTTATCTCAGTATGTAAAAACGGTGGCTTGTTCCTTTAAGTTTGTGCATGACGGCACTTCAGACACGAATTAACACCTTTCTGAGTGACAGGATTTGCAGAATTTACAGGATTTTAGAGGCAGTTGTGGTGAACAGGACTGAGCTCATTGTACACATTAGGACATGGCATAGTCCCTTTAATATTTGATCAAATCACATTTAATCCACGGCTTCATGTTTGTTCTCCACATGGACAAAGCACAGACCTTTTCCTTTGGAAGTGAATTTAAAACTGAACTTCACATATATGTAATCCTTTCTTCACTTTAATTTAATTTTTATGAGTGGACCAAAAATATCTGGATTTAAGTAATTTTTCTCTCATTAACTACTTTTAACCTTGTTTTACACACCATAAATGGTTGATGCTTGTCGGGACTTGTATTTCTATCTCCAACTGTGTGACAACTGTGTAACATTTCAATAGATTTATAAAATACAGAGACATTTCCGCACGCCTTCAGAGAGTGGGGTTAAACCAAAGCACATGAAGAGGCCCACTCCTCCGAGTGGAACCTGAGCCCGCTCTCTGCAGGTGTGTTAGCAATTATCCACCGCTTTCAACTTTTACAGCTCCGGGAAAACGACCAGCAACTCCAGAATGTTTTTACACACTCATTCTCTCCAGTGTGGGCTTACAGGTGTTCCACTAAAGAACGAAGCCACCCACAACAGCAACCCACACACCAACAATGACCCATACGCAGAGGGCACCCCACATAACAACAATGATCCATACGCAGAGGGCACCCCACACACCAACAATGACCCATACGCAGAGGGCACCCCACACACCAACAATGACCCATACACAGAGGGCACCCCACACACCAACAATGACCCATACGCAGAGGGCACCCCACACACCAACCATGACCCATACGCAGAGGGCACCCCACACACCAACCATGACCCATACGCAGAGGGCACCCCGCATGCCAACAATGACCCATACGCAGAGGGCACCCCACACACCAACAATGACCCATACGCAGAGGGCACCCCGCATGCCAACAATGACCCATACGCAGAGGGCACCCCACACACCAACAATGACCCATACACAGAGGGCACCCCACACACCAACAATGATCCATACGCAGAGGGCACCCCACACACCAACAATGACCCATACGCAGAGGGCACCCCACACACCAACAATGACCCATACGCAGAGGGAACCCCACACACCAACAATGACCCATACGCAGAGGGAACCCCACACACCAACAATGACCCATACGCAGAGGGCACCCCACACACCAACAATGACCCATACGCAGAGGGCACCCCGCACACCAACAATGACCCATACGCAGAGGGCACCCCGCATGCCAACAATGACCCATACGCAGAGGGAACCCCACACACCAACAATGACCCATACGCAGAGGGCACCCCGCATGCCAACAATGACCCATACGCAGAGGGAACCCCACACACCAACAATGACCCATACACAGAGGGCACCCCACATAACAACAATGACCCACACGCAGAGGGCACCCCACACACCAACAATGACCCATACGCAGAGGGCACCCCACATGCCAACAATGACCCATACACAGAGGGCACCCCACACAACAACAATGATCCATACGCAGAGGGCACCCCACACAACAACAATGACCCATACACAGAGGGCACCCCACACAACAACAATGATCCATACGCAGAGGGCACCCCACACAACAACAATGATCCATACGCAGAGGGCACCCCACACAACAACAATGACCCATACACAGAGGGCACCCCACACAACAACAATGACCCATACACAGAGGGCACCCCACACAACAACAATGACCCATACGCAGAGGGCACCCCACACAACAACAATGACCCATACACAGAGGGCACCCCACACACCAACAATGACCCATACACAGAGGGCACCCCACACAACAACAATGACCCATACACAGAGGGCACCCCACACAACAACAATGATCCATACGCAGAGGGCACCCCACACAACAACAATGATCCATACGCAGAGGGCACCCCACACACCAACAATGACCCATACGCAGAGGGCACCCCACATAACAACAATGACCCATACGCAGAGGGCACCCCACACACCAACAATGACCCATACGCAGAGGGCACCCCACACAACAACAATGATCCATACGCAGAGGGCACCCCACACAACAACAATGATCCATACGCAGAGGGCACCCCACACAACAACAATGATCCATACGCAGAGGGCACCCCACACAACAACAATGATCCATACGCAGAGGGCACCCCACACAACAACAATGATCCATACGCAGAGGGCACCCCACACAACAACAATGATCCATACGCAGAGGGCACCCCACACAACAACAATGATCCATACGCAGAGGGCACCCCACACAACAACAATGATCCATACGCAGAGGGCACCCCACACAACAACAATGATCCATACGCAGAGGGCACCCCACATAACAACAATGACCCATACGCAAAGGGCACCCCACATAACAACAATGACCCATACGCAGAGGGCACCCCACATAACAACAATGACCCATACGCAGAGGGAACCCCACACACCAACAATGACCCATACGCAGAGGGCACCCCACACAACAACAATGACCCACACGCAGAGGGCACCCCACACACCAACAATGACCCATACGCAGAGGGCACCCCACACACCAACAATGACCCATACGCAGAGGGCACCCCACATAACAACAATGACCCATACGCAGAGGGAACCCCACACACCAACAATGACCCACACGCAGAGGGCACCCCACACAACAACAACGACCCACACGCAGAGGGAACCCCACACACCAACAATGACCCACACACAGAGGGCACGCCACACAACAATAACGACCCATACAGAGAGGGCACCCCGCACAACAACAATGACCCATACACAGAGGGCACCCCACATAACAACAATGACCCATACGCAGAGGGCACCCCACATAACAACAATGACCCATACGCAGAGGGCACCCCACACAACAACAATGACCCATACGCAGAGGGCACCCCACACAACAACAATGACCCATACGCAGAGGGCACCCCACACAACAACAATGACCCATACGCAGAGGGCACCCCACACAACAACAATGACCCACACGCAGAGGGCACCCCACACAACAACAACGACCCACACGCAGAGGGAACCCCACACACCAACAATGACCCACACACAGAGGGCACGCCACACAACAATAACGACCCATACAGAGAGGGCACCCCGCACAGCAACGACCCTCACACAGAGGGCACCCCACACAACAGCAGTGACCCACACACAGAGGGCACCCCACACAACAGCAGTGACCCACACACAGAGGGCACCCCACACAACAGCAGTGACCCACACACAGAGGGCACCCCACACAACAGCAGTGACCCACACACAGAGGGCACCCCACACAACAACAATGACCCATACGCAGAGGGCACCCCACACAACAAAAACGACCCACACACAGAGGGCAACCCATACAACAACAACGACCCACACACAGAGGGCAACCCATACAACAACAACCCACACACAGAGGGCAACCCATACAACAACGACCCACACACAGAGGGCAACCCATACAACAACAACCCACACACATAGGGTATCCTACACAACGAATAACCCATACACAGAGGGCACCCCACACTGCCCACACTCAGGCGGAGAGAGGAGACAGCATTAGGGCTGGAAGATATTGACAAAAATGACTACAGTGGTCCATCGCTATAACGCGCCTTGCTGTTCCGCAGATTTATTTTTAGTACAATTTTGCATTCTATTCTACAGCGTATGAACGGCATACACGCATTGTGTTCAGCATCCTAATTGGTTAGTCGCAGAGTGAGCGTCCTCTCGCTGCAGAGGGGATCTCTGTAGTGTCAGCGCAGACCGCGCACTTCAGAGTCACAGCAACCCGCATTTTCTGTGCACTTTTCCGTGGAAATAAACACTGCTAGCATGTGACGCTCGTCTCAGATAAACAGGCGCCTTCTGAAGCCTGAAACTGCTACGATAAAACTTTGGTCGTAGCTACGATTGTCTCACACAGCGGAGAGGAGTGCAGCTCACGATGTTAACCATCCTCACATCTGTAATGTGAATCTTAAGGTGCGTTCACACCAAACGCAGCCAATCGTCAGGTTTATATTGTAAATACATGGAGGACGCGCATCGGGGGGTGTCATAATATCCTGCAGCGAGTCACGCGCCTCCTGTGTGGCGCGTTTTGAAGCTTTTTGCGCATGGTAAGCTTTTGACGCGCCTCCAGGGCGTCCAGCACGGCAAGGTTGGGAAATGTTGAAATTTTTGGAGAAATTTGCGAGCGTTGACCAATCAGGAGCTTTCCCCAACAGTGACGTACGTTGTAGCTGAGTACCAGGGCAGATGCCCTGCCGGCCTGCAGATGTAAACTAGTCATGTAGGATTAGCTTCATTGTGAACCGGAGCTACAGCAGCTCTGGGACTTTTACAACGACACATCAGTGTTTCTTTACCTAAACATCCAGGATTAAAAACGGCAACAAGAACACTTGTTTCAGTGGCTGAATCGCGCTGGGAATGTGTTTGGGCCTCGAGGGTGCCTGCTGTAGTGCTACGAACACACGCTGACGTGCGGCCAGAGTGTCGGTGACATTTGTGACAGGCGTCTGACTTCAGGTAAGTACAAGCGTTTTCCGAGATAGATAAGACGAGGAGCTCCGTGTAACGTGAACAGATTCATCACTACACCGTGCAGCGCAAAAGTCGATGAGATGAAACGGCCTGAGAGGTAGTCAACGGAACCATGCGGGTGGCACATTTCACAATAAAGCACATGGCTCGTGTTTACATTACGGCGAAACAGAGACAAGTGTCACACAAAGTGTTACCCGTGTCACACAAAGTGTTACCCTTGTCACACAAAGTGTTACCCGTGTCACACAAAGTGTTACCCTTGTCACACAAAGTGTTACTCGGAGGACATTTGAGAACAGGGACGATGATGGAAGAAGAGAAGTACCTCTTTATTTGGATTATATGGATGTATGTGCTTCTCGTGTTTTTTGTTTAAAACAGGAGAGGTAGTTAATTGAGCTATTATGACATCAACTTCCTCATACAAAGTATTTTTATAAAGGCTAATGTAACAGCCAGTGTTACCCATGGCATGCAGAGGAGGAGCTGCACATTAACAGGTTGTTAGTGATATAACAACCTTTCTCTCCCTTCCTCTATTTTTATGAACGAAGGATAGTCTTGTCAGCCCTTCAGTGCCGTACTTTCTGAATAATATGAGCAAAGGCACAAAAGCACATGTTTCAGCACGTGCGCTTTGTTTTGTTTCTTAATAACGTAGCAGCTCCACGTACAAGTGTGTATAAAGAGGACAGATTCAGACGGGCTCATTACAACGTGTAGCGCGGATCCTAAAACAGCGCAGACGTTTGGGATGGTACGAGTGGTGCAAAGCGGCATCAATAAGAGGCGTCGTTAATGAAGGAGTCACACGTAGCGCTTATCGTTCAATGAATAACAGTTAAACTATATATTTTTGGGCTTGATATTTGTCATCTATGCATTTATTAGCATTTCTCCCCTATTATTTCTTGCAAATTGAGTTACATTGTATTTCATGTTTATTGCAGCTTGTGTGGTATTTTAGGATATGATCATGCACTTTTAGAACAAAGTTTTACTGACATTTTTATGCCTGAGAGTTGACAGTCTCTAGTATCGTGAGAGTCAATATTATCGTTTATCGCAATACTTTCCTGCCTCAATATATCGAACTTCAAATTTGTTTTCGCGACAGGCCTAGTCACGGTTCCGATGGATTACTCAATCAGACCCTATTCTCCTTGTAGATATACTTGTTGCTGCTCCAGTTGGACAAAAAGCCACATGCGGCTCTGGAGCCGTGGGTTGCCGACCCGCGGTCTAAAATCCTCACTTTACCACATAAAAAGCACATGACACAAACAACTGGGAACAATGACCTCCACAGTTCACATAAATGCAGCATATGTGATAACTGACTTACCAATGCACTGCTTTGGCAATAGGAGTGTCTGCGACGCTAGCTCTTCATTTGATGGAAAACCAAGTCAGCACGGCCCCAGCCCAGAACCAGCGTGTTGGTTAATAACGGCTGATGGCCCACCACTCTGCCCTCTCTGATGCGCTTGTGTTTGTACATTAATTTAATCTCAGTTAAACCTTTAACATTCTGCGGTTTGTGCCTGAGAGTCAGAGCTCAGTGGATAGATGTTTTCGTGTTTCAAATGATTTTACTGTCGAAGGTTGAGCTCAGACTGGAATCCTCTCCCTGAGGATCAGCTGATGGATTCCACAGAACTCACTCAGCTGCAAAAAATACTGTACTGTCAGAGTCACGAGATTCAGGACCAGGACTTTACTGAACCAGAGCCTTAAGCCAAAAGTTTAGTGCAGGTGGATTTACTCTGTGCTCTGTGTCCAACTTTGTTTATCGACCAAAGATTTGTCAAACGTTTGCCAGCTACTCACCCCTCCCTACAAAGTTTATAGCAGAGGAGAGTGCTCGCCGGAGCACCGTAGTATCAGTGTAAATGCTAAAAAAAAAAGCAAACAAACTTGCATAGCAGGTTATCTTGGGGCCAAGCATACATTGAAGTGTATGAGAAGGAGTTGAGGCACTCCGACTGTCACAGGTCAGAGACTTGTCTGTGTCACCGCAAAAGGGCAAAAAGTGTGTGTTTTTCTTAGCAGCGGCACATCTCTGTGTGTGTTCTCTCATTGAAAATAATAGATTGCTCTTTTGCTGTGTGTCTAAAGCCCGATTCGTACGGGATCAGAATTACCTCGTGACCTCAGGTAAAAGGTAAATATTACTGACATCCTCCTGTGTGAATCTGCTGTCAGTAATTGGAAGGTAAAATTTCCCAGATAGGGTAATTCTGCAGACTCCTCCGTCCTCAGGTGATTCTAGTCCCGTGCAAATCGACATGGACAATATTGATTCAAAACCTCTTTATACCAATATATTTATGTCCGCATTGAAGCTGTAGTAATATTATACAGACGTAAACTGGAAGCACAGAACGTTGTTGTGGCAATGTTAGACATACCAACACGGAGGCTCTGAGGGAAAGTTTAGATGTTTTTGTTGCAAAGTTTAGACGGAGGAGGCTGTTTCAGAGCGAACGGATTAAAGAAGAAAGGAAACTTTTAAGAGAAGAAACCCCACAGATGTGACGCTGATATGTGTGAAACCAACGCTCTTAAACAAACCTGAGACCTCGCATCAAGCATGAATAAAAGGTTTGTTGTCATCATTAAGTGTTTATTATCTATCCATCATCTCTTACGGCCATTGCTGATGTAGGATGGCCGTAAAAATTATCCTGGGGTAACTCAGTTTTACCGACGTCTCAAGGTAATTCTAATCCCGTGCGAATAGGGCATAAGGGTCTGTAATCTGAGGCAAGGGAAGTTCTAACTGCAGATGAACTGAAAAACCCCAGTTGCTTTGGAGCGACTGGAGTGACTGGAGAGACTGGAGCGGCTGGTCAGAGTTGTGTTTTCTATAATGCTCAGATGTGCTGCAGATGTTTTCCTGGTCTGGGCCTTCAACTGTTTAAACCGGAGATAATGGACTCTTCCACCGCCGCAGGAGACTATCCCTTCAGGAAACAGACGCACACGGCTTTAATCAGAGCAGCTCAGACTAAATACAGCCTTCACCAAATGCACAATAAGGCACTGGATCTGCGGAAAGCAAAGCCCGACTGACTAGTGCCATGTGCAGCCACATCTCTGCCACTCTGCCTCAGGTCTTAGCGCCTCCAGTAGCACGACATTAGCCCTGTGAATGATTACACTCCGGTCCAAGGCAGTTCTAAACGACAACTCCGAGAACTTTACTCTTCAAACAGAGGCTGGACCGGGTTTTCACACCTTCTCCCTCAGTAAAAGTCGGGAAATACCATGAAAAGTTTATGGGACAATTGAGAGGCCTGCACTGTCTCTGAACCAGACCCTGAGCTCTCCAGTCCATTTACGTTAAAACTGAACAGAGGCAGACTCTGAGGTCCGCAGTCCGTCTGCTGGGACTAAAATGAAACGTCCCTGGTTCCATTCCAGGCCTGTGCATGTTTTTACATGTTCTACCCGTGTCTTGGGCTGTTAAACGATACCAATGGGGTATAGAAAGATAGGTGTAAGTACTTCTGGTATCGAAAATAGAAAAGTGGATATGATGTTGCAAAAGTGGAATGAAAACGGCCCTTAAGTTTAGTACCTTCGTCTGCCCTGTGTATATTTGTCCCGTCTTTAGCCGCTGCTGTCTCCCACAAAGGAAATGACCATATTTGGATTACAGCGTCATCTCAGTCAAAGCCTTTCGTGTTACACATGGATATCAACCATGTCAGTATTTGTGAATGAATAAGAGTGGGGAAGACCAGGGAGCCACACAGACATGTTGGAGTTACTTCCTAGATAAATGTCTGGCTCAAAGCGACAAGACGTCAGAGAATTAAAGAGAGAGTTTAGTCTGACATTAAAGGGATGTTAAGGGAGAAAACTAGTTAAAAATCTCAACATTAACCACTGCGTGAAGAAGCAATGTTTTCACCTGCAGCATCACACCTAAATAAGCCTATAGAAAACCAATCACTAACAAAAGATCACGTCAATAATTATGGAATATTCCCCCACATTTCCCCCAGGCTAGACAAGCGTTGGATATATTTTGCGGAACAGCCCAATAAACTGTTTAGTAATTGGTCTCCTGTTACATTCTGAGAACTCGAGGTGCGATGTTGAGGTTAAGCCGTTCTACAGCGTCTCAAATTCCCAATAAACTTTACAGAAGCTTTGCTCCCGTTTTAAAAGAGGAGAGATGTTTCAGTCTCTTCCCGGTCGTAGTGTCCAACGTGTCGTGTCTTGTGTCGGATTGTGGCTTCAGAGAAAACAAAAAAGTCACAAAGATTTGGACAAACATGCATCGATGTGACTGGTTTGTTTGTCCATCCTCAATGCGTTTCAACTTGAGCTTGAATTGTGTGGCTGGCTGCGGTTAAAGGCCGAGGGAAACTTTGTGATTAAGAAAGATGGTAATGAAAGACTGTAGTTAACTGTTAAATCAAACCATCAAACCACTGAAGGTCTAAAGTTCTGATATGGAGATGTGTAAGAATGAGGCGCTGCAGATGAGAAGCTATTAAAATACAATCAGAAACCAAAAGTGGGTCATGGAACAATTGTTCGGGGGAGTGTTCCCTTCTATATTTATACTCAAAAAAGTAAGAAAATGCTCTGTTGACCCCCACCTTAACCAAACAACCATTTTTTCCAGTTTTGCCCAAATCTAAAAGCTTCTCTACTGGAGAGCTTACTGCCTGTTGGCCAGTGTGACCCCTCATTTGAAAGCTTAGACCTACAAAGAGCTTTGACCTACAAAACTCAAGCTTCTTCCTTGTTTTTGTTTGATGTTTAAACTTTTTTGTCACGTTTTCATTGCTTTCTTGTAGCGTTTGGGCCGCAAAGCGCTGCGCTCCGGGATTCACTTTTATGCAACAAAAATGGCAGAGAGCTATTCATTCGTCAAATAAAAGCGTGTTACTGGTCGTCTTTGGTGGAGTGAAATGAAAGTAATTTTAATCTTTACACATAACCATGTTTTCTTAAATGTTTGTAGAGTGTGTGCATCAGTTTCAATAGAAAAATATAACACATCTAAAATGTAACTTATTAAGCATACTGTATATTATGTAAATGTAGAAAGCTTCTTTAGTCACAATATACTGCCTGTTTTAGCTTTAAATGTATTTATTTATCTATTCTAGACCCAGTTTGGAGCCGATTGGGTCTCAATCTAGACCTGGTGGGACTTGGAATGTCAAATATGTCTGGGGTGGTATTTGGCGTGAAACCTTTGAAAACAGGTTTGAATAAATTCCGATTTTGGTCGCGGCTTGTCATTCTATGGTCATTATAGATCCCAATGCCAACCAGTCTTTGGTCAGTCTGAAACTGGATTCTTAGAAGCAGAGGATCCAGAGTAATTCTCTCCAGATGTTTCTCTGTCCACTGCACTTAGCGACGTTTAAATGTGTTTGACAGTTCAGACTGCGCTCACACAGAGCTGAGCTGCTCCTCTAAAGTCTAAACTATGTTTAGCCTTAAACTCAGTCTTTACCGAGACCAACATAGGTCTTTACAGAACTAACTAAGGAGGTCATTTACTAAGCCATTACTCTCGTACAAAGGTGGATCAGCAGACGAGTCATTTACGTATTTCATTTACATATCAGATTTGGGGCTGTAAAACTTAAACACAGGCAATTTCTGCTTGTAAATGAATTAGGAGCAATATGCCCTCAAGTAGTCATTTACTGTTTTCCAGCTTGCTCTCACCATTTAGCACCTCTCTGATGATCCCCTATTGTTCCCAGAGTCAGGATGAGAGCAAATTTAAAGCAGAAACTAAGCCGCGCCAAAATACACTGGCCCTTTGTATGTCATTTGAAACACAAGCTGCAGCCTTTGGCTCTTTGGCCCAGCGTTTATTTTTTCCAGTGCCTTAGAAATTAACTTTCAGTAGTGGCACTTTTTGGTTTTTAATCTTAAAGGCACTATACCTGATTTTTTTATCTAGTAATGGAACAACATTTGTTTGAGCCGCCTTTCGTATAATGTTTAGTCGAACATTTGCGTAAAAACGCTGTGCATTTAATCATAAAGCATTTGCATCAGTCCCTGTCCTTGCAGGCTGGTTTGCATCTCTGTGAAAATGACCCTGAAAAGTGACCCTAAAGTTGTGAAATGTGGCCTTTCATATGACACAAGTCACACCCAAAGGGGGTGTGACTTGTGCCATCAGCACTCCATGCTGATGGTGGTCAGCATCAGTTGTAGCCACAGTTTCCTCTGGGGCAGACTGACTGATGAGAAGTGAAGTGTCTTGCCCAAGGACACCATGACAGTCTGCACCTGCAGGAGCCGGGATTCGAACCCCCAACCTTCCCGCTCTACCATCTGCACCACAGTCACAGATGGTAGAGCTGTGACACTGTGTCTCTACAAATATGTTAGGAAAGTTAGGAATAAATTGGAACTGCCATGATAATTTAGTGGCTTCCTAGTTTATTGTTTGTAATACAGTGGTCCCTCGCTATGACACGGTTTTACAGTGTGTGAACGCCAAACGTGCATTGTGTTCTGAGAGTGAGCCTCCTGTGGTTGCATAGAGGATCTTTGTGTGTCCCATCAACACATCAGCGCACACACCACACGCCGCAGAATCACGGCAGCACAGGCCGGGCACGAGCGGGTCCGACGCCAACTCCACGTTTACTTTCTCTGAACGCTAGCATGTGGCGCTCGTCTGAGCTAAACACTCGCCTTCTGAAGCTGAGACTGCTACGATAAAGCTTTGGTCCTACTTACGATTGTCTCTTAGTTAGAACCAGCGCTCAGCGGAGACGAGGGCAGCTCACGATGTTAATCCCCACGTCTGTGATGTGAATCTAAACATCTTATTAGACAAAAAAGCGCAGTGTTCACGAGGCATTAGGGAGAACCCGTGTGAACTAGTGAGAAAAGTGTATAAAGTGTGTGGTGAGGGGTTTTATACTGTAAAAAATAAAGCTGACAACTTCGCGGGTTTCATTTATTGCTGGTTATTTTTAGAACGTAACCCCCGCAATAAACGAGGGAACACTGGATAAAAAAGTTAATGATATATATTGTATATATAAGACTGATTTGAAGTAATGCTGTTTTGTCTCAAACATGGTACGAGCCAGGGCTCAGACTAAAAGAGAATAGTGATGTGAATTAGTCTGCAGTAGTAGTACATCTTCTATGTTTGTGCATCACATAACAACTGCGCTGCCGTTATGTTGCAGTGCATACGTGGACCTAATCTTACTTGCTGTTATCCCTGATTTACGGAGACAATTACTGGCCACTGCTTGAACGAAGCAGTGATTCTGTCTAAGTGATTAGGCCTGATAGTTTCCCAGAAGTTTGGACTCCTTTTCTATGTGTAACACAGAGTCTGGGTGTGAGCCTCAGATGCTCATGTGTGAGCGCCAGCTGTCACAGCTCGACCCCTGCCCCAAACCTGTTTCACCACTGCCCAAAACCTGTTTATACCACCACAGCCGCCGTGGGTCCTTCCACTCAGCCCCTCGAACACCTCGGTTTGAAGGCTCTTCTTATTTTCCTCTTTTCTTGCCTGTTACATAAGAGCGTCGCAGGAGCGTTCCTCCGTCTCAGTGATGACTTTTACAGAGGTTTTCCATCTGACTCTGCTCGTGTCGTTAAAACACCCGGACTCTGAAAACTCAGGGGGTCGACCGGGACTAAAGGACTCTCTCATTTATGCCTCTCACATGACATTTATCCTGCCTGTGATTTGTTGCTTCTTTTGGACTTGTTGTTGGTCAATAGCTTTTTCCCCTTGCAGTATCTGGAATTTTAGGCTTTGAGTATGCGGGACGTGAAAGAGAGACATTCAGCAAACTGTCTCATTGTTCTGCAGCTCTACCATTCGGCTAAGCAGCAGTCGTCTCTACAATAGTGTTTGTAAGAGGGACTTACAAACACTAATGTAGTATACACACTTTTGTATTGGACAAGTTGTGTGAACCATAGGGCTGGGTACCATTTCATTTTTTGCTATACCAGTACTTTAACGATAATTAGTTTTCATACATTGTTGTATGAACGAGAGTGTGACTGGGTGACTGGTTCCTTGCTGCAAAGCGCTTTGGGCATTTACCATTTCGACACCGATACCTGAACGATATTTGTTGTCCAGAACCGGAAAACAGAACAATAATGTTTGGAAGATCTGCACGTGGCACAGAGGTTAATGGTGGCGCAGAGGTTAACGGTGGCACAGAGGTTAACGGTGGCACAGAGGTTAACGGTGGCACAGAGGTTAACGGTGGCGCAGAGGTTAACGGTGGCGCAGAGGTTAACGGTGGCACAGAGGTTAATGGTGGCACAGAGGTTAACGGTGGCACAGAGGTTAATGGTGGCACAGAGGTTAACGGTGGCACAGAGGTTAACGGTGGCACAGAGGTTAACGGTGGCACAGAGGTTAATGGTGGCGCAGAGGTTAACGGTGGCACAGCAGTTAACGGTGGCACAGAGGTTAACGGTGGCACAGAGGTTAACGGTGGCACAGAGGTTAATGGTGGCGCAGAGGTTAATGGTGGCACAGAGGTTAACGGTGGCTCAGAGGTTAACGGTGGCACAGAGGTTAACGGTGGCTCAGAGGTTAACGGTGGCTCAGAGGTTAACGGTGGCACAGAGGTTAACGGTGGCTCAGAGGTTAACGGTGGCACAGAGGTTAACGGTGGCACAGAGGTTAACGGTGGCACAGAGGTTAACGGTGGCACAGAGGTTAACGGTGGCTCAGAGGTTAACGGTGGCACAGAGGTTAACGGTGGCTCAGAGGTTAACGGTGGCACAGAGGTTAACGGTGGCACAGAGGTTAACGGTGGCACAGAGGTTAACGGTGGCACAGAGGTTAATGGTGGCACAGAGGTTAACGGTGGCACAGAGGTTAACGGTGGCACAGCGGTTAATGGTGGCACAGAGGTTAACGGTGGCACAGAGGTTAACGGTGGCACAGAGGTTAACGGTGGCACAAAGGTTAACGGTGGCACAAAGGTTAGCGCTTGTGTTTCACAGATAGAAAGTCCCGGGTTCTTTCACATAAGAAGAGACAAGGTCAAACTTTCCCAGAATAAATGCGAATAACATTTGTGAACTTCCATCAGCGAGCTCTTGCGACCTCTTTGAGCGGTGGCACCATTGCAGTATTTCCCCAGCAGAGGGCGCACTCTGCGTGTCATTTACCTCAAGGTCCCGTTCTTGCTCGTTTTTGGCTTCAATCATTTATCTTGTCAGAATAACTTTGCAGTTTTTGTTCATTAATCTGCACTGTCCCATTCAAATAAATAGATAAATAAAAATTAAATGAAACTCTTGAGTCTCACGCTGGACAAACAAAAGGGAGTTTTCTAATGAAGATCAGGAGCATCTGCGTCTCTGGGAGAGTTTTTAGTCGCCAACTCGGTTTATGGTGCAGCAATGTTTGGGCTCCTGCACATCTGGGAAAATATTTTAGAACAAAACAACCTGCGACTGATGGATTACTTTATTCTTCACTTCAGTCCGCTGCAGTAGCTAAAAGTCACGTGTTCAACTTCTTTTTGTCCACTACCTCAAACCTTTCGTGATAAATCTGCTTACATTTCCAAAATGTGCATTAACGCTTATTTGCAAAGATCAAAAACCACCTCAAGCGATTGGAAGCTGGTGTTTGCTTATGTGAAGAGGAAGAGCTTTATTTGTGAAGCTTCAAAATGTGCATGAAATCAAGTGATGGGAAACTCAGCTCATGAAAGAGGCAGCAAATGTAAAATTGCTTTTTCATGCTCAAGATGCACCGATCCAGCTTTTTGGCTTCCGATACCGATCCTGGGGGTTTGAGTATCTGCTGATTTCCGATATTAACTTTGTTAAAAGTGGCTGCTGTGAGTGAAAAAGTGAATGTTCCTTTTCTCAAGAGTAAGATCAATAAAGTCTTATCTTTTATTGCAAACAACATGTTACAGATTACTGGACTTTTCTACACTAAATGTCCTGGGTATAAGACAGGCTTAGGTTACATTAATATAAACAACTCACATAAAGTCATCTGATCATTACAACTTGTACATTACAAATAGCCTATGTAGGATCAGTTATTCTTAAACAGCCTTTCAGAAACTAAAATACTAACACTTGGCCTCTCCAGCAGTGGCTACTTTATTTTATTTGGTGATCCAATCAGAGTTTCTGTCCCAGCTAGGATTAGTTGACATTAGCATTAGCATGCTGTTGCCACATTTGCAGAGGTTTAAACAAACTCAGTGACTGAATTGTCATGGTCTGAGCTTCAGAATGAGGTACAGCCCATATTCACTGAGGTTTAGTCGGTGAAAGTTGTGATTTTAAAGCAGTGAGAGCCAATGTTCAGTATCGGATATTTGTAGCCGATACCCGATATTGTATTTTTTCCAGTATCGGCTCCGATGTCTGATACCAGAATCGGATCGATGCATCCCTAGGTCATACAAGGGCTGGGTGATATTGACAAAAATTAATATCTCAATGTTTTTGGGGGCTTTCTGGATAACAATGATGAATGTTGAAAAACATCAGAAATATGTAAAAATATGGTGCAAACATATTGATTTACATCGCTTTGTCGCTCAAAAAGATAATTGTCCTGGACAGACCACAAAAGGGCAGAAAAAACACTCACATTTCTTACCTATTTTATTTATTTATTTATTTTCTACCTTTCCCCCCCATTTTATCCATGTTTGGAGATAAACTCGATATAAATTTGCAGATCTTTCAAACAGCAATTTTGCTATTATCTTGCGACATATTTCCCACGTCTAGTTCAAACTCATACCTGATTTTCCTCACACTTTTCTAACATCCGAGTTCTTCACAGGGCTGAGTTTTTAAGTTCATTACTCGATCACGTGTGGATTAAAACCTCTGAGCAAACAGTGAATAGAGACTTGTCGTCATGTGGTGAAACACTTATTAAGGCTCTTAGACTGCCAGAAAAAAACTACCATTCGCAAACATTATTCAAGCTTTATATCTCGACCCGTGCGACCCAATACTAAAGTTTTACTGTGCAGTTTCCCTCCTCATAATCTGAAGAATCCTTTCAGACAAACGGGGAATAAATGGAACTGAAATTCAACAGTGAAACGTGGCACAGTCTGAGGCCAAACTCTCCGATCTGTTCCATATGTTTCCTTCATGATCACACACAAAACAGAGACGAGAGGAGACTGCAGACGAGAGGGGGAGAGGGGGAGAGGGCCGGGGGAGACGAGGGAAAGAGCGGCAGACACATGAGAGGATAAAGAAAATAAACGAGTGAAAGCCACAGCTGTGAAGCCAAACCATTGATAGTTGGACACTAATCAGTACAAACATTTACTGTGTGCAACAAAAGCTAATGAGTTTGTCCCTCATTGTCCACTGGAAACGAAAGAAGAGAGGTCCAGACATTTATGAAGTGACAAGAGCTGGCAGGTGTTATTAATGAAACAGCCTGGCCAGACTACTCTCCACTTTTTATTCTAAATGGGTCAGCAGTCTGGACCCGAACCCAAAGAGAAGCAGCTTCATGCGGAGGCGGGGTCAGAAAGTGTGACGGTGGCAGTGCGACAGAATCAAAGATGGCGGCGCACTAATGAGAGAAGGACGTGCAGCTATTTTCTCACCAGTGTGTTCTTTTATCTTGTCGAAAGATGGGAAAAAAAAGTCCAATTATAAAAATCCGTGGCGCAGAGGTTAGCACGAGGTCCCAGGTTCCATCGGATGGATGTGGAGTTTGCATGTTCCCCCCCGTGTCTGCGTAGGTTTCCTCTACCACTAAAAACATGTACATTAGGGCGAGTGGGTGAGTGGTTGATGGCACAGATTTCCTTTCCTTAATCGTTTGTCAGGACTTCAGAACGATTACACTTTTTGAGAATGCTTGAACTGATTTAGAACATTTTTGCAGAATGTGAAAATGTCGTCCATTTTTCTGTATCAGGTCAGGTTTTTGTGCTAATCTCTGTATTCCACGAGGCTCATGATTTTGACTTTCTGTCGTTCTGTCAAAACTAAGGATTTTACCCCAGCCAAGGGCCTGCTTTCAACAACATTTTTATGTAATTTCTGAGTGAGCACAGCTACTCGTTGTACCAAAATATCCGCACTTGAATGCAAATGATGTTAAACTGTGGACTGACATTATGGAGACAATACTCTTTGGCAACATTTGGCTGAGAAGGTAAAAAATGGACCTGGTCGAGCAAACGTGCCCTAAATCAGCTACAAAACGGAGTCAAAATGAGTTGTAAAGCTGTGTAATCATAAACTAGCTCTGTTTCTCTTGTTTTCAGTTTTCTGCAGCCTGCCGCTCTGTCCCTGTCGATGTCAGGCAAAGGCAGAACGTCTTCTGAGTCGTCAGTTGGTGAAGTTTACATGTAATTGTTCACGTCACAGAAGCACAACACGCCGCAGTTAAGCAAACCCCATTGTAGCTGCTCCAATTGGCTTAGCAGTCACACGTTTTAGTAAAGATCCAGTTCACAGTGTGGCCTACCATATACATCAATGGTTCTCAAACTGCAGTGTGTGTGTGTCACTGGTGGAACAGGAGCTTTAATACCCCATTCAGACAAAATATAGGTCCTTTTCAGAGCCTTGTTAGTTAAGTCCTGATTCAATCTTGATATCGGCCCCAGTGGCATCGAAGGATGAGTCAAATGCAGATGACAAATTCCTTAAAGAGGGGGTGTTCTGCTTTTTTCAATCACACAGCACCAGTCTATATCACACTACAATGATGACGAAACCTTCTGTTGCTCTGTAAATGCAGTAAATTAGAATAACTGCCTTGTATAAAATTGCTCACTCAAAATGGCTGTAGTGAATGTCTTGAAATAGGCCTCTGTCTCTTTAAGAACCTCTGACCCTTTCAGACACGCCCCCTCCACACGCTGTCTGTGGCATCAGTGGGGAGGGGGTTCTGCTGAGGGGCAGTGGTTGGTTACTCGGCTGGTGACGAAAGCTCGGAGGCGTCTCCAGGAGGTGGGGGCGTTCCTAGGAGGACTCAGGCAAACCTATCCCTAAAATGGCCGCCATCAGAATTTGTACAGCTTACTCAAAAATACGTGAATGTGCCAAGGCAACACTTCAGGCATGTTTATAATGAGGGAGTGACATAATAACATGATGTAAAGCTTGAAAAAGTCGATTTTGCATAATACCCCCCCTTTAAGTCGGGACATCGCGGCCCCTAAAAACGGTTTTAAAGTAAGCAATTTTAGCAAATAAATGTATTATTCCTTTTCTCATCCATTTTTTCCAGTGTACATGTTTTGTAGACAAGTTTCTGAGGGAACCACTTTCCTACGGCAACAATGAAGTATACCTTACCTTGCCTTGTGGTATTTGTAAGATCATTTTGAGGCTGTACTTGGTGTGATTGATTGACTCAGATTGATTAGTGTTTTGCCGTGTGTTAGGTTCAAAATAAGGCTAAAACACTCTTAAATGCAAACCTTTTTCTTTTAAAATCCTATTAAAATGCAATTCAGTTTCATCTACTTTTTGATCTGGAATAATTCCAAAGAACCCCAGCCATACGGTCGTGTACCCCCTAGGGTCCTTGCACCTCTGGTTGGGAAACACTGCTTTAGATGACCTAAATAGCTACACACTAAAGCCTATTAAAAATGCTCAAGACTTTTCATGTTTTGGAGTATTGCGCTGTTGTTGTTAAATGTTGAAATAGAGCTTTAGTATTTGGACATCACAGAGAGCGAGTGAGAGAGCGGAGAACAGAGAGAAGTCTTCATGAACGATGGAATAAACAGCCGGGCGTGAGGAGAGGGTTTGGGGGTGAGCAGGAGACAGAGCCGAGTGGGATTTAAAAGCCGTGGAAAATAAACTGCGAAGAGGCTCGTCTTTGTTTTAAAATGTGTGACTTAAATCGAGCGTACGTCCTCCAGATTTGACCCTGAACCGGCCCTGAAGCCACACGGGACACATTCCCAAAGACTGAAGTCGCTGTTTGTCAGTTTCATCGTAAAACGTCATGGTCCCGCAGTAAATCCACAAACAAAACCTCTTACTTTGGTGTAAACAGAGCTAAACCCCGACTCTAAATGATCTAAAATGGCAGTGCCAGGATGTGGTTATGGCCCCCTCTGGTGGTCAGTATGATACTTACAACCCAGACACGTCAGTTCGAATCAATTCAGTTTTATTCAAATACAATAAATACAAGGCACATTAGGAGCTGATCTGTGCTTTACATTACAAAAAGGCTTTACATTTTAAATAAGCTGAAGCAGAGTACCATAAACATGCTCTGTCTAAAAGTAACTGGTCATTATTAGTAAAACAAGAAACAAAATACACAAAAACACAAAGAATTTGCACTTATTGCACTAAACAATGGCAGTTTAAAGCTTCAAATAGGTTTATGTTAAAGAGATATGGATTGTTTTAGTGGTTCAAAAGCAGTTCCAGTCATAGATATGATCATTTTTGTGTAAAGGAATTGGATACAAAATGAAAGATGAATTTCTTAACTCCCACCGAAACCGAGCACATTTTCTCCATTGCCCAAATCGAACAGCTTTTTGAAAAAACACTTCAGCAATAACACAATATAAAGCGGGGAGAGAAAAATAAAATGTGGCAAAAAAAAAAACATGACCAAAAAGCAATGTAAAAAGTACAAAAACGCAACAAAATCACTTTAAAAATGTGATGAAAAGGTGACACAAGATCCTTTTTTGTAGGTCTTAGCTTTCAAATGAGGCGTTACACTGGCCTATAGGCTTTAAACTCTAGTCGAGAAGCTTTTAGATGTGGGTAAAGCCAAATTGGAGAAAATGCACTTGGTTAAGGTTTTTTAAAAATTTGGGAAGCAGAGTTGAATAAAAATGAGCAACTTTTGAAAAGGCTTTCCAGTACAAAGGAGTTTTGTTTCCAGAGTGTCCACTAGAGGGAGCTGTGCGTCTGAAGGACTACTAGAGTGCAGGAGCTGACAAAGTTACAAGCACACATTACAGTCTTGTTTAAAATGGCCTGAAGGGACAGGTGTTATTTTAGAAAACTGTAGCTTTAGATTGCACTTTTTCCTAAAGACTTGGATACGAGGCAACAGGAAGGAAGGAGAAAAGCACGGTTCAAGCTGGATCTGTAGGGCTCGGCGCCATTACATTCTTTTCCACACCAGTACTTTAACGACATTTGTTTTTCGATACTGATACCTGAACGATACCTTTGTTAAAATATGTGTCGTCTAGGACCAGAAAAAGAACAGTAATGTGTGGAAGATCTGCAAATTTACAATATCGAGTTCATCTCCAATGTCAAGAAATGTATGAGAAATGTGGAATAATTTGGGGAAAAATTGGGAGAAATTGTGGCAAAAAAAGAGAAATATGCCTCAAAATAGCCTTAATGCTGGTCTGGTTTAGTCCTGGTCTAGTCCTTGGCTTCAAGCTGGGGACACACTAGAAGAGTTTTTGATTTAGAGTCACTTTGACTTTCCCAGCAGATGGAGTTAATATATTGCAATTTTGCAATTATTCACTATAATCAAAATTAAGAAAATACCTAGAATTTCTCAAAGCCTTTAGAGTTGTATTTATTCAAGGGTTGTTTCAATTGAAAACCTTTGTCTTCATGCTTTTGCCCTTATTAGATAAGAAATATAATGACATTATATTAAGTAGACAACAGAATATTACTATCATTAGCCCCATCTAAAAAGCAAGCTGGTGTGATTGTTTTCAAAAGATCTTCTATAATAAGATCTTCCTCTGATCTGTCTCATGAATAGACTGTATTTACAAAAGAGTTCCTAAACAATTGCTGATTTCCATTCATCGCACAATTTCACTTCTGTTTTTAATGTGGCAAATCAGGATTCTTTTGGGACTCTTCCTTTGAGTAAGAATAGCTCTGCACATTATTAAACCTGCCACTGATTTCATTTATTTGGATGGATTGAACACTGGGCTGTCATTGTTAAAGTGGTAATTGTGTTACTCTTTGTCGGGTCTCAGCCTCCGAAACGTCACTATTACAAACCTGTTTGATATTTAAAGTGGACATATCCTGCAATATCAACTTTCGTTAAAGTTTAAATCTTGTTTTGACGTTGTTCCTCATCAAAGACAGACCTGGAGCAGTATTCCACTACATTCACGCAATTTTTAGTTCATCCTCGGACAAAGCTGTTCAATTTAGCTGTTTCTTCTTCTACAGCATCAGCGCCTCGTTCTGTACTTCCTGATTACACACATTCCAACATTATCATTATCGTAAGCTTAGGCTCCAAAATAAGTTTTTATGATTATTTTTAGGCTGCATGACATGTCCACATCAGTGTTGTCGCTGCGATTTGAGTAATGCTATTGTGTTAACCACCACCGCTCTACTCACATGTTTTTTTGGGTCCTCGGGTTCAATCATGTGACTCTTCCGACAGAAGTGTTTGACTTTCATGTCTCACACTTGCATGAAACCACGGACTAAACCATTATTCACTGTACAAAAATGTCAGGTCTGTGAACTTTGTATCGCATTTCAAAATCACAAACAATTTTAGAACCCTCCAGTGTGTCCCAGGCTGTGTTTTTCTTCTGCATGGGCTTTGGGACTGGACCTGGTTTAGTCCTTCTTTAGTTCTTCTTCTTGAGTTCTTCTTCTTGAGTTCTTCTTCTTTAGTCCTCATTTATCTCCTGTAGTGGATAGATGGATGGCCTCGTTGCTGGTTTATCTCCTGTAGTGCTGCATGTGGATGGCCTTGTGGCTGGTTTGTCTCCTGTAGTGCTGCATGTGGATGGCCTTGTGGCTGGTTTATCTCCTGTAGTGCTGCATGTGGATGGCCTCGTTGCTGGTTTATCTCCTGTAGTGCTGCATGTGGATGGCCTTGTGGCTGGTTTATCTCCTGTAGTGCTGCATGTGGATGGCCTCGTTGCTGGTTTATCTCCTGTAGTGCTGCATGTGGATGGCCTCGTTGCTGGTTTATCTCCTGTAGTGCTGCATGTGGATGGCCTTGTGGCTGGTTTATCTCCTGTAGTGCTGCATGTGGATGGCCTCGTTGCTGGTTTATCTCCTGTAGTGCTGCATGTGGATGGCCTTGTGGCTGGTTTATCTCCTGTAGTGCTGCATGTGGATGGCCTCGTTGCTGGTTTATCTCCTGTAGTGCTGCATGTGGATGGCCTTGTGGCTGGTTTATCTCCTGTAGTGCTGCATGTGGATGGCCTCGTTGCTGGTTTATCTCCTGTAGTGCTGCATGTGGATGGCCTCGTGGCTGGTTTATCTCCTGTAGTGCTGCATGTGGATGGCCTTGTGGCTGGTTTATCTCCTGTAGTGCTGCATGTGGATGGCCTTGTGGCTGGTTTATCTCCTGTAGTGCTGCATGTGGATGGCCTTGTGGCTGGTTTATCTCCTGTAGTGCTGCATGTGGATGGCCTTGTGGCTGGTTTATCTCCTGTAGTGCTGCATGTGGATGGCCTCGTTGCTGGTTTATCTCCTGTAGTGCTGCATGTGGATGGCCTTGTGGCTGGTTTGTCTCCTGTAGTGCTGCATGTGGATGGCCTTGTGGCTGGTTTATCTCCTGTAGTGCTGCATGTGGATGGCCTTGTGGCTGGTTTGTCTCCTGTAGTGCTGCATGTGGATGGCCTCGTTGCTGGTTTATCTCCTGTAGTGCTGCATGTGGATGGCCTTGTGGCTGGTTTATCTCCTGTAGTGCTGCATGTGGATGGCCTTGTGGCTGGTTTATCTCCTGTAGTGCTGCATGTGGATGGCCTTGTGGCTGGTTTATCTCCTGTAGTGCTGCATGTGGATGGCCTTGTGGCTGGTTTATCTCCTGTAGTGCTGCATGTGGATGGCCTTGTGGCTGGTTTATCTCCTGTAGTGCTGCATGTGGATGGCCTTGTGGCTGGTTTATCTCCTGTAGTGCTGCATGTGGATGGCCTTGTGGCTGGCTGCACAGCGGAAGGTCCCAGGCCGGATTTCCCAGTATTTGACGGGGTTGGAGAACAGGCTGATGGTGGTGTAGAGTCTGTGATGGTCCTGATCCCTCACTGGACAGAAGTCGTTCATGCCGACACTCCGGATCTTGTTGCCGTGCAGAAATACCACCTGTAGCCGAGCGCAGGAGGAGAGCAGTGTTAGAGAGGTGTTTTTAGAAGGTAAAGGTCTTATGTTTTACCTGGAGATGCTGCAGAGCGCCGAGCCCCGGTGGGATCTTCTTCAGACGGTTATGGTCCATGTGGATCACTCTGAGGTCAGGAACGGTGTTCAGGCTACCATTTTCTACCGTCTTTATCTGGTTAAAGCCAAGCCCCAACCTGACGAGAGCAAGAGACATTGTTAAAGAGTTAAACAAGTTTTCTTAGCGGAGGGCCGATTTTTTTAATTGTAAATAGACCGAGGGCCGAAGGCGCTGATTATTACGATTATTAGCCCAAAGTGAAGCACAACATCTGACCATATTAAATTAGATAAATGACTTAAAATGGCTTGAATTCATCAAATTCTATGTTGAATTTGAGTCGGAACAAAACAAATAATTGTTTTTCACTTGAAATGGGGGCAGCAGTCTCAGCAGAGATGCCCAAACTTCCCGGTCCATACACACCTCCTCCAGCTGTTCTGGGGGACCCCGAGGCGACACCAGGCCAGCTCGGAGACATAGTCCCACCAGAGTGTCCTGGGTCTTCCACGAGGCCTTGTCCCACAAGGACATGCCTGGAACACCTCCCGCGGGAGGCGACCAGGAGGCATACGGAACAGATGCCCGAGCCACCTCAGCTGGCTCCTTTCGACGTGAAGGAGCAGCGACTCTACTCCGAGCTCCTCCCGGGTAACTGAGCTCCTCACCCGATCTCGAAGGGTGCGCCCAGCCACCCTGCGAAGGAAACTCATTTCGGCCGCTTGTATTCGTGATCTTGTCCTTTCGGTCATTAACCAAATCTCATGACCATAGGTGAGGGCGGGAACGTAGATCGATCGGTAAATCGAGAGCTTTGCCCCCCGACTCAGGTCATATCATAATATATGACCTAATTGGATGTATTGACAGTATTTCTACCTTTCCCTCCCATTTAACTCTAATAATGTTAAAAGTACTCTCTGATTTGTGTAATAATGTTTCTCAAAATCATCTTGAGGGCCAGAGGTTCTGTGCTGAAGGGCCGGATTTGGCCCCCGGGCCTGACGTTGCCTACCCCTGCTTTATCTGATCATAAACTGGGGATTTCTCAGTTACTTATAAACGCCATATCCCATATACTGCCATAACGGGAATACTCGAGCGCATGTAAACACACTCTGTGACAGTCTCTGAAAGTTGTGAAATGTGCATCTAAATTTAACTCTGTGAAGAAATGGGGTGTTAGAAATGTGCTAGGGCCATTTTGTCTATTTGTTTCCCCTCGTCCTTCATGTTTTTTGGGTTAAACCTGTCAGGAAAGGGGAGCAGAATGTCTTGTACCTCTGCAGGTTCTTGTATCTGATGAAATCCTCCACCTCCACCTTGGAGATCTGGTTGTAATCCAGGTTCAGCTCGTTCATAGATGATGGGCAGTCTGTGGACAAACGGATTATTAACTCCTCAGTCAGTCCTGCTGTTGTTCCGCTTCAGTCCAGTTTTTACCTTTGGGGATGGTGCTGAGTTTGGCCTCTGACAGGCCCAGATACAGCGTGGCCATTCCGTTAAACGCTCCCAGCTCCAAGCCGCTGTTGGACAGAGGGTTCGCCCCCAGCTCTGACACAAAAACAGCAACACAAATCATCACAAAGAGAAAAGACCTATCCCAGAAAGCGCTATACAAGACTGTCACAGGTTCAACAACAAACGCTACAGCCCAGGATGATCAGATATGGCTGATCGGGCTTTCTCACCGATCAGCCATATCTGTAATTCACTCGATTTTACAGACTTTTCCTGAAAATGTCGGATAGATGATGACAGGAAGCTTTTATCTTATTCATGTTTTGAGCACTGACTCTAGGTTTTGTTTGCATGAGTTTTGCTTTAGCGACAAAAGTCATTTCTTAACCACATGCTACAACGAACCGCATCTGCATCATGTCTGTGGGATTTAGCTCTTTTCATGAGACAGACGTTGGCTTTCTCTTTTAATCAGTTCGCTCTGATACAGATCGCCGTCTAAACTTTGTAACCAAACGCATCCAAACTTTCCCTCAGAGCTGCCATGTTGGTCTTTTGGGGTCATGCTTCCGGTTCATTGCATAATATTACTATAGCGGACATAAATATACAGTTAAAAAGAGGTTTTGAATTTATTTAGACTTCATTACACTGGTTAAAAACGTTTCCACCTCTGACATGTTGATTAGCACAAGACTAGAAATACCTGACGAGCTTGGAGTTGGAGAGAATTTCCCTGTCACTGACATGGCAGATTCGCACTCCGAGGAACGTCAGTAATTCTTACTTTTTACCTGAGGTCCCTGGGTCAGTCTAATCCCGTGCGAATAACCGCCAGATTCCACATTCTCCGTGTTCGTGTTCTCCCCGTTCCACTCCTCACCGACCTCCGCAGCAAATACCTTGCTATTTTAATTGTTAAGAACATTCCCGACATGATTCATAATTTTGAATCAAGCTCCACATCAGATCGCACCATACATGAAAGACAATGGCAACTACATCCAGGTTTTCAAAGTAAATGTCACAATTTTACACAATATGACCTGGACCAGGAGTTTGTCATCACATAATCAATCACATGACCCGATTAAGCTTCTATTTCTCTCATTCACCTAACTTTTTTTCTGCTTCTCTCCCTTGAGCAGGAGGGAAATAAACAACTTGTGATAGTGAAAGAGAAGTGGTCTAGCTTCAGCATGAACGGAGCTCACAGCTCGCCTGCCCCAAAATAGTTGTTTATTATTTTATTGCTTTTATTTCACACACTCATTGCTTTGCACGGCTCACAAGAGGTAGAGGGTCGTGGGTGTTGATGTCGCTGCCGTTCAGAGGAGGCCAAGAGCGGAGTGGAGGAACATGTGGAATCTGGACATACGTTGTTTTTTTTAAATATTCAGGTTTATGTCCCAAAGTGACAGTTTGGTCCAAGAGCAACGCAGACAAACAATGCAATTACTACAGTGGGAATAAGTTGTTGTTTTGTATAAGATACAAAGTTGTTAAAGGAATAGGCCACCGTTTTTACATACTGTGATATGTTCTTACCTCACTTTAGACGTGTTAATATATCCCCGTCTGGTCTTTGTCCGTGCGCTCTGCCTGGCAAACGGAGCACATACGCAGCCTCTCCCACATGTCACATAGCTCCAAAAAAGCTCACGATAGAAGCTACCAAGCTCTTCCACGTGTTCCCTATTTAAATAAAGTTACGTGAAGTGTTTTCATGCGAAGTATATTTACACAGAAATGTAACGTGTCGATTTTATAAGCAAATAAAAAGGGGGACTATATTGTGAGGCGTAATGATACGAGGAGTAAAACGTCCGCGCAGTAACTCCTAAAGGTTATTGACGGAAGTGAGCGGGGGAAGTCTTTAGGAGTTACTGCGCGGACGTTTTGCTCCTCGTATCATTACGCCTCACAATATAGTCCCCCTTTTTATTTGCTTATAAAATCGACATGCTACATTTCTGTGTAAATATACTTCGCATGAAAACACTTCACGTAACTTTATTTAAATAGGGAACACGTGGAAGAGCTTGGTAGCTTCTATCGTGAGCTTTTTCGGAGCTATGTGACATGTGGGAGAGGCTGCGTATGTGCTCCGTTTGCCTGGCAGAGCGCACGGACAAAGACCAGACGGGGATATATTAACACGTCTAAAGTGAGGTAAGAGCATATCACAGTATATAAAAACGGTGGCCTATTCCTTTAAGCCCAGGTACGAGCTGCAGTCGCTGGTGAAAGTTTCTGCTGTCGTATTAGTCTCTACAGTTCGCACATGCTCAATACGTCAACAGCGTCAGAAGCCAAAATCCAGGATACTTAAAATTCCATTGACATGGAGTGAATGTAAACGCACTCATCCAGCGGGGAGACATTCAGCCGATTGACTTTACTGTGGAAAAACACACAAACATAAAGACTTGCGTGTGCGTCTCACCCAGGACGTTGAGTTTCCGCAGCCCCTTGAAGGCGTCCCTCCTCACGCGGTTGATCTTGTTCTCATGGAAGCGCAGCTCGGACAGATTGGGGGGCAGGCTGGAGGGCACTTCTGTCAGGTGGTTGTAGGACAGGTACAGCAGCTTCAGTCTGTGCAGGTCCCTGAAGGCGCGAGGGTGGATCTTTGTCAGCTCGTTGTTGTTCAGGAACAGCCCCTGGGTCAACGACATCATTATCAAATGTGCACAGTGCAATTCCTAGATGTTGGGTAACTTTCGTCTGTCTGTTTGGTACGACGGCATCTTTACATTTAGGTTGAGTCCAAACGAATTTAGTTTAAGTCAAGATTTTGTCAATAGTTTCTTTGCCAAAAACACATGTCCATTTGGTCAACAAAATCTAAAATGACCTTTTCATTTCTTGTATATTGAACATATTTAATGATTTTCTGTGTGTCCTGTTTGTTGATATGAGGCTCTTTCAGACAGTGTCACTGAAGTTCACATGTTTTCTTTTACTTTATATTTAGTTTTAATGAGTCCACCACAAATACCTACAGAATTTAGTCATAGTTTTAATGTCATTAACTACTGCCATACTAATTTTAGTCACACAAATAATACTTAGACCAAAATAACACTGCTGCTTGTCTGCAAAATGGAAAACATTGTTCAAAAATCAAAACTCGTCTTATCAAAAATGTTGCCTTTTGCTTTTCACTCAAGTATTCGAAGGGTGGCATTAAAAGCATTAAAAGTCATAAAATGAAATTAAATTAAAAGTCATTAAAAAGCATTAAATTGGATTTAAATGGTCATTAATTCTAAATTTCAAACAAAACATATGTTTTCCTTGAGACAGAACCCACCACAATGACATTGCTCAACTAGTTTTACTGCATACATTTGCCAAAAACATAAAAACTATAATTTGCTGCAGTTTTGACTGAAATTTGACCCAATGTTTTGCTCAAAAGTGTTTGTTGTGTCCAAGTTGGTTTTGAATGGCACAATTTCCCATCATTCCCCTGTTTGCTTGAATGTTGACCATGGCATTAAAAAGCGTAGAAACCCTGTTGAAGTGACTTTTAGCGTTTGCCGTTGAGGTCAGGTTTAGTCGAGTCCCGCTCAGTTCTTACGTAAAGCCCGGTGAGGCCTTTGAGGTCGTCCTCTTTGACCTCGGTGATGTCGTTGTTCTGCAGATCCAGCATCACCGTGTCTGGAGCGATCTTCTCTGGGATGGAGATCAGACCTGTTCACACACAAACCTTTAAACTCTTCCGTCTCCCGAGACACGTCCTCCAGCTGTGACCCACTTATTCAATCCAAACGACTATTTCTACAAACTGCTGCACATACTGGAGTTGATTTGTGATTAAAATGCTAAATACTGCGCTAGACACTTGTATTTATTATTATTTATTATTTATTTTGATCTCCAATAGCTGTATGAAGTACAGTTACTTTGCCTGGAGTCAATAATGGGAGGGGCTGGTGCTGATTGGCAGCCTTGCTTCCGCCAGTCAGCCCCAAGGCAGCTGTGACTAGTTGTTCACTGTTGTTGAGAGAATGAATGACTGTTGTGTAGCACTTTGAGAAAGTTGTCCACACAGCCAAAATATTTACTCATGTACAAGTTAAAAGTAGGGACCGAAAGCAATTCCTGGAGTGAAAATACACAACTGCTCGAGTACTGTGAGCAACCAAGTTATGAAATTGTGTGAAATAAAACATTAAAGGAATAGGCCACCGTTTTTACATACTGAGATATGTTCTTACCTCACTTTAGACGTGTTAATATATCCCCGTCTGGTCTTTGTCCGTGCGCTCTGCCAGGCAAACGGAGCACATACGCAGCCTCTCCCACATGTCCTATAGCTCCAAAAAAGCTCACGTTAGAAGCTACCAAGCTCTTCCACGTGTTCCCTATTTAAATAAAGTTACGTGAAGTGTTTTCATGCGAAGTATATTTACCCAGAAATGTAGCATGTCGATTTTATAAGCAAATAAAAAGGGGGACTATATTGTGAGGCGTAATGATACGAGGAGTAAAACGTCCGCGCAGTAACTCCTAAAGGTTATTGCCGGAAGTGAGCGGGGGGAAGTCTTTAGGAGTTACTACGCGGACGCTGTGCTCCTCGTATCATTACGCCTCACAATATAGTCCCCCTTTTTATTTGCTTATAAAATCGACATGTTACATTTCTGTGTAAATATACTTCGCATGAAAACACTTCACGTAACTTTATTTAAATAGGGAACACGTGGAAGAGCTTGGTAGCTTCTATCGTGAGCTTTTTCGGAGCTATGTGACATGTGGGAGAGGCTGCGTATGTGCTCCGTTTGCGTGACAGAGCGCACGGACAAAGACCAGACGGGGATATATTAACTCGACTAAAGTGAGCTAAGAACATATCTTAATATGTAAAAACGGTGGCCTATTCCTTTAAGTCCAGTGGAAATTGGGATGTTTCCAAGAAACTTCCAAGAAAATGGAAGATAGTACAAAAAAACAAAATAATTCTAAACAAGGAGAACGAGACGAACTACATCTATTCTACTCATCAAAATGAAGCATTTGCCACTTAAATATTTACTCCCAGTGCAAAAAGTAACAATTGCCTTTACTCAAGTAAGAAACCAAGACTTGACTTTAATTTTACTCCAGTAGAAGAAGTATGAGAAAAAAAGTCTAAGAAGTACAATTTCTTCAAAAAGTTACTCAAGGACATGTGCTTGAGTAAATGTAATGCCATTATTGCTGAAAATAGTACACACACAAAAAGGTAGCAAACTTAAAGGAATAGGCCACCGTTTTTACATACTAAGATATGTTCTTACCTCACTTTAGACGTGTTAATATATCCCCGTCTGGTCTTTGTCTGTCACGCAAACGGAGCACATACGCAGCCTCTCCCACATGTCACATAGCTCCGAAAAAGCTCACGATAGAAGCTACCAAGCTCTTCCACGTGTTCCCTATTTAAATAAAGTTACGTGAAGTGTTTTCATGCGAAGTATATTTACACAGAAATGTAGCATGTCGATTTTATAAGCAAATAAAAAGGGGGACAATATTGTGAGGCGTAATGATACGAGGAGCAAAGCGTCCGCGTAGTAACTCCTAAAGACTTCCCCCGCTCACTTCCGTCAATAACCTTTAGGAGTTACTGCGCGGACGTTTTACTCCTCGTATCATTACGCCTCACAATATAGTACCCCTTTTTATTTGCTTATAAAATCGACATGCTACATTTCTGTGTAAATATACTTCGCATGAAAACACTTCACGTAACTTTATTTAAATAGGGAACTCGTGGGAGAGCTTGGTAGCTTCTATCGTGAGCTTTTTCGGAGCTATGTGACATGTGGGAGAGGCTGCGTATGTGCTCCGTTTGCGTGACAGAGCGCACGGACAAAGACCAGACGGGGATATATTAACACGTCTAAAGTGAGGTAAGAGCATATCTCAGTATGTAAAAACGGTGGCCTATTCCTTTAAATATAGTAGCTACACTGAATGTTCTTTCTTCCCACTGACTGACCCATTATTTTATAAAATGAACACTGCAAAGACACTAACTCTTGGACCTGAGCCTTTGGGCCTGTGCAGTCGTCTAGGACTAGAACTTGAGCTAAGATCCAGATCTCGATGCAGATGAGGCCACTGGGAGCGACACTGAGAGCCCTCGTCATGTTTCCCACTCAGCCATGGAGCAAAAGATACCTTTGTCTGAGCACTGCACCACTCCAGGAGCACATCTGCATCCAGCGGGACAGTCCTCATCATCATCATCATCGTCATCATCATCCTCGTCGTCGTCATCATCATCATCGTCCGCCATCATGGGCTGCTCCTCCTCCAACGCAAGCTCCTCCCCCTGGTCCGCCATCATCGTCTCATAGCCTCGGATCAGGTCCAGGACCGAGTGAGGATCATGTGGGTTGGACCGACCCAACGACAGAAGCACCAGGAGAATCAGCACCCTCATCTTCACACACCGAAGCCCCGCTGTGAGGAGAGAGACAAGAACCATTAACCTCATCTTCACACACCGAAGCCCCGCTGTGAGGAGAGACAAGAACCGTTAACCTCATCTTCACACACCGAAGCGCCGCTGTGAGAGAGACAAGAACCGTTAACCTCATCTTCACACACCGAAGCCCCGCTGTGAGGAGAGACAAGAACCGTTAACCTCATCTTCACACACCGAAGCCCCGCTGTGAGAGAGACAAGAACCGTTAACCTCATCTTCACACACCGAAGCCCCGCTGTGAGGAGAGACAAGAACCGTTAACCTCATCTTCACACACCGAAGCGCCGCTGTGAGAGAGACAAGAACCGTTAACCTCATCTTCACACACCGAAGCCCCGCTGGGAGAGAGACAAGAACCGTTAACCTCATCTTCACACACCGAAGCGCCGCTGTGAGAGAGACAAGAACCGTTAACCTCATCTTCACACACCGAAGCCCCGCTGTGAGAGAGACAAGAACCGTTAACCTCATCTTCACACACCGAAGCGCCGCTGTGAGAGAGACAAGAACCGTTAACCTCATCTTCACACACCGAAGCCCCGCTGGGAGAGAGACAAGAACCGTTAACCTCATCTTCACACACCGAAGCGCCGCTGTGAGAGAGACAAGAACCGTTAACCTCATCTTCACACACCGAAGCCCCGCTGTGAGGAAAGAGACAAGAACCGTTAACCTCATCTTCACACACCGAAGCGCCGCTGTGAGAGAGACAAGAACCGTTAACCTCATCTTCTCACACCGAAGCCCCGCTGTGAGGAAAGAGACAAGAACCGTTAACCTCATCTTCACACACCGAAGCGCCGCTGTGAGAGAGACAAGAACCGTTAACCTCATCTTCACACACCGAAGCCCCGCTGTGAGGAGAGAGACAAGAACCGTTAACCTCATCTTCTCACACCGAAGCCCCGCTGTGAGAGAGACAAGAACCGTTAACCTCATCTTCACACACCGAAGCCCCGCTGTGAGGAGAGAGACAAGAACCGTTAACCTCATCTTCACACACCGAAGCCCCGCTGTGAGAGAGACAAGAACTGTTAACCTCATCTTCACACACCGAAGCCCCGCTGTGAGAGAGACAAGAACCGTTAACCTCATCTTCACACACCGAAGCGCCGCTGTGAGGAGAGACAAGAACCGTTAACCTCATCTTCTCACACCGAAGCCCCGCTGTGAGAGAGACAAGAACCGTTAACCTCATCTTCACACACCGAAGCGCCGCTGTGAGGAAAGAGACAAGAACCATTAACCTCATCTTCTCACACCGAAGCGCCGCTGTGAGAGAGACAAGAACCGTTAACCTCATCTTCACACACCGAAGCCCCGCTGTGAGAGAGACAAGAACCGTTAACCTCATCTTCTCACACCGAAGCCCCGCTGTGAGGAGAGACAAGAACCGTTAACCTCATCTTCACACACCGAAGCCCCGCTGTGAGAGAGACAAGAACCGTTAACCTCATCTTCTCACACCGAAGCCCCGCTGTGAGAGAGACAAGAACCGTTAACCTCATCTTCACACACCGAAGCCCCGCTGTGAGAGAGACAAGAACCGTTAACCTCATCTTCACACACCGAAGCCCCGCTGTGAGAGAGACAAGAACCGTTAACCTCATCTTCACACACCGAAGCCCCGCTGTGAGGAGAGACAAGAACCGTTAACCTCATCTTCACACACCGAAGCCCCGCTGTGAGAGAGACAAGAACCGTTAACCTCATCTTCACACACCGAAGCGCCGCTGTGAGAGAGACAAGAACCGTTAACCTCATCTTCACACACCGAAGCCCCGCTGTGAGAGAGACAAGAACCGTTAACCTCATCTTCACACACCGAAGCCCCGCTGTGAGGAGAGACAAGAACCGTTAACCTCATCTTCTCACACCGAAGCCCCGCTGTGAGAGAGACAAGAACCGTTAACCTCATCTTCACACACCGAAGCCCCGCTGTGAGGAGAGACAAGAACCGTTAACCTCATCTTCACACACCGAAGCCCCGCTGTGAGGAGAGAGACAAGAACCGTTAACCTCATCTTCTCACACCGAAGCCCCGCTGTGAGAGAGACAAGAACCGTTAACCTCATCTTCTCACACCGAAGCCCCGCTGTGAGGAGAGACAAGAACCGTTAACCTCATCTTCTCACACCGAAGCCCCGCTGTGAGGAAAGAGACAAGAACCGTTAACCTCATCTTCACACACCGAAGCGCCGCTGTGAGAGAGACAAGAACCGTTAACCTCATCTTCACACACCGAAGCCCCGCTGTGAGAGAGACAAGAACCGTTAACCTCATCTTCACACACCGAAGCCCCGCTGTGAGGAGAGAGACAAGAACCGTTAACCTCATCTTCTCACACCGAAGCCCCGCTGTGAGAGAGACAAGAACCGTTAACCTCATCTTCACACACCGAAGCCCCGCTGTGAGGAGAGAGACAAGAACCGTTAACCTCATCTTCACACACCGAAGCCCCGCTGTGAGAGAGACAAGAACTGTTAACCTCATCTTCACACACCGAAGCCCCGCTGTGAGAGAGACAAGAACCGTTAACCTCATCTTCACACACCGAAGCGCCGCTGTGAGGAGAGACAAGAACCGTTAACCTCATCTTCTCACACCGAAGCCCCGCTGTGAGAGAGACAAGAACCGTTAACCTCATCTTCACACACCGAAGCCCCGCTGTGAGAGAGACAAGAACCGTTAACCTCATCTTCTCACACCGAAGCGCCGCTGTGAGAGAGACAAGAACCGTTAACCTCATCTTCACACACCGAAGCCCCGCTGTGAGAGAGACAAGAACCATTAACCTCATCTTCACACACCGAAGCCCCGCTGTGAGAGAGACAAGAACCGTTAACCTCATCTTCACACACCGAAGCCCCGCTGTGAGAGAGACAAGAACCGTTAACCTCATCTTCACACACCGAAGCCCCGCTGTGAGAGAGACAAGAACCGTTAACCTCATCTTCACACACCGAAGCGCCGCTGTGAGAGAGACAAGAACCGTTAACCTCATCTTCACACACCGAAGCGCCGCTGTGAGAGAGACAAGAACCGTTAACCTCATCTTCTCACACCGAAGCGCCGCTGTGAGGAGAGAGACAAGAACCATTAACCTCATCTTCACACACCGAAGCGCCGCTGTGAGAGAGACAAGAACCGTTAACCTCATCTTCACACACCGAAGCCCCGCTGTGAGAGAGACAAGAACCGTTAACCTCATCTTCACACACCGAAGCGCCGAAAATAGTCAGAAAAATTTCCAGCACATGTTTCCTTCATCGGTTAAATACAAAGTAAGAGATGACATCAACAATTACAAACACACCTGGCACGATGCACTGATGAGAAAAAATCTCCCTATTTTTCACCACCCAATGTTGGCAAGTATGGCTTAAAGCTTTGATTTTTATGTATTTTCCCAGATGGAAATTATTTCACCAAATATATCGTTATCGTGATATTTCTTTTTCATACCGTGATATAAATTTTTGGCCATATCGCCCAGCCCTAATTGTCAGAGCTGAGGCCTGTCTCACATCCTCATGATGACTCTGTCCCAGAGTCCTGACTCTGAGAACCACCAGGAGACCCCTCCCTGTGTTTAATCCTGACTCTTGTAACCACCAGGAGACCCTCCCTGTGTTTAATCCTGACTCTTGTAACCACCAGGAGACCCTCCCTGAAGTTCTCAGGGCCCAAGATGGTTCATATGGCTCTAACATGTCAGACATTGTCTTTGGGACAGAGCAGTTTTAAATTCTATTCTCTAAACGACTAAAGCGAGAGCAGAGACCGGAGCGCTGGACTAATATGGTTGTATTTCCTGGTTCTGGATGTTCTGCATCTGTCTAACAGTGAGCAGTCATTACAGTCTTCTAACCTGCTGGAGACAGACACATGGATAAGTGTCTCTAAGTTTCCATAGTAACCCTGGTTTATACAACCAGAGTGACCCTGGTTTGTACAATCCAAATGACAGCAAAATAATCCAGCACACTGATCTTCGCTCTATCACGAAATAACATGATCTGTATCTTATAAAAATGTTTGGATCGATCACCGCTGAGGTAGGAAACATACAGTGGTGATAACATCACTACTGCGTCAATACACTGTGCTGTTCGGAAAAATGTATTTCAACTTTTTTCATCCTGTGCTGCTGTTGTGAACGAGGCCCATAAAGTGTTCAGTGTTTCCACAGAGCAACATGGAAAAAACCACAACAGCCAAAACGACAACTTCTACAACTTCTTCTGTTAAATACACTTGTGCAAGTTCATGTAAATGTAGAAGTTGTACAATTTCGACTGTTGAGTAAACTTTTACAACTTCTACATTTACTTAAACTTCTACAATTTCCACTGTTAGATAAACTTCTGTTTAATAAACTTAGTTAAATACAGGACCAGGTCTAAACCCCATTTTTCTGAGCGCATTGTATATTTTCCGCTGCTGCAGTCTGAGGTCTGGTTAATGATGATCTCATGATGAAGAGAGAGACTGTGGCGAGAGCCACAGGAATCTGCCTCAGCAGCAAATACTTCACACTCGCCCCACACACTTACCTTGTACCCAGACACTTAGCCGTACCCCCAACACTTATCCAAAACATCCCTCTTTTCCTCTCTGTCTCAAGGAGCGCCACACATGCACCGACACAGGCAGAGGGTGCAGACCGGCTGAAGTAGACCAGTTTTCAGACTTTTATGAAGCAGGCCACAGGTGAAAGGGACCTTGTTAGCCTCGTTATTAAATCACTTTAGCATTAGGTTTTCTTTATCTGGTTGTTGCTCAGGAAAGCGAGTATGCTACAACTTGTCAGAGTTCATCCAAGAAGCAGAACCCTTTCTTTGCAAAAATGATCAACTCAAGAAGCGCCTTAAGAATGGAATCAAGTCTTATTTTTATGTACAAATGCAGCCCCGGCTGGCCTTTGGTGCAAATTGCCTTTGTGTCTTCTCGTTTAGACGACTTTAACAGTTCATTTTGTTGTCTGAACAATAAAGAGCTGTCTCGCACAGAAGGACTTCATTAGCTCCCTGACACTTTTCATGTCAATTTTAATATCCTGGTGCTGACCTTCAGGGCCTTGCATGGTCAGGCTTCCTCCAATGTTAGGAGACTTTTTTATGTCCCAAAACCCGCTTTCGGAGACTTGATATGTCCCTAAACACCCTCTCGGAGGCTAAGGTCTTTGGATCAGAACCTTCTTGTGGTCCCTCGTACTTGTTTTAGGACCAGAGGAGACTGAAACTAAAGACCCACTTGTTTCGTAAAGCATTTTTATCTCCAGTGGATCAAACCCAGGACCTTCTGGCTGTAAAGCACCTACCACTGTGCCAACCAGAGAAGCTTAATTTTATCATTTTGAGCTGGCAGTGTTCATGATGCTCGAAGCGTCTGCCCATGGCCCTGACTCCAGCCAGAATCAGCTGGAGTTCACATGCAACCTATATTGTTGTTGTTGTTAAAATGTCAAAATACACCATTATTATCATGGACATTATGACATGGCCCCGCCCCGTACACCAAGTCCACTCCACTTTGCCAAAAGTAAACACTAAACATTTCCCTATATATGTGAATACTCTGTCCTGATACTATCCTATATCTCCTCCACTCCAGAGTCTGCCCCTCATTCCTCCCGGACACCCCACTGCTTCCTCCACTGCACCAGTGTGTGCCAGCACTAACACCCTTCACTTTTACCCACAATGCCTCCCTGTTTCCTCTGGTGTATCCTGCACACTCCACTTCTCCCTTTGTACAAGCTCTTCAACACACCACTCAGAACTCTGCCCCTCTATCTTTATTATGTTGCAAAACTTATTTCAAATTAGTTCTTTTTAGTCGATAGATTGTGGCGGTGTCTCCAATTTTTTAGAGGATATTTTATCCAAAAGTCCACCCATATTGAGCTACATTTATCCAACCATTGCATAAAAGAAAGAGAATTTGTACAGTGCTTTTCACCTGACACAAGTCGCCCAAAGCGCATGGGGAAAGGGTATTTTCATTAACTCCATAGTCGTAGGCGGTAAGCTACGCCCTGGAGCAGACTTATACGGCAACAGACCCGTCCACCTGGGGCTGGATGCCGTACCCCATACCGGTACTTCAACGATACTTGGTTTACGATACCAATACGTATGTCGATGAGTGTATAAATTGTGGGAAATGTAAGAAAAAAATAGTGTAAAAAAAATAAGAGCAAAAATAAAAGAAACATTGAGGAGGAAAAAATGGGGGAAAATCATTTATTTGAGCTGAAACATCCAAGTCACAATTTTTTTTCAGTACCTGCTCTCAATACTTTTATTTTTCCGATACCAGACTGGGATTAGTTATTGGTATCCGGCCTCACACCGGCCCCTGGTGTTTCTGGCACTACTAACTAACCAATAACGTTTGTTAAGTGGTGACGTCGCAGCTCCACTTCCAGGTTCACAGATGTGCGAGAAACTACAAAAAAACCTCTTTAATACCACGATCAATATTTCTGGGCCCATTAGCCAAAAATGAACCTACTGCTGGCACTGATTGGCAAAAAGTAATATTTACCAAAACCTCTACATCCGGGTAGATATATGCTAACGTCCGAGTCGGCGCAGCAGCTCCGCTAAACCCAGAAGTAGTGACTTTAGTAAAGATAACTTTTTAAGCAGACTCATTTTTGGCTAATGAGTCTGAGAAATAAGTAGGTTCAGTAACTCTCTGTTGAGTTTCAGATGGTTGTTTTTGAGTTTTTATGGGGGGTTTTCTCGCACCTTTGCCGGTCTGCTAGGACCCGGAAGCTGAAATCGTGACGTCACACTTAACAAACGTATAGACCTGCAAAATTTTAGCCATTCATAACCACAAACTCGTCATGTACACAAAGACTGGGCTTGCAGCAGCTTGGGTGTCTTGCCCAAGGACACAATGGAGGCAAACATATTCTATTCCCATGTTCCATTAAACACAGTGTTGTCCAACTAAACCCACTCTGTCTAAGAAGCTGCAGGAGCGACTGCTGTGGAACTAATCAGTGAACTCTGAAACAATAACAGAAACTCTAACGTTCAGGATGAAAATCAAATGAAACATTCCGTCCGTGAGGCTCAGGCTTTTCTCTGCAGTTAGTCTTGTCCTGGTGACACCCAAAGGGTACAGGATACAAGGATGAAAACGCAAAAAAGGCGACAAAATAAATATCAAAAAAGTTACAAAACTCGCAACAACGTGACAACAAATGGATTGAAAAAGCATCAAAAATAAAACGCCAAAAAATCTTCAGTCTTGCAGATCGTAGCTTTCAAATGAGCCGTTTCTTTGGCCGATAGGCTGAAAGCTCCAGTCAAGAAACTTTTTAGATTCGGGTAATGCCGAACGGGAGAAAATGTGTTACGGCATGGGTTAAGAGGTTAAATGAAACCTGCACAGAATATTGCAAAGTTTTCACATGGTTTTCTCATAATGTTAGTCATTTGGGTTTGCTTAAAACTGAGCTACAGCCTCCATCAGTTTTTCCAGTGTTGCCGTGACAACATGATTAAATGCGGGTCGTCGCTCAGAGCTCGGTTGCCTGTCGTAAGAGAAGTGTCCAACTTTCAACAATGTAAACTCTATTTCATTCTCATCGTTGAGGCACGTTGTGCAGCGCTCCCTGCGGCCGCAGTAAATCACGGAGCGGTTGGGTCTGGATAATTTATGGTTCATTTAAAGCAGGAAGTGGCTTATAAAAGTCTTAATGAGAGAATTTGGTTTCACTATAAAATAAACAAATGTGGCACAACTCAGAGAAAGCGGAGGACATGGACATGTCGCGCATAAATCTAGACTAAACTAGGTTTAAAACAAATATAGATCCAAATCAAGTATTAACCAGGGCAAAAAACAAGGCTAAACTGAGAAATCAGAAATAAAATACCAGTTAGGTATTAAGGCGAGACACTGCAGGTGAATAAAGATGTGAAACTTTGCTGAAGTTTACTGACATAAATATGACATAACATTTGTTGCAAGTTTTCTGTCATTTTATGTTCTGTCATTCATATAAAAATAGTAAAAATAAGGCGTTTTATGATTTAGATTTGCTCAGAGGGTTTTTGGATCTCGTTTAGTTTTCGAATTTAGTTATTAGTGAGAAATCTCTCAAACAAAACAATTTCTCCTTGGTTTTTGGGGTTCAAATTAGGGCTGCACGATGAGTACGGCTGTGCAATATCGATATTATTGCATCATTTCACTAAACCATTTCAACACAATATGTTCCATTCTAACTAAAACACAAAATGTAAGTAACTAGTTTTCCAGCAAATTGAGTCAAGACAAGACTTAAAAACTACATCAGGACCAAAACAAGACTAAAATCAAACTAAGTTAGTAAATGTTTAACTGAAACTGAGCTTTTACACATTTATAACCTCTATGCATTGTTGTTTTTGACTGAGTTTGCAAAAAAATGTGTCAATCTCAGTCAGATGAAGACTTTAGGGATGTTGCGATATACTGTGGCTTCTTGCGATATGGATATTGCATTACCTAATATATCGCGACACGGTATGGCGATATATTGCACAGCCCTAGTTCAATAAAGCTCAATAAATCTGTCAGGAATTAGATCTGTAAAAATCCTTGTGTGAGAAAAGCTTCCAAATGTAGTTGAGTGGAGTCTGTAGGAGATGTTGTTAAGGAGTGAAATAGAAACGGCCCTAAAGTTTAGTCTCTTTGTCTGCACATGCGCCCTGTGTATATTTCTCCAATCTTTAGCCGTCTCCCACAAAGGGAATGACCATATTTGGATTACAGCGTCATCTCGGTCACAGCCTTTCGTGCTACACGTGGATACCAAACGGGTCGGTATTTGTGAATGAGTAAGCGTGGGAAAAACCAGGGAGTTATTTTTCCTTGTTTAAACTTTGAACACTGGGTGGTAAAGGGGTTAAAATGTTTACAAACTGATTTCACTTTTGAGGAAGGCTAAAGCTAAAAAAAAAAAAATCTTTGAAGAAATTGCATCTCTTGGGTTAACAAGCCCTAGCTCCCCACAATAAGAGTTGATAAGTAAAGATGAAGTCCTTACCTGAGACGTCCGTGTTCAGAGCAGCAGCTGAGACTCAGTCCATCCCAGAATCTGAACCAGGACTCGGGCAGAGACCCCTCCCCCGGACCTGCCCCCACTACTGTACAGACGGGACGCAGAGGAGAGAGCAGAGAGCGCAGGAGGCTGGGAGGCTGGGAGGTCTGATGTCATCGCCCATGATGTGAATGAACCACAGGAAAGAATGAATGAAAGTCTGCTCCGAGCCAAAGACCTGGGAGACACCCACTGCCCACTGTGTGACCGCACTCACAGACGCACTGTGGGAGCGCTGCCTTTTTTATTGATTAAATCTGAATCATAGTCGCTTTGGTCACTTTGGTTAGTGTCATGGGACTTAGTAGTGGTCAGGTTTAGAGACAGCTTCAGATTTTGACGTTTAGATGAGTAAGTGGAAGACTTGTGTTTGATGATGGAGTGGAAAGGATTCGTTTTTTTGTTTGAGTTGAGCTTTGCATGACGTTTTTATATATATATTTTGCCATCATGTCCAGCCCTAGCTCCGTCACTTAAAACACATTTTCGGTTAATTTCACATTATTGTCAGGCAGTGAGGCTCAAATAGTTGCCTTAAAGGAATAGGACACCGTTTTTACATACTAAGATATGTTCTTACCTAACCTTAGACGAGTTAATATATACCCGTCTGGTCTTTGTCTGTCACGCAAACGGAGCACATACGCAGCCTCTCCCACATGTCATATAGCTCCAAAAAAGCTCCCGATAGAAGCTACCAAGCTCTTCCACGTGTTCCCTATTTAAATAAAGTTACGTGAAGTGTTTTCATGCGAAGTATATTTACACAGAAATGTAGCATGTCGATTTTGTAAGCAGATAAAAAGGGGGACTATATTGTGAAGCGTAATGATACGAGGAGCACAACGTCCACGCAGTAACTCCTAAAGGTTATTGAAGTCTGGGAAGACTTTAGGAGTTACTGCGCGGACGTTGTGCTCCTCACAGACGGGTATATATTAACTGGTCCAAGGTTAGGTAAGAACATATCTCAGTATGTAAAAACTATTCCTTTAACTCAGCGAGTGTGCCGGCTAAAACTCTTCTCTTCATCATGACATACTAATAACCAGGCCTTTCTTTTGACTTTCATCTGATATACCTTTTCTCCTATCTTTCATTGCACTAAAACTTATGCTAATCCTCCATTAGCAGCAAAACTGCCCTGCTTTTAAGATGCTAGAAGGTCCAGCTGGGTGCTTCTGACCAGGATGTTGGCTCAATTCAGTGATTTACATTACAGATACATTTGGTCTCGATGGGCTCCACACATGGGATCATGGGACACATTGTTCTCTGCATTTAACCCATCCTCATTGTCGCTGGGGCGACCTGTAGGAGCAATGACCAGCCAGTGTAGTCGTTCATGGACCCACCTCCTTAACCTATTGTACATGTTTTTAGTGGTAGGGGAAACCAGAGGTAACCTACACAGACACGGGGAGAACATGCAAACTCCACAGAAAGGCCCTGTCCAGGTGGGACTCGAACCCGGGACCTTCTAGCTGTGAAGCACGAGCACTAACTACTGCGCCACCGTGCTGCCCATGACTGATATTGTTTTAAATGGGGCAAAATATTGAATGTTGTTCCTTTTAAGAAGATATACATTTGTCTTAGCATTCCCATGCTACTGCTTTGTGTTTACTTCTCCACAGTCAAAAGTTGAAAAGTTTTTATCCATTACACAAACTTCCCATGAGCCCCTTCCATTCCAATCACATTATGTACTGCATTGAACGTTACGGAAACTGCACGTCTTAAGGCTAGAGGAATGTGTTACGCCTCTTTTTGATAATCACTTTTTCATTCAATTCCCGTTGTTAAATGATGTAAAAAACATAGCGTGCAGTATGTGTCTTATTCCAGGGATGATGCCCATGAACGTCCTGTCACAGACACTACAATAACACTGAACAATTCAATTTTAAGATGCTTAACACATCAGTTAATGTAATGAATTCATGGTGGTGATTTTGGAAAGCCTCTGTAGCTCCTCAGATTGTTGGTTTGTGGGTGATAATCTCACTGATAGGTTGTTGTTCCAGGCGACAGTGACAAAAGTTGAGCATACTTTTACTTTGTTCTTGTCTACGTGAACGGGTGAAATTCACATGCGCAAATGTTGCCAGTCGCTGCAGGGGGTACGCAGTTTTTTCCAGTTCCACTGGAAATGAAAAGGTCCCATCACCTGTGCCAGTGATTTGGTTCATCTCAGAGTGTGGGACATCTACATCAGGACTAGAGCTTGGCCAATGTAACGCCGATACAGTTGTGCTCAAAATTGTACATACCCTGGCAGAATTTTTGATTATTCAGAGAATATGAATGACAGCTAAAAAACTTTTTTTTCACCCATACTTCGTTGTTGTGCGAAGCCAAAATGAAAACAGAAAGTACCAAAATGACCCTGATCAAGTTTACATTCCCTGGTGATCTTGGCCTGATAATATGCACAAAGGTCGACACTAACAGGTTTGAATGGCTACTAAAGGTAACTATCTATGTTTGTAATTATTGTGTGTATTAAAGGTCAGTGAGTTTTTAGGCTCCTGACCGACCCTTGCATCTTTCATCCAGTGCTGCACTGACATTTCTGGTTTCTGAGTCATGAGGAAATCAAAATAATTGTCAAAGGATCTGTGAGAAAAGCTAGTTGAAGTGTATAAATGGGGAAGGGTTATTAAAAAGATATCCAAGGTACTGAGAGAATCAATCAGCAGTGTTCAAACTCGAAGTGGAAAATGCAGGATTGTGTTTGGTGGCGCAGAGCAGACCGGGTCGTCTTGTGATCGGAGGATTGCAGGTGCACACTGCTCATTGTGTCCTTTGGCAAGACACTTCACCCACCTTGCCTCCAGTGTCTGCGTACACAGGTGTATGAATGAGACTGTGAATGGGTGACTGGTTCCTTACTGTAAAACATTTTGAGTGCCTAAAGCAGGTAGAAAGGCGCTATATAGATGTGACCATTTACCAAACCATGATCAGGTCGAATAACAAAAATGTGAGTAACAACTAGCAGCAAAATTGTAGATGAAAAGATGAAAAAAACAAGAGATCACTTCAGCTAAAATACAGGACTCTCAGAAAAAAAAGGTTGTGTAGCGGTTTCAAGATGCACTTGATGAAACATGGGCAGCATGGCCAAGTCACCAGAAGAAAGACATTACTTCACAAATGCAACAAAGTATCCGCTAACAATATGCCAAACAGCACAGAGACAAGCCTCAACATTTCTGAAACAATGTCATCTGGAATGATGAAGCCCATAAACGTTACAACTGGAGGATCAACGAGGCCTGTGATGAACGCTGCACATTCCTACAGTGAAACACGGAGGAGAATCACTGATGTTTAAGGGATGTGTGAGCTTCAGGGAACGTGGTCAAAAGGGATTTCAGGATGAATGCAGCATGTTATTAAAGAATACTGGAGGAAAAGTGTCTCATCAGCCTGGAAGCTGCACATGGGACACACTTGGACGTTCCAACATGACAACGATCCAAAGCACAAGGCCATGTGGACCTCTCATTGGCTACAGCTGAATAAAGTGAAGGTTCTGGAGTGACCATCTCAATATCATTGAGACACTCTGGGGAGATGTCAAACGTGTAGTTCATGAAGACAGCCCAGGAATTTACAGGAGGCTTTTTGCCCAAAAGAATGGCCAGATTTACCATTTGAGAAAAATAAAGAATCCACAACTACCACAAAATAATCCAAGCTGTCATTGATGTTAAAGGGGGAAATACAAATGATATGGTATTTTATTTTCATTATGATTCAAAAAAAGAGTAAACTCAGTTGTTGCACAACCAGTAACTATGAGTGAGAAAATCGTTTTGTGTTATCATTCATATTGTCTGAAAAATGCTAGGGTTTGTAAACTTCGGGAATGAAAGTGACTTCCTGGTTTTTTGCATTGGTAAGAGCTCATTCAGGCTTTACACATTGCAATGAAAATCGGCTACAAGATGGTTAAACACAAGTTTCACCAACTAAATCTCAGTGAATATGGACATGTAGGGCTGGGCGATAAATCAAATGAATTCAATTAATTCATGCTTTTGAAAACAGACAATGTAGAAAATGTCTAAATCGTAAAATCGCGTCCGCCGCTCCATGTCCCCCTCTCGTGCGGTGTCCGGCCAATTTAGCAGCGTTTTAGGCGCTCCATAGCAAAATAATACCAGTGGACAACTCAGCAACTTTCTGACGATCTCTGCTGCTTCACAAAGGCCGTGTGTTTTGTTTTAAGAGTGCGCATGGAGTTTTCTTCCACTAAAATTCCATGCGCACTCCAGACAAGGGGAAAGAGTTTCCCACTTTCCCCTTGTCTGCTACTGTACCTTTCTCTCACTCTGAGTGGAGCGCCAGCATTTAACTCCGCCCCTTTCCCCTTAAGTCTCAATCACAGCAGAGGCATGAGGATGATAAAACTATGGCTTGTTATTATAAGAAGTTTTACTGTTGAGAGCAGACAAGGAATATTTAAAAAAAGAAATAACATTTTCTGAATAAAGGGTTATCTTATATTAATGGGCCTAATTGTAGGCTATATTATGAAATATTAATGAGCTGGACTAAAATTGATTAAAATTGTAATCATCCAAACTGAGTAAAAGAAAATGTAGATTTTATTTTTTGGCCACATCTCCCAGCCGCATGGACATGCAGTAATAAAATAAAATGGTCCACTGCTGGATCGGCCAGATCGGTGTTTGTGTTTTAGTTTTTGAATGAACTGATCTATCTAACATATTTGTAATGATCAGGTCACTTTATGTGAGTTGTTAATGTGACCTAAAGCCTGAGTCATGTACCGAAGATATTTATTGTAGAAAAGTCCAGTCATCATGTTTCATGTTTTTACTTTTGTTTATAAATTGATATAAGAGGTAGCGTTCATGTGACATCACAACATTCTAAAGAGCCTATAGTTTAACATTGAGGTGGCGGTCAACTGACGGTAACGGTGGTAACTGCAGTAACTGACAAAATGCTTATATTTATGTCTTTATTTTTTGGCTCATATCTCAGTCATTACTGGAGGAATCCACATGAAACAAAAACTGTCACAAAGTTCATTGTCTCCTCTGTCAGCACATATGAACTAATGTCTAATTATTTTCTCCGAAAAACGTCCAAAAGTGGTGACAATATGCGAAACATTTTTCGTTTTGGAGATTTCTTACAAAAACTGCATTTCTCCCATAGAGTTTCATTGGCCCTGCCCTGCATCTGACATTATGACATCATCACCTTTTAAATCGTGAACGCCACCTATTGATAAATGATCTGTAACATCATCAAGAAAAATTCTGTATTTTCTGTATTAATGTCACGCTGGAGAAAAAAGGAACATTCACCTTTTCACTCAGAGGAAGACAAAGAGAAAGTTTCTTGGTATCTGTTAATATCAGATATTGGCAGATACTCAAACCCCCAGGTTTGGTATCGGAAGCAAAAAACCTGGATCAGTGCACCTTTAGTACCAACTAAACATGAATGTTTTTAATAAATCAGACCTACGCCTATGCCTTTGCTGTTAATGCAAGCTGATTCCCGTCCCCCTCAGAGCTCAGACAGCTCTTCAGATAAAGGCCAGTGCCTCGTTAGCGCTCCGAAGTGTGAACATCTTTATTGCATTAGGACACTTCTGTCTCTCTCTCGCTGCTGCCTTTGTCGGAGAGATTCGGAAACTCTGAGTCCCCCCGGAGCCGGCCGAGCCAAACCAGGACATATTTGAGCGCTGCTTCACTGAACTCAGCAGAAACCAGTGGAAAAGTGGACGGAAAGGTCTTGAAGAGAGTTTACAGGAGAAGGAGGAGGGGGTCTGAGTGATGTCACCGCAATAAACGTGTTCACGGCAACGACAAGTCCAACTACAGGAACATATGGAGCAGTTTGGATGGACATGAAAAGACTTGGAGTGGTTGTAACACACTGAGCCTGAACTTTTTGAGATCCAATGTTCTCTGTTCCGTTAATGCCGTTTACTGTTACTAATTACTAAACTAGTTAAGCTGCAGGTGTAAGTATTGATATTTCCCGCAGTGATCAATATTGACTTTTTTAGCTAGTTTTCTCCCTTAACATCTTTTCTGAGTAAAAAACAGACGAAACTCTCTTAGGGATGGGACAATAATGACATTTTGGGTGACGATTATCTTGGCCAAAATATTATCAAAATATTTGTTTATGGTTTAAAAAATTTACCAAAACAAAACTGCAGAAATTACATAAATTATGTGGATTTAGTAATGAAACACTCCTCTTCATTGTCTGCTATAAATGTAATATTGAGTGAGACCTACATAAAGTAAGTATTTAAAGAGGGGGCTTTTTTCAATCACATAGTGCCAGTCTATACACAGTACAATGATGATGCAACAATGTTGGTCTGTAAATGCAGTAAATTAAAATAACTGCTTTGTATAAAATTGCTCTCTCAAAATGGCTGTAGCAAACGTTTTGAAATAGGCCCCTGTCTCTTTAAGACGCCCCAACCCTTTACGACATGCCTCTTCATCACACTGTCTGTGGCATCATCACAACACGACTGCACGCAGTCTCTCGTTTTCTCCACACGCATTGAAACTACGATCGATTTTCAGTGCATTTTAATTTTACCATTGGAAAGGAACTACGCTTCATCACTTTGTGAACAATGGCCACACAGGATATGATTTGATCCAGCGTCTGACCCGGAAAGTGACAAGACGAACCTTTGAGAGGTCAGAGGCTCAGTGTTTACACTGAAGGAGATCTGGCCTGAAAAATAACTGCTGTTTGGAGGCTGTCTAGTCCTTCTTTGCTACTGCCATGCCCTATGGATACCCTACACCAGAATCTCCCTAGGGATATTATCTGTTTATCTCATTATAGTTATTCGGGATTGCTCCCGTTAGCTTGTTATAATCAGCTACAGCTCATTGTTGATGAAAAGTCTGCAATAAACCACTAATGAGTAAAGCCAGGCTCATTGTGTGATTATTATAAAGGCTGCTTCAAGTAGTTGCCTGTTTTATTGACTTTATTATGCTGCTTGTTTTCCATAAATCGCTCCGAGCTGGCTGTTAGCTCCTCGCGGTTAATCGTTTGTTAGCTCCGGAAGAAAACCACTCAGCTACGACCCATTGTAGATGAAATGTGAGCAATAAACTTCCAAATCAACAAGCCCGGCTCCGTGTGTGATCATTGTTAAACGGTTCTTTATGTATGTGGTGGTTTTATTGACTTTATTCGTGCATATCTCTCGTTTTCACGTGATGACTCGAGGTTTAGCTTAGCATTAGTTTTCGCCATAAGCTCTGTGCATCGAGGCCCAAACACATTCCCAGCACAGATCCCGCCACTGAAATAAGTGTTCTTGTCACCGGTTTGAATCCTGAGTGTTTCAGTAACAGAAACACTGATGTGTGTCTTTGTAAAAGTCTCAGAGCTGCTGTAGCTCCGGTTCACAACACATGAAGCTAATCCTCCATGATGACTCTGACTGTTTACTTCTGCAGACTCGACATGTGGGGAGGGGGTTCTGCTGAGGAGCAGTGGTTGGTTACTCAGCTGGTGACGAAAGTTTTTTAAACATTACTCAAACATACGTGAATGTGCCAAGGCAACACTTCAGGCATGTTTTTTAATGAGGGAATTACATAATAACTTGATATAAAGCTTCAAAAAGTCGATTTAACATAATCCCCCCCTTTACACAAATTCAACTCAAAACTGAAAATAATTTTGCATTAAGTTATAAATTTAGAACGAAAACCAGCTGAAAGTAATTTCTGGTTATATAAGATGGCCCTTTATGAAGGCAGAAAAACTAAAATATTGCACGACTTAGGTATCAGCAGCATGTTGATAATTATTTACGGATTATAACACAGTAGAGCCATGCGGTGCTACTTGGCTAGCATCAAAATGAATCGACTTTGCTGCTTGTTAAAGATGACAAACTTTGTGAGCTTCTGCCTGAAGCATGTTTAATTCAGCCTGTTATGTTATGCTCAGTTTGTCTGTAGATTTGTAAATGCAGGTGGTTGTCTCTCGAATGGGTGGACCTGTGTTAGCTTTCGGCACAGACTTTTTTCTTCTACATCTTCCACACCCACACCTCAGACTTTACTTTCTTCAGGGGAGAGTCAAGTGTTGAATTATTCAGATCGTTCACCTGTCCACTTGCCATGACAGCGGCGTTTCTCATTGAGTCATTCATTCTACCAAAAGCTTGCAATGACTAAGGAAGTGGTGTAACACCATAATTCATTGGTGGTCAATGATTTATGACCACCAATGGATCTGGTGCATTTAGCGATGATCCCAACTATCAAAATATTGTGGCAATCAAATCAATTAATTGCCACATTTTTTATTGCGATTAGGAAACGATTGTTTATCGTCCCACCCCACTCTCTTTTTACGATGACAATTTGTTGCTTTGAACCGGAGATTTACCCAGGAAGTAACTCCAACATGGCGGCGCTCCCTGGTCTTTCCCACATTTATTCATTCCCAAATACTGACAACTTTGGGATCCACATGTAGCACAAAAGGCTGTGACCGAGATGATGCTGTAATCCAAACATGGTAATTTCATATAATTTTTGCATTTATCTTGTCGTTGGCACAGAGTTACACGTGCTGTTGTCAGTGGACATTTCGCAGTTGTTCTTCATGGAGCCTTAAATAGCCTTCAGTAGTTTGTTTTGTTTCACCACGATGTGGATTACTTTTCAATGGTTTTCTAGCGACAGTAGGTCTACAAGGCAAAGGTTAGATCAGAACGTGTTTTATTAGGATTCCCATTAGCCACTGCAAAAGCTGCTGCTATTCTTCCCGAGGTTCATAAGAGTGACTGCAACAGATAGTGCTGAAAGCACACGGGACTCAGCGGGGGGGTGGGGGGGTAGTCACTACTGTCCCGCTGATTCAGAGTCACATCTGTGCACGAGAGCGATCGTCACTCCCCCACGGCCAGGGCCAGTCTCCCCAGCCCTGGTTTATCCAAGTTTTGTCCTGAATGTGTCACAGTTTTAACTCTTCTGACTCAGGGCTTTATCCAGTTTGTTTGTGGCATTGTCCCAGTGATTAACTGTACATTTGCTTTTGGTTATAGACTTTCCTCTTCATCCCTCTTTCTGAAGTCTCTGAGAGGAAAAACTTAGGAATGATAGAGTCTGACAGAAACAGCCACATTAGACACATTTTTATGAACAATAACTTTGGGTTGAGTTGATTTCATACGTCTCTGAGGAGCACTTTCTCACATACTGCAGTAGCCCGCAGCCTCATAGACATTAACCTCAGTGTAAAGAAAGCATTAGTCTGAGTCTGAATGAGCCTTTGGTGCCAGCTCTCTGCTCCGTGTGCTGGAATGCCTTTGTTGAAACGGTTTGTAAAGTGTCTGTCAAATTTACATCTGCAGCAAAGACCAGAACAGTGCGGCTGTGGAGAGTGGAGCTGAAGAAAAATCACATTTCCCCCCATATTGATCAATGTTGTTAAACTATATCAAAACAAATGAATCAGACGTTTCAACAAAAGCCCAGCCACTGCAGTACCATTTCATGCACTTGTGCGGCACGCATAAACCAGTGATCATTTTGTTGACTAAAATATCATCTTTGTCAAAGTATTAATTTGGACTAAAATTGGACTCAAACTAAATTAAAAGTTGATTATTACACTAAAATGTCCTGATGTATTTCCGTCGACTAGAATAAGATGGAATAAAAATGAAAAGAAAAAACTTCCAATGTCAGTTTGAAAGAGCGTCATGTCATTTAAATTCACTGCTAAAGGAACACATCTGAGCTTTGTTCATTTGGGAGAAGCTCTACAAAGCAGAGGACCTTGATTACATTTATAATATTTATTAATTAATCCTACATAAAGTCGACAAAGTTTACATGAAATTTTAGTTGACTAAAACTTGACTCAAATTGAAGTCTAAAGGCCTCATCATACTCCACAAGACGCGAGAACTTTGTTCTTGTTCTTGAGGCAAAAAGAACGAGAACAAAGTTCGTCTGAGCCATTCTCCACAAGACGTGTTGCTGCCGAACTGCCATGCCCCCTTTTTCCGCAGCCAAAACAAACAAGGAATGACCGAAATAAAACAAGCCATTTGACTTCAAACTATTATAAAATGTATCAGTCACGATATTGAAAACATTTTGAAGATTGACTTCATGTTTAGCCACATCTCCCGCTGGTTTATTCTGTTAGAAAACGTTAACGTTAACGTTAAAAGCAGCTTACCTCCGTGTCACTCGGTAAAACCATGTTGTTTCATTTCATTTCATTTTATTTATTTCATTCAAAAGTGATGTTGTGCAATCACAATAAAACCGCCAAGCCAACACGGTATGAATGAAACGGAGCAGAACAAGTCTCATAATATCTAATAGTTTCACGTCTGTGTAGCTCAGTACAGGTTTTGTCCATCCAAGAACCTTCACTGAACATGTTGGTGACGTTTCCCGGTGTTTGATGAAAGGGTCTATGATGTACAAGCCTGGTTTTCCTCCGTCCACAAGCCTGAACCACTTTTTTTTTTTCTTTATCACTCGCCTCTTTCACGCAGGTAGCTCCAGGCTCCTCTGTTTCCTCTTCGTCCTCGCCCAAAACGTCCGCGTGTTTCTCCCCAGGACTTTGTTGCCATTTGCGTGTCCTTGTAATCCTTCAACGAAGTATTTTACTGCCGCGAGCGGTGCCGCAAAACTATCCATGTTGTCTCCGTTTTCCGCACCGGTGTTAGGACGTAAACATTGGATTCTCGCTTCCCGCTTCCGCTAAAATAACCCCGCCCACTAAAAATCCAGCCAATCACAGCCAGAGTTCTCGCAGCCTTGCCGAAATAGTTCTGCTGAGCTGATGCGTCAGCCAGACCTGCCGAACAGGAGCTGCGAGAATAAAATGACGTCATTTTGTTCTCGCAGCTCTGGGTGCGAGAACAAAGTTCTCGCGTCTTGTGGAGTATGAATAGGCCTTTAAGTACCCTGACCTGCCTTAAATCTGTGTGAAAGCTCACACATTGAGAAGATCTGCATATGGGCTTTGTGTGGACAACTTGGCCATCCTAGTGGGGACATGTCCAGACCCCATGGCTGACCCATTTAGGCTCGTATCTTTCCCCTCTGGTTTGGTGTGAATGGGCCCTGGGGAGCCTTTAGCCTCGATACCCGTGCACAGTCAGTTTATGGCACTTTATGTCAGTGATGGAGCTGCGGGGCGGCCAGACTATTTCTGCACTTTTCTGTGAAAATAAAACCCACTGGCATGCAGCATTTGTCTCAGATAAACACACGATCACGTTTACAATGTGTAAAACATGTAACAGTTTTTTTTAGCTGCTAAAAATGTCTTGCTCCTATTTGATTAACACAGTAACCGGAAGTTAAGTCGTCACTAGATGGAATTCGGAAGTCGTCAGTGCATAACCCCTATTGGAAACATAAAGTGTGAATCTTAATGTATGTAACAATATAAACCTGAATGAATATGTTTCCCCGCACATTCAAACCTTAGATACTCCACTATTCGCTCAGCCATTGTGCCAATAAAGACACCATGGAAATGTCGTATTTTTCAGAATTACGCGAGTAAATGCAGCTGTTGACTCTGGGACACATCTGTGAAGTGACATTCCAGCAGCTCAGCCTTGATGCAGCAGGACTTTGTCAACCGTTAGTGGGAAAATCCAGTGGGCTGTGTTTAAAAAGACATCTGGCTTTAAGTTTATGTCGAATTAATAAGCTGTCGATGGAATCACTAGTGAAGACGAATAAGCTCCAGAAGCACAAAACCAAACGGAAAGAGGAGAGTGATATCAGATGTTTGTATTGGAGCGTTATCAGTTTGTTGTTAATGGAACTTATTAATAATGTGAGACGAGTATAATGCAAAGTCTGATGACAGAGCAGTAGATCACTGACTTTTGCGTTCACAAGGCCCTAGATTATTTTCATTTATTTTACCTGCAGTCGTTTAGCCTGCTATTCATGCGTATTCATGCGTACAACAAAAACAAAACTTATCTCTCCACTTTGTAAAAATAACGAGAGAGGTGAGTTTTGTGCCTGTAGCTTACCGAGTAGGGGTGTTGACAAATATCGATCCGCCGATACATCGCGATATTACGTCGTGCGATTCTCGTATTGATCCAAAAAGCGCCCGTATCGATATTTAAACATCTATTTTGGGGGGAACTATTCATAACAGCGTCTTGCTTTGGTCCTGCACTTTTACTCCCGTCCACTAGATGGCAGCGCAGCCCGCTTGAGTAAGAGTTAGGGAAACACAGGAAGAGTTTTATCATGGAAAAGAAAGAGCTATGAGACGCTCCGGGGCTCATTTAAAACTCTACATTTTAAAGAGTTTTACTTGGGCTTTTATAGCAAAGACAGAGACGGTAAAACTCACCGCGGAGTTAGGGAGGTGTGGAGTGGGAAAAAAAAGTCCCAAAAAGGCCAAAACATTGTAAATCCTCCAATGGAAACCAGAAGCTTTTTCCAAACTGCACGCACTGAGATGTGGGGCAGAAAGGTGAGTCACCTGACAACTCCCAACATGCACTTCTTTGCATATATTTGTCTAAAATATATATTCAAAAATCGAGAGGCCTGAGGTTCTGTGTGTCCTGCACATAGACTGTAGAAAATAATGGACGTCTTATGCTCACTCCTCCCCGTTTACCAGAATGACCACGGCCGTGGGGCAATTCATGGCGGATTTACAGGCTCCCCCTCCCCAGCTCTGACGAAGCATGTTCCTAAAAAGGACATACGGGCGGGATTTTCACCGTAGACTCGGCCCTTGCGTGACATGTAGCTCGCGCTGCTCCAATGCTAACAGTCCGAGCCTCGTTAAATACGAGATTTCAAAAAATCATATTACGAAAACCAGCCTGGTTTCATATATTGTTATTAACCCAGCGTTATCTCAGGAGGAAGATCTAGCCTAGTCTAGCGTTGAAACAATTGAAACCAGGCTTTAAAGTAGTTTTTAACGTGTCTAAAGTCCAATGCTTTTCAATGGGGGCCTAGCGGCGACATGGAGGTACTGCAGCAACGGCGGAGCAATGGCGGCCCCCACGTTTGTGGTCAAAAAGCAGGGCAGCCAGCGGCCATTGGTCCTGCAGGGTGTTACAATAACACTACATTACTCCTCACTGGGCAGGAGTAATGTTATATCCACACTGCTCATAATGTACGAGATTATCTGGGAACCATAACTCAAGACAGCATGCTAACGGAGGGGTATAAAAAGCCTCAGATACCCCTAGTGGACATATCATGAAATTGGACCTATAATAGTGAGGAGCACGTTAATAGTATATATAGTATCTCTTGTGGGCTGGTGTGGTGCTATAGGGGCCTGACCTCCCAAAGTACGTCGGCCCACTGGGAAAACTCCCGGTACTCCCGATGGCCAGTTCAGCCCTGACTTGCACGTGTTAACATGGGCATCTGTTGCATAATAACTAGTTCCCTGCGCACACAGATCTTACACATATTGTCAGAAACTACAAGGTCTTAGCTTTCAAATGAGGCATTGCGCTGGCAGATAAGCTGAAAACAAAAATGCAACAAAATACCGTCAAAAAAGCAACGAAAACACGTCAAATAAAGTGACGAAACAAGATGAAAGTGCGGCATATACACAATGAAAACACAATTCACAAAACGTGACAATTTGATAATTACACAATTTAAAAAAGCAACAAAACGTCAAAAAACGCCTAAATCATGCTAGAAAAACTTATATCATAAAAGGGATATTAAAAAGCACCAAAACTCACCACCAGCACCAAATTTGACAAATGCAATAAAATTGTGACAGAAAGTGCTGGAAAACAGTAACATACTTGAAACAAAACTACAATACACGATGTGGTGACTTTTAGATTCAGGTAAAGCCGAACAGGACAAATGCTCTTGGTTAAAGTGAGGGTTAAGTGAACTGTTGAATCCGCAGGAGTATTCCAACATGAACTGGGTTATGACACTTTGACTGTAGCCTCCTAACCTTCTACAAAGGAGTCCAGGTGATGAGCTAAATAAAAGTGCCTCACTTGTAAAGAGCAGCTGATGGCCTTGTGCTGTTGAACATGGTAAATACTCCAGTTATGTTTTCATGAGGACAGGTCGTACAGATTTACCGCATTGAGGGAATATGAAGTTTTTCCGGTGGCGTTTTGTCTGAGAATCTTGTCCTTTCCACTGACGTCTGAATCATGAGTCACTTACATCAGCGCAGTGCGGGCCAGAAAACAGCAGCACACCTGCTGTAAGTATTACTGCTGCTGCCGGAGGCCTGCGACTTTACTTTGGTTTGTTTTGTTTTGGGAAACATAAATCACAATAACACATTCCCTCTACCACTATGGAGCACTCATTTTTGTGATAAATATAAGTATTTTCTGGAGGTATTTTTCAAACCAGGAAGACACAACGCTTCCATTTACCATAGTAGAAAATACACAGCAAAAAGTGAAGTTACTTCACGATGCAGTTATAAGGAGTTGACATCTGCAACACAGCTTCATAAATGGCTAACACACACGTTTACACACACGCTAACACACACGCTAAGCTAGTTTTGATTGACTCACTGCTCTGATCCATCACTGTTTACGTTATGGGACTCGCGTTGGTTGTAAAAGTTAATCCATTTTGATTCTGGCCAAATGTTCACCAAACGTCCATCAGAGACAGTCACAGAAAAACACTGTTTTGGCTGATAGTCGCCGAATCCCGGAAAGAAATTCCAACTTCTGCCAAGTGAATAATCTCCCGTCCTTGTAGCCAAACGCGCTTTTCTCTGACATTATCGTTAGGTAAGAAAAAAGAACAGGTGTCCAGAGTAGGTTAGAAAGAGCTCCTTCTTCACAGTTTCCAGTGCAAACATAACATCTGTTCAGACGCTCAGGAGTGTGTTTTTTTTATCTGCAGGGGCAGCGCTGACCTGGAAGTGCCTTGGGCTTTTTTCCTTTATTTCTTTCTGACAACAGAAATAATGTAAAAGCTGTTTTACAAATTAAAAACAGGCCGTAAGCATAGAATTAAGACATTACATTACAGACGTCGAGCACTTCCGTTCCGCTGTGACGACACAACTGAACACTCAGTCGTTCACCAGCAGAGGGCGGCGCAGCTGCTCAGAGAGCAGGATTCAGGAGGATTGCTGAGAGCTGCGTGAATGAAGTCAGAAACCACTCTGGGGGTGTTTTTGATAAGGAAATAGCATAACAACATGGGTAAAAGCTCCAAAAAGTTGATTTTGCCTGATTTTGGACCTTTAAAGAAAATGCATTATGCTTTTTGTAATCATATATGTGACCAATCATGGAAAGTAGGAACACGTCGGTTTTGGGGCATTTTGAGTTATTCACAGATTATGAAAGTGTCGTCTCCAAGCGTTCCAATGATGTGTAACACATGGAAATCTGATCAATTGGACCACTTGTGGCCATCTGAGTTGAAGTGGAGAAAACGTCCGAATGAGCTGTTCTCATCTCTCTCTGCAGCTGGGTTGACAATAGGGCTCATTAACATCTCATTGAGATAAAGCCATACCCCCTGTAAATACAGTGGTATGCATATGGGCCCCCCTTTAACTTTTCGACATTTTGTATACTATGGACCATAAACATATATATATATATATATTTAATTGAGATTTTATGTGAAAGACCCACACTGAGTGATAATAATACACTGCAAATCTGGCCTCGATGGCAGAGTGGCTAGAACAAGCCATTTTTGAAAGAAAACCATAAGGGATCCCATTTGCTTCTTATGGTTTTCTTTTAAAAATGCCACTCTGTCATGAAGACCATTGTACAGTGTACGACTAATAGTTTTTCTGTGGACAGTTTCCCCCACCTGAGCTGTAGCTCTCTGCAGTTCATCCAGGGTCATCATAGGCTTCTTGGTCACACCTGTGGTCAGTGCTGTCCTTGTTCAGTCAGTAAGTTTAGGAGGACGGCCGGGTCTTGGTAGGTTTGCAGTGATGCCAGACTCTTTACATTCCTGGATGGTGTATTTAAGAGACGTTTTAAAGCTTTGCAAATCTTTTCTAACCTAACCCAGCTTTATACTTCTCACTAACTTTATCCTGGACCTGTCTGGTGTGTTCTTGGACTTCATGATGCTTCTGCTCCACAATAGTCTCTAACAGACCTCTGAGACCATCACAGAGCAGCTGTATTTGAACTCACATTAGATTACACCCAGGTAGACTCTATTTAGTCATTGGGTCAACATGTGATCATTCAGAAATCATCAGGCAACTCCTGAAGGCAAGTGGTTTCACTAAAAGGAAAGGGGGGCCGGTACTTATGCATATCCCACTTTTGAGTTTTTTATTTATTAAAAAGAAAAAAATTAAATCATGTATACATTTCATTTCACTTCATGATTGTGTGTCACTTAGTGTGTGTCTTTCACATAAAATTTCAATTCAGTTTATTTATAGACAAAAAAAGGGAAAAATCCGAGGCACTCTGATACCTGGTTAAAAGTCCTTTAATGAATGGACATGCCGGCGCGTTTCGGTCGTATTCACAAAATGTATTTATGTTTATGGTCCCTATTAAGGCACAATGTGGAAAAGTTAAAGGGGAGCTCATACTTTTGCATACCACTGTAAATGTCTTGAACAAATGAAGTTGGTTGGATAGTGGATATTCCTCTCTCAAAAACACGGAGACAAACTCACACACACTAGTGATACGCAGGCCACCGTACGCGCATTGTATACGGCCAACTTATTCCATCATCTTTAAATATACGTCAGATTTTGTAGCTTGTGATGCAGAGAATGCTTCCATGTTGCTCAATGTCTCCTATTTTCCATGTTTGTGTGTCTCTGTGTGAGTACGCGTTATGTCTGCTCTCCCCTGCCCCTCCCCTGCTACACCCTGTGCAGGAGAGAGAGTGCGAGGGGTGACATGCCAGTCCCGTTCATTTTTGGACGGAATTAAAGCAGTGGGTCATTCAGATGGATCATGTTTACAGGCCCCTTTCGGCTGCAGTGCCTCAGAGTTCAGCCCCGTCCTCAAACGTCTGCCGAGAACGAGCTGGTCTGAGTCTGGGGAGGAGATGACGCTCGGTTTATTTTATTCTTCCTAAAAGTCAGCAGGGAAAAGAAAGCACTTTACAAACGCGCATCACATCACAAGAGAAAAGAAGCAAGCCGAAAAATGACACCTAGGGCTGAAGGAGCACAGAACAGGACAGCGGTACACAGTCAGGCCCGTGGTTGAGAGGGAGGCGGCCGGGGGGACGGAGAGTCAGCCCGGGGCTGAGAGTGGGAGGCGGCCAGGGGGACAAGGGCTACAGTAGCAGGCGGCTTAGTCTATGTGTAGGAAACACTGCAGGTAGAGCCGTGCTGCATAATATGTAGCTGAGCCACGCTGTTCAATGGAGGGCGGGGTCAACAACAATCGAAACAATCCCATATGGAAATACAGACAGTGACACACTCTGATTCAGACCTTCCCTTGAGCAAACATCGCTGTAGTTGTCACCAAAACATAACGTCAAGGCGAAAATGTCTCTCCCAAACCAAACCAACAAAAACTATGGCACAATGAATGTAAAACATGAAGAAAACATATGACGGTGAATAAAACACTGCCCTGAAAACCAAAACAATAATGTTCTTTTATTCCATAAAAGACTATTTCTTATAGATTTGTATAATTTATTGGAGCTGAAACAAACGAGTCACTTCCTTTAATGCTGCTCCTGGACCAGCAGCGTCAAAATTTGGATCTAAAGATATAACCTGTGGTACCTGTGGCATTTTTATCACACACCTTTGTTTTCCAGTAACAGTTACACAGCATTTTGTGTAAATGCACTTTTTCGATCTTAATAGTTCAGTAACTGTCAAATGGCATTGTGTTTATAAACTTAAGACACATGACATTTTTTTCTTTTTCACAAATTTTAAGTTCAAATCATAATTACTTACCGTATCGCAATACGGATCGGATCGGCCCCGAGTATCGTGATACGTATCGGATCGTGACAAAAGTGGATTGTCCCAGCCCTACTATCTATAATCCTGTGTATGAAGCTTCTAAACTATAAAATGTGGCAATGTTGATCAGTGGGGGTCATTACAGGCATAGGGCTGATTTGAAAACGGTAAGTCTCTTATACTTGTGTCAACATAAAAAAATGTCAACATAAAATTTAGAAAAGAGGCTCTGAGGTGTACACATTTCTTCGAGATGTTCCTCAGTTCCCCTGAGGCCGAGGAAGTTGTGGAAGGGCTCAATTTAAAGCTCCAACTGAGCTCTTTCCGGGAAGGTAGGCCGATATATCGGTCGACCTCTAGTAGTACCTAAACTTTTCGATGCCTTTTCGATGTACGCCACACCATGCTGGTTTTGTTTAACGGTACCCCGCCCTTACTCGGGACTGCATCAGGTTTGACACAAACTGTCCAATAAGTCCTTGTTTACAAAGAATTTGTCAGTAAAATGCCTTTAGTCCAAACTAAATACAGTCAGCAGAGACAAACGGACTTTTCTCGCCTTGTGCCGTCTTCTGGAAACTTGAAGTTGGGGCTTCTCCTCGACATCAAAGAAACATTTTCCTCGTGGAGAAATTTTAACAATCCAGAAATTAATTTGAGCCGGTGAACGTTTGCACAACTGCAGGGAGTAAAGTTAGCAGCGTGTATTCCAGCAGCTCTGTTTCTTTTCTTAAAGGAATAGGCCACCGTTTTTACATACCAAAATATGTTCTTACCTCACTTTAGACGTGTTAATATATCCCCGTCTGGTCTTTGTCCGTGCGCTCTGTCACGCAAACGGAGCACATACGCAGCCTCTCCCACATGTCACATAGCTCCGAAAAAGCTCACGATAGAAGCTACCAAGCTCTTCCACGTGTTCCCTATTTAAATAAAGTTACGTGAAGTGTTTTCATGCGAAGTATATTTACACAGAAATGTAACATGTCGATTTTATAAGCAGATAAAGAGGGGGACTATATTGTGAGGCGTAATGATACGAGGAGTAAAACGTCCGCGCAGTAACTCCTAAAGGTTATTGACGGAAGTGAGCGGGGGAAGTCTTTAGGAGTTACTGCGCGGACGCTGTGCTCCTCGTATCATTACGCCTCACAATATAGTCCCCCTTTTTATTTGCTTATAAAATCGACATGTTACATTTCTGTGTAAATATACTTCGCATGAAAATACTTCACGTAACTTTATTTAAATAGGGAACTCGTGGAAGAGCTTGGTAGCTTCTATCGTGAGCTTTTTTGGAGCTATGTGACATGTGGGAGAGGCTGCGTATGTGTGAGCGCACGGACAAAGACCAGACGGGGATATATTAACCCGGCTAAAGTGAGGTAAGAGCATATCTTAGTATGTAAAAACGGTGGCCTATTCCTTTAAAAGCACCACCAAGTTCTAACTGACAAAAAAAACACAAAATCACCATAACTAGCTTAAAGCAGCTTAATGCTCGCAAAGTCCATTTTGCAGAATATGTCACCTTCAAATCTGAATGGAAATAGAGCCTTGAACAGAACAAATTGAGTGTCAAATCTACATAATAACATTGCAGTTTCGCCACTCAATTTGCTGCTGTTGCCGTGATGAAATGCTAGCTGCCATGCTGTTATGACGTCACTCCTGTAACCAGCATTAATAAGGCTGTGAGCTCCATGGCTTGTGTTAAGTTTATTTGTACTCAGGAATGTTTATACACGGCCTTTACAGCACTTCGGTCGTGCACTTCTTTTTAAGACAAGGTGCTGTAGGTGAATACAGTGATTTTTCACGCAGTGGTCAATGTCGAGATTTTTAGCTAGTTTTCTCCCTAAACATCTTAATTTATATGTCAGAGTATAAAAAAAAACAGCTGGCCTGGTGTGGCCTCGGGGTCCCCCCAGAACAGCTGGAAGAGGTGTGCGTGGATCGGGAAGTTTGGGCTTCTCTGCTGAGACTGCTGCCTCCACGACCGGCCGCGGATAAAGCGGAAGAAAATGGATGGATGGATGGACTTTGCTATAGAGATGTTACGATACACGCGGAATCATCTGACGAATCATCCCGAAAAGTTCAGCTCTCTTCTTTTCTCTTGCAATGTAGCTCTTTTCATGTTTCTGAAGAAAAACTTTAACCAAAGCAAAAGGATAGGTCAGTGTTTTTCAGTAAACTTTTTGCATGGCTGTTTTATTTAAGTTTAAGTTATGTTCCTTGATACCTAATTGTTTCAACAGGCTGTTTTTATTTGCTTAGCACATTCGTGATTTCATACATTTTACAAAGTGATCAGCATTTTATGTTGTCATGATCCATAGATACAACAATATATGGCCTGATGACTGGCAAAAGCAGAATAAATGTCTTTTTTTTTTTTTTTCATCATCATAAACTCAATATCATGAGCTATTTTACAATACCGTGAGCCTCTCCACAATATCACAATAAATATCGTGCCGTGAAGCCTGAGAACACCATCCCAGCTGTGAAATCCAGGGGTGGCAGCATCATGCTGTGGGAGGGACTGGTGCACTTCACAAAATAGAGGACATCATGAAGAAAGAACATGTGGAAATATTGGAGCAACATCTCAAGACATCAGCCAGGAAGTTAAAGCTTGGGCACAGAAGACAATGACCCAAAGCATATGGCCTATACTGGTTACAAAGTGGCTTCAGGACAAGCCAATGTCCTGATCTCAGTCCAAAATTTATGGGCAGAGCTTAAAAGGCATAGGCACGCAAGGTGATCTACAAATGTGGCTCAGTTACACCAGTTCTGTTTGGACCAGACCTGGGCAAAATATGGCTGATGATTCAGTCCGGCCCACGACTTGTAGGGCATAAATTGTCCAAAAAAAAGTAAGTCTCTTGCCCATTCCTGTGGGGAGTTATGATTTTAAAAAATAAATTACCAGAATGCTCACTCCAGCCACTAGGGGGCAGCTTAAATAAAAATAAAAGGAAAGAATTCCACAGGTGTCTGTGAGAAGCTTGACCCAAAATATACAGTTTAAAGGCAATGCTGCCAAATATTAATGAAATATGTGTAAACTTTTAGTTTCTAGATTAATTTTGAAATTAATCTAGATTAAAATGGCTCGCTTGAATTCTGCCGAAGCCATTCAGAATATGTGTGCTACCCAAATAATGACTAAAAGTAAGTCTTTGAGAACGAGTTTCTCAAGTCAGGTGGTGCGTTAGACCAGGGGCTCATCTCCTGTTTCCAAAATGCATCACAAACTGCTTGAGAACGTTCTACTATGATAATTGGTGATGAAAATAATTCATTCAGAAGATGCACTTGTGTTTACTAACTGTTTATTCAGTTAAACATTAATTTTGAACTGTAGGTCGACATTAGAGGTCCTGATGAACTGTTTACAGTCAGTAGCTTTGTGTTAATCAATTTTCTGGTGACAAACTAAATCTCCTCTTCTGAACACTATGACCTGCTAAAGAAACAAGTCTCTCACATGGGACAGTTGTGGCAGGAGTCCCCAAGTATTTATTTACGGGTAATGTGGGCCATTTTACCAGATCAGAAAATATAGGCCTCTGTTTGTGAGCGCGGGAAACACGCTCCTTATTGGTCAACAGTGTCAACAGTGTCACGTGATCACTGTCACAACAACACAGCTCATGCAGCTGCAGCTGCTGCTACTACGAGCTTCAACCTGGCGATAGTTCTGTCAAAATGGAGATAAATGTCGACAACACGAAGATGCGGAACGTATTTCTTTGGATTTGATCAGAAAAGGAAATGGGCGGAGCGAAGAAAGAGAAGCTAACGGACTCGGAGAAAAGGAGCAGGAAAGTTCGTCTCCAAACTCCGTAAGTGCTGCGGTTAAACTCTGCTCGCGGTTGAAATTTACCTGGAAAAGGCTCTCGTGAACTTTTGGTGATGTTTTGTGTGGGGCTGTTTCGTGTGGGCTGTGGCTATAAAATGAGTTGTTTATATCGCTGTTTTGAAAGAGGGAGGCGCTGCAGTGTTTTTCTGTCTTTTTTTCACTCTGTCATTGGCCGCTGCGTCTGTGTGTCGCTTTGGAGACGCTATATTCACTCACGTTTCTCCTGTGCGTCCCACATTGGGCATAAAAGTCGTGTAATGTGTGCTGACCATAAAATATCACGGTGAAAGTCATCATAGCTTGCAGAGTGTAGACCCAGCTCCCAACCCAGCTTTGAGAATAGATTAACGGCAATATTTTTTTTAGCGCCCGATAAAAAAAATATTTTATCGGGCGCCGTTATTGGCACGTTAACGCCAATAACGCCGTTAACGTGCCAATAACGTTAACGTGGTGGGCCAATAACGGCCCACCACTACTTTAAACGTAAAGTACTCGATCTGCAGTTTGACACAATAAAATAGTTATTTCATGTTTTATATTATTATATTACATAAGAACACTGCACACTTGTGGTGACTTAATAACAGACCATATAAAAAGTTTATGACTTTGATTGACGTTGGTGTTTTTAATCCCAGCTTTGGTGCTAATTGGTTCAAATAAAAGGCAGGCAAGACATATTTTTAATGTTCCTTTGCTCTTTCATAAATGTCAGACTGATTTACACTTCCTGACCAAAAAAGTTGCCACAAAAAAACGTGGTTGTTCCTTCCGCCTTTAGCTTTGATTCTGGTTCATTCTCTGTGACGTTGTTTCAATAAACTTCTGCGACTTCCAAAGATCCAGAGTTAGATCTTGTTTTGATGATTGGAGAGTGTGACCTCTGCGCAAAGCCTTCTCCAGCACATCCCAAAGATCCTCAATAGGGTTAAGATCTGGACTCAGTGGTGGCCGATCCATCTCATGCTCCCTGATCCACTCTTTGACAATATGAGCCCCATGAATCCTGGCTTTGTTGTGCGGTAACTAAAGCGCATGGTCCTGGCCCCGCAGACAGTGTTATTCATGCAGACTCTGATAAACTGCTCCATCTCAAATGTTCCGATGGATTTGGCTCCGGTTCAGACGATAATCACACTATAAACTGCAGCTCCAGTTTATCAGCAGAGCCTCGAGTTTCTCAAAGAAGTTTAACTGTTTCCTTTGAGGCGACAGCTTCCACAGCTTTGCTTTGTTAGATTGGGCCGACCGAACAATCAGGTTTGTGAATAAAACCTTTCAACAGGGAGAGATTCTGATTCACACTAAGCACTTTTAGGCCAACAGAGAAAATGAGAATTTGATATTAATGTTTTGGCTGATAAAATAATAAAACAAAATTACATTACACGACTGAATTTAGCACGATTATAGAACGACTGCGGGTTCACACAGAACGAGTGAGAATCGTAGGAGTGGACTTGAACCACGGTGATGGTTTTAAGAAAAGAAACAGAGCTGCTGGAATACACGCCGCTAACTCTATTCGCTGCAGTTGTGCAAACGTTTACCGGCTCAGTTTCATTTCTGGATTATTACAATGTCTCCACTAGGAAGAAATGTTTCTTTGATGTCGAGGAGAAGCCCCATTTTCAAGTTTCCGAGCACAGTTTTTCTGTGGTGACAGAGACATTTAATGACAAAAACCTCTTTTTGAGTTCTGTAACGAGTGCGCATGTCGGGCACAATTCGAGTGTCTCACAGGAGCAAAAACATTATATTTGGAGGATAGCGTCATCGCGGGCATGTGGATGTAAAATCACATGTAAGTTCTGTCATTTTTATATTCTGACAAATCAATACGTTCACCTGCCGTGTCTCGCTGTTTACTGAAGTAAAAAAATGTTTTATTACATTACCTATGTATGTTATCCGTCTGCAGTAAATAAGTCATATTTTCAAAAGCATTTAAACCTGTCATATACACTTTAAGGTACCGGTATTGAAAAAATGTAACGTTTCCAAGCCCTAATAAGTTGAGACCATTTACCGTATTCTAATCTGTTACTGGCCGCTGCGCTCCATGTGTCACATTTTGATCTTTGAAATCACCTATACTTTTTCTATACGTCCAAAATCTGCTTTAGAATTCAACCATGTTTGATTTACTTCGACTGGGTCTACATTTCCCCATTCGAATGTGAGTTGTTGACTCTTCCACACTATGAGACACGAGTCACAGTGACTACCTTTGATTAGTCATTACTTGGGAAGATTCACCGCCATGAAAAAAAATGAAAACAAAATGGCGTTAGGTGTGCTCAGCTCCAGGCCTGAACCAGGTCCCTTGTACATCTGACGGCAGACACGTTCTCAAAGAGCTGCAGTTTGACTTGTTCCTGGGAAACAGAGACTGGGCTTTAGTCTTGTTTCAGTTTTCCTCTGGATCACGGATTCCTCCTCTTTATTGCCTCCCTGTGAGTGTTTATGCGGGAATTCTTTCCACTGTACATTATTACAGAACATTAATGCGGCTGAGGTCTGGGCTCAGGCTGGTTTATGGCTCTTTGGGAGAATTCGCTCATTTTCCTTCAGCAGCAAAAAAAATAAAAGCTCACACCTCGGATTCTGACGCCAAAATAAGCTCAAACTTGAACTGAAAACCCCACAGATAAGTCATCTCTTCCTGATCTGATGGCAGTGTAAACTCTATACATCCTGGACCATTTCTCTGAGCAGAAGTAATCATTTTTTATTTATTTCAGGGGGGACAAATAAATAAATATTTCTGTTAAGTTTGAATGTTCTGTGTCAGTAATGCATTCAAGAGTTCTTCAAGAACATTACGTTGTTCAAAGGGCTACCTTAATACCCTTGGGATATTATTATTATTATTATTTTATTATTATTATTTTTATTTAATATCCTGAGGACTAAAGCTGTTAAACTGTTTAATAACTGGACTATAAGCATATAATATGACAAAATCATGCTTTTAAACAGTTGCTGAGTCTCAAGACACACAAAAAAAAGTTCAAGATTTTATTATTTAGCTACTATGGATTCCCCAAAGGGCGCAGGGTTGGTGACCCCTGGCATAGAGAATAGTAACAAATATCCAAAAGGATTCAGAAAAATAACCCACGATTGGTCTGAAAAAGTCACTGTGAAGCATAGTCGCTCGAGGACCGAATGAAACCTTTGGACTATTACAGTTTCCAAAGCAGTTATGCCAGACCCTCTTCTTTCTGATGTAAGGAAAGTGAGTCTGGGCTCGACTGGCAGCTCCCATGACCGGAAGTGATGCTTCTGATTACAGCGGAGTGTCCCTCTTGACTGTCTTTGTCATTTTTAAAGGCTCTTTGCAGGCGGGGGCTGGCTCCGGGCTTTGCTGTGTGTATTGTGCTTATTTGACTTGAGTGACTTCATATAAACTCCCCCAGCTGACGACTCTAAAGGTGTTTAGCCCCGGCCTGACATCGACAAGGAAGCTGTTGTCATTTTGTCAATATAGCGTCCTAGAGGAGAGTGGTAAATATCACAAATTATATATATTTTAAAATCCATTTCATTCCAGCTGTGTAAATAACAAAACAGACATTAGAGCTGTACTTTCTCCGTCATTTTATGAAACGTCCTACTGTCAGGCTTTGGATCAGTTTCTTGCTGATTAAATCCAGAAACATCTCAGTTTTAAAGAAATCCCTCTTGCTGTGCGATTGTGAAATGACAGTTAGACAAACAACAGGCTGGAGATGGCTTTATTTTCCCTTTTTGTGGCCCAACGTCAGAAAATCTTTACATGTGACAGTGAAAGGCGTTTAGTTAAGTCGTCTGGTTCAGTGGAAGTGTTTAGCTTTATCCTACAGTGATTTCCTAGAGTCTTTACCCCATCAGTTCTCCATGTCTCCTCACTAGTTGCGGCTCTAGAGCCGAGGACGATGTGAAGTCCCAGCTCCGCTCACACATGATGTCTCCGCGGCTGTTTCTTGGCGCCGTGCTGCGGTTTGAGCACCACACTGGACAAGGCTCTGACACAGGAGAAGGCGGAGGGAGAGACGGTGTCCGGGTCGATGAAGTTATTGTCCAAACGCAGCGCCACCAAAGTGCCCTCTCCGTTCAGCCCTGGGTCACACAGGCTGTCCTCTGGGACCGTCCTGGAGCAGAACACAAGAGAGGGTCAGAAAAGTCACTCACAACCCGCTCTCCGTTTGCTTGGATCGTCCGATTGAACTGAAGTATTGTGAACGCCCAAAAAAACTAATCCTGGTCCAGCATTTGACCTGTGGATGCAACTTGACGAGAGAAGAAGAAAACCAGGAAGTGGCCGTCGAAACAATGATCGATATTGGGTCAAATGAGTCACGTACAGACGTGATGTCAGTAGGAGATGATCTTTCACCGTTTCTGGTGTCCACTTACAAAAACAACAAAGTCAGAAAGCTTAGCTCTGGCAAAATGAACCAAAAACATGTTGACTCTTGTGAGAGAAACAGGCCTTATTTTAGGATAAGAAGAAGCTAAATAGACAAACGTGATCATCATCAGTGCCTGGTTAATCCAGACAGACACCAGTGGTTTATCTATGTCTGTTGCCTTGGCGTTTGGCGCTTTCTGCTCGGCTCATTGCACTGCTTTTCCAAAGTGAAATAACATTATTGCACTTTGCTCCTGCCTTTGCTGCTGCTCTCGCTGAGCCCAGAGTAATTTATGGATATATTTGTAGAGATATACAAATTGAAATCTTTTGCTGAGTTTTTGACTCCTGTTTTATTGCGTGTTTTTCACTTTTTTGTAACCAATTTGTTTCTTTTTCATCGCTTTTTCATCACGTTTTTCATTTTTTTGTCATTTAATGCATTTTTATTCTCATTTACGCCTTGTTTTTGTTGCGCTTTTGGAGTTTTTTTTTCCATGAAGCTGTTAGATCTGGGTAAATCCAAACTAGAAAATATGCTTGGTTATGGGGTTCAAACTACGATGTTAAGGAGAAGAATGTATGTCCCCTGCAGTCTCTTAGATAAAGGTAAAATACGTAGAAATGCATCATGCGTCATGTTTGGGATATTTTTTTGTTTCAGTCTCACTCTAGTCCGAGATTAAACCTATTTCTTGCCTGTTTAATGGATTTGTCTCTGGCTTGGACCATGTGTCGTCCGTGAGTCTGTCCTTGAACATTTTCCTCTGAAATTATTTGCAAATTGCTGCTTTGAATCCTGTCCATGTCATTGAGAGACAGAACTATGTCCTTGGTGATCCACGGTTTGCTTTGGGGGTTCGAGTTTTCCTTGGTTTCACAGAGCGATACATCAGAGGCTCTGGTCTGGGCTCGCGGGTGTTGAATGGAGCGTGTTTGGGGCTGACTGCAGTGGAAACACAGGGAAATGGAGGAAATACAGTCCACAGCTGCTAAAGCCATCAGCCCCAAACAGGAGCTGAGACTCCAGACTCCGGAGGGGCCGTCTGGGGCACAGAACAGGCCGCTATTGTCTACAGGCCTGTATCACTGTGGCAGAGTGGTTAGCCTGTGTCTGACGCTCTGAGGTGACCCCTGTCTGCAGCTGCTCTCTTTGTCAGGATCAGGAAACTGCAGCTTCGCTTTGAACTATCGTCAGTCACCACATGACTCATGAGGATTGGGGAATGGCTTTGTTTGGACTTTCCCGTAGAGCTGGGCAATTATCGTCTACACGATCATATCCAAATCGCTGTTTGGAAGATATGAAAATTGACAGTATCGAGTTATTTCCAATGTCAAGAAATAAAAAAAGAAGAATGGAGGAAAAAATAGAGGAAAATTTACTAAATGGGGAGAATTGGGAAGTGTTTTTTGTTTCTGTCCATTATCTTTCTGAGCGACAAAGCGATGTTGCATATCTCTGATGTTTACAAAAATGAAAATACTATAAATATAGAGAGAGTTATTTTCATTATCGCCCAGTTCTAGTTTTCCATACTAGATTTAGCCTCAGGATTGTACAACAATTAGTTCAGGGCTCATTCTGCATCTGATTGGGTAATGGGTTAGGGTTAGTTACTGAGTCTGAAAATACCATAAACCATTAATGGATTTGTAAAATGTTGACAGCTACAGTATTTCAATCATTTGTTTGTTTCAGTTTTATTCATATGACATCACAACATTGTAAACAGCCCATAGTTTAAAATAGAGCCTGTGCAGCTAAGAATTCTATTGTGGAGACTACTGTAAGGGTCAAAATGCTAAATTCTGGACTTGGTTTATGGTTAATACCTCTATTCACATGAAACAAAGACTGTCCCACAGTCCAGCGTTTTCTCTCTCAACACACATGAGCTAAGGTCACGTGACGGTCTCAGAAAGGCATCCAAAAGTAGAGGCGATATTCAGAAAGATGAAAGGACTTTCAAAACATTTGTAACATCTCTTTCCAAAACTGTGTCCTTCCCATCGGCCTCTGCTCCAACTTACATTGTCACATGACACTCTAGAATGGTGTCATCAAATCTGCTCATTTCACTGACAGCAGGTGGTCTTGTTTATTCATGCTTAGTTGAGTTTTGGCTTAAGTCTGCCTTGTCTACTTCAGCACACTGTTGAAATGACTTACTCATTTTGTCAGCATTGGACTGGAACAAGTGGAGTGTCTTCTCTTTTTGATACATTTTGGTCTTTGTGAGTTCAAGGCCAGTCTTTACCTGATTTTGTTGTCGTCGAGCCGCAGGAAGTGCAGGTTGCTCATCTCGTTGATTCCCGACGGGACGTTGAGCAGCTGGTTATGGTCCAGACACAGCTCCACCATCGAGCCGTACGTCCCAAGGAAAGACTCGGGTTCGAAGCCCTCGCCGTCCAGTCTGTTGTAGGAGAGATACAGGTACTCCAGGCCTGGGGACATGTGCGCGAACACGTAACCTGCAGGAGACACACGAGAGACACGGCTTAGAACTCATTTAAGTCCTGATGCTGATTTATCCTGAACGTCTTAGTTTTAACTCTGTCAACTCTCTTTACGATGTTTATTCTGTGACGATTCGACGCTTTGAGCCGGAGATTTATCCAGGAAGTAACTCCAACATGGCTGTGTGGCTCCCGGGTCTTTCTCACGCTTATTCATTCACAAATACTGACATGTTTGGTATCCACGTGTAGCACGAAAGGCTGAGACCGAGATGACGCTGAATCCAAATATGGTCATTTCCTTTGTGGGAGACAGCAGCGGCTAAAGACGGGAGAAATATACACAGGGAGCATGTGCAGACAATAACATTAACAACATCTGCACTTTAGTCGCTCCATAAGACTTTACAGGCTCCACCCAACTACATTCACACAAGGAGTTTTACAGATCTGATTCCTGACACATTTAATGAGCTTTGAATAAAAAAAACATTTGATTATTTCAAGATTTTTCACTTATAACGAGTTTATTCAAAAACTAAGCCTGATCCAAAATCCCTCTGAGCAAATCTTTGGGACTAATATGTCACAAAATAAACCTCTAGATTTTGTCGTTTTGAAACAGAAAGCGCCTTACCTTTACACAAAAGCATAAAATGACAGGAGACTTGCAATACAAATTTTTTCATATTTATGTCATTAATCAAGAGCAGAATGTTCACATTGAAGTCTCTGCATTTATTTTTGCTCACTACTGACCTTCAGCGTCTCACCTCAATCTCTCGTTTAGTCTTTGAATCTGGTTTAGTGTAGGGCTGCAACTAACGATTATTTTGTGATCGATTAATCCATCAATTATTTTTACTACTTTATTTACTACTTTATTTTTATTATTAATCGAGTAATCGCTTGGCTGTGAATGGTGTAGGAAAATTTGCTGCTTGAAGATGTATTGGAGTAAACTAAAGGGAAATGTTTGTTGGAGGCTCTATTCATGAAATTTACAATGAACAAAATGTACACAGACCCTAACTATATAAACAAAGTAGGATTTCATAAAAAATACTACATTTTTATGTCATTTTTGCTCCATTTTTGTCTGTGTGAACCAGAAAACGATTAATCGATTACTAAAATAGTTGTCGACTATTTCAATAATCGATTAGTCGTCGATTAATCGATTAGTCGTTTCAGCCCTGGTTTAGTGTCAGTTTTTGATATAGAGATTCTCACACAGAGGATTGTGAGCTCAGACATGTTTAAATCTATCTTTTTTTCTCTTCCGTTCTGTGTGCGAGATGTTGTGGGTGAATAAAGCGTCCTGCAGCTCCACCTGCTGCTCGGAAAAATGCACAGTTTGCCCTTGCTGGCCAAGTACATGGTTTTCACAACTTAATAAAAAGCATTAAAAGTTATTAAATAATGCCTTAAATGACGTTAAACTGGAATTAAATTGACATTAATTGGACAAACAGGACATGGAGTCACTATTTTTACTACACAACTGAATTGAAAATACATAATGATCTCTTGCTTGAAAGCTTGAGCGTTTCTGAATCTTAAGAAATGAAATGTGCATGCTTTTGTTGGAGCACTAGTGGAGGTGTGGGCCCCAGAGGACACGGCAGGTCCAGGACACGTGGCGGTCTGTGGTCCGCCGCTTGTACCTGGGATCCTCTCGATGCGGTTTCCCACCAGCACCAGATGAACCAGACACTGAGGCAGGAACGATGGAACCAGGTGCAGATCGTTATGGGACAGGTCCAACGACTCCAGGGACCTGCAAGGACGATACGCAGACAGTTATCTTAGAGTGACCACCTGCCCCTCTTTTGGTCACGACGCACAGACTTTTAGACCTTTGTCCCCCCGTCCCACTTATTTGGATAATGTCCCACTTTTCCAATAGTGCTGATTCAGTGCTGTAAATGTAAATTTGATTTCCCCACGTCTATCCGTCCATGTGGTGTATGTATCCAGGTGTGAGCGCAACCACCTGTGCTTGAAAATCAGTAAGACGAAGGAGATGCTGATCGACTTCACGAGGAAGCCACTACCGCACACACCGCTGAACATCCAGGGGGAGGACATTGAGGAGGTGGACAGTTTCAAGTACCTGGGTGTTCACCTCAACAATAAACTGGACTGGTCCCACAACACCAACGCCCTGTACAAGAAGGGCCAAAGTCGCCTTCACCTTCTGAGGAGACTGAGGTCGTTCGGAGTGAGCAGGCCTCTGCTCAGGACTTTTTATGACTCTGTGGTGGCCTCTGCTCTCCACTACGCTGCCGTGTGCTGGGCCCCGGGCAGCACAGAGCGGGACAAGAACAGACTGAACAAGCTGGTCAGGAGGGCCAGCTCCGTCCTGGGCTGCCCCCTGGACTCTGTGGAGGAGGTGAGGGACAGGAGGGTGTTAGCCAAGCTCACCTCCATCATGGACAACACCTCCCACCCACTGCACGGGACTGTAGAAGAGCTGAGCAGCTCTCTCAGTGGCAGACTGAGACACCCTCAGTGCAGGACGGAGCGCTACCGCAAAGCCTTCATCCCCACTGCTGTCAGACTGTACAATAAGACTGTGAAGTAACGCCGACTGTAACAAGTGAATTTCTCCTTTGTGAGATCAATAAAGGTTTATCTTATCTTATCTTATGTCCCACGTCATCATTGACTTGTCCCACTCTCACTGCGATCAGAGGTGCTCATGCGACTGCCCAACCAATTCAAGACAGATGCCATCTCCCCACAAAGGAGGAAATGACCATATTTGGATTACAGCGTCATCTCACTCAAAGTCTTTCGCTCAAATGTGTGTGAATGCTGTAGGGATGGGCCGAGAGAATGTTTTTTAAAATGTTTCAATGTGTAAATCACTTATTTTTTCTTAAATGTGCTTAACAAGAATATATCCGCTTCATCTTCTCTAAGGTTTTTCTTCTTGTTTGCCGTCTATGAAAGTATTTGTGTTGAATTCTCTGTTTAAAATCTGAACAGCTGCTGTTGACTCCTTGGGGGTCATTTACTAAGCATTTTAACATGTATAAACACGCTACACACGGTAGAATGTATTAAAGTGGAGCAAAAAGCAAGTGCTGGCTGCAGCGCAAACTTTTTGGTTTTATTTAGTAATCAAAGCAGTACCTGTGGTGTATCCAGGCCATTGGGGCGATGCGCGTCTCCTCCAGTCGGTTGTTCCTCAGTGAGATTAAAGTCAGACTCTGAGTTTGGTTAAAAACAGTTTCAGAAATCTCCTCGATCCTGTTGTGCTCCAGATACAGCTCCTGAAAACACAGACATACAGACACTCGCTACAAACTCCTGTCCATTTAAACCCATGGGCCTGAAAATCTGAGAACTAGAGTCAGACATTCAGGACAGAAACATAAAACTATGGACTGGAGTTAGTCAGAGGAAATGTGTGAAGAAACCTGTCCTTGAAAACCACTGGGGCGACCCGTCAGGCTCAGGAGCAGAGGGAGGCTATTGTACATGTTGAAAGCTGATGTGCAGAGTGGTCTCACACCTGCAGAGTGGGGGGTAGTCCCTGAGGCACAGCTCTGAAGTGGTTCCTGCCCAGTCTGAGGTACAGCAGCTCCAACAAGTGGCTGAATGCACCGTGGGCCACGCTGCCTTCACTGAGCTGGTTCCCCTCCAGCTCCAGAGTCACCAGGCCGTTCAGACCTGTAACCACAGGCATGGGTCAATGGGGAATCTCTGTTGAACATTACGGTAAAGTTCAATTGGACAACCTTATCGAAGCAGCAGAAAAGGAAAACTTCCACGACATGGAGAATAAAAAGTCGCATGATATTGGGCCATGCAATACACAATAATATATTAAGTAGCCATGTGCTCCAGGTGGTGGAAAAGAATACAATAGAACTGGAAAGGCCTCAGTTAGTGTTACGCTGAAAACAGATCTCCATGTAAACCAAACAAGTTTCCACTAAACAGGTAATACTGTAACTCTGGTGTAGACCTTTGAGGCTGGTCTCCTGGATTTCCTGCAGATGGTTCTCGTTGATCTTCAGCTCCTGTAAAGTGGAGGGCAGTCCAGACGGAACAGTCTCCAGTAGGTTCCCGTCCAAGTACAGCCGTGTCAGGAACTTCAGCCTCTAAGACCCAAACACGAGAGCGTAACCATGTGGAGAAGACAAACATGGCGGCGGGCGCAGCAGTCAGCGCCTCACCCTGAAGGCATGTGGGTGGATCCCCGCTGTCGTCAGTCTGTTCTTCTTCAGATTGATCCACTCCAGGTTCAGGATCCCATTGAAGGCCTCAGCCGGGATACTGCTTATGTTGTTACCTACAGAGAATAGGATAAACATGCTTTTCAGTCACGTGGCTTTTGTGGTTATGGCTGTTGTTGTTTGCAGACTTAATGTTATTGCATTTGGGAATTAAAAGGTGTTATATTTGACTCTCTGCTGTTTGTTGAAGCCATGTTGTAATCCAGCTTTAAAAATGTGGCGTGAGCAAATCAAGGAAAAAAAACAGGATTTGCCCAAACTTAATGAAGTGCAATACTGCTACATATCGGACTTTGATGATGGAAAGATGGTTAAAAACTCCAGATTAAGACTGAGCGGTGATGAAACTATTTTTGCAAACCAAAATAGGCAAGAATGTGCTGCAAACATCTAAAATTAGGTTAGATTTTTGTCTTCAACGACAAAAGTGCAGAAAAAAAAAGACTTGATTGCCTTTCTTGAGAGACTATGTTTTATTTTTATTTTTACCAGCAGTTTTAGCAACTTTTTTTCTTGACATCGAGATAAACTCGATATTGTAAATTTGTGTATCTTTCAGACAGTTATTTTCTTGTAGACGATATATTGCCCAGCTCTTCTCAGGAGTAAAATAAAACATTTTGTATTTCTCATGATGACCTCGATCCATGCTGTGAATGAACCTAAAGCCAAAACCACGCCTCGTTTTGATTTTCTTTAGCTTACATTCATGCTCCATCTTTTAGCTGCTTCTTTCCTGTAGTTTTTGGCTTGACACCTTAGAATAATTTAGAAAACCTGATCAAAAGGTTTTGGATTCGTCCACAGTGTTTTCCTTGCGGCTCACAAAACTTTCATCGCTGCTCTGTTGTTCCACTCAATAATGTATATTCCAGTGTTTCCCATCAGAGAGCACCGGCCAAAATACTACAGTGTTTCATTTTACTGAAAATAGCTGACAAATAAAACCAGGCAAAGCCGTGTGCTGCGTCATATGTTTACGTGCTGCTCGTACATCGGCGAGAAATGTCAGCGGTAAACTGTAGCTTCTAAAAGTCTTACGGTTAACCTCTTATAATCGTGCTAATCGTAAAAACGGTTGATCTCTGACATCCCTGTGTGCGTCAGTGGTGGGCAATTACTTTTTAGAAGGGGCCTGAATGAACATGAATAACCTGAATTGAGTTCCAGGTCCGCACCAACAGTAATTTAAAGTCTTGAACTTAATTCTGCTCAAGTTTCTCCCATTGCAAAAATACACTTAATTATATCTGTAGCTCGCTTGTTGGTAATTGTAAATATTGTATAATACATAAAAGAAAAAAAATAACAGAACTGGTAACATTAACAAACAGGCATCAGTGGGTTGAAAAGGTATCTTTACCCCTTTAGCTTTTTGACATTTTGCCAGGTTATGGTGCGCAAATATAAATGTATATAATTGAAATTTTATGTGAAAGCAGACTAAGTTAACTTTTGTTTTATATAAAAAAAATAACTGAAAAGTGGGGTTTGCAAAAGTATCTATACCCCCTGAGTTAATACTTTGTGGAACCACATTTTGCTGCAAAACAGCTCAAGCTCAGTTAGATAAGATGGAGAGCGCTTGTGAACCGCAGTTTTCAGATCTTTCCACAGATTCTCGATTGGATCTAGGTCTGGACTTTTACTTGATCTTTCTAACACATGGATATGTTTCGTTTTGAACCATTCCATTTTTGCCCTGATTTTATGTTAAAGGAATAGGCCACCGTTTTTACATACTAAGATATGTTCTTACTTCACTTTAGACGTGTTAATATATCCCCGTCTGGTCTTTGTCCGTGCGCTCTGTCACGCAAACGGAGCACATACGCAGCCTCTCCCACATGTCACATAGCTCCGAAAAAGCTCACGATAGAAGCTACCAAGCTCTTCCACGTGTTCCCTATTTAAATAAAGTTACGTGAAGTGTTTTCATGCGAAGTATATTTACCCAGAAATGTAACGTGTCGATTTTATAAGCAAATAAAAAGGGGGACTATATTGTGAGGCGTAATGATACGAGGAGTAAAACGTCCGCGCAGTAGCTCCTAAAGGTTATTGCCGGAAGTGAGCGGGGGGAGTCTTTAGGAGTTACTACGTGGACGCTGTGCTCCTCGTATCTTTATGCCTCACAATATAGTCCCCCTTTTTATTTGCTTATAAAATCGACATGCTACATTTCTGGGTAAATATACTTCGCATGAAAATACTTCACATAACTTTATTTAAATAGGGAACACGTGGAAGAGCTTGGTAGCTTCTAACGTGAGCTTTTTCGGAGCTATGTGACATGTGGGAGAGGCTGCGTATGTGCTCCGTTTGCGTGACAGAGCGCGCAGACAAAGACCAGACGGGGATATATTAAGTCGACTAAAGTGAGCTAAGAACATATCTTAGTATGTAAAAACGGTGGCCTATTCCTTTAAGGGTCATTGTCTTGCTGAATGGTGAACCTGCAACCCAGTTTCAAGTCTTTTGCAGACTCAAACATGTTTTCATCCAAGATCCAAGTGTTTGACCCCATCTATCTTACCATCAACTCGAACCATCTTCCCTGTCCCTGCTGAAGAAAAGCCCCCCCAGAGCCTGATGCTCCACCACCATGTCTGACAGTGGGGATGGTGTTTTCAGGGCTACATAACATTTTGCATTTAGGCCAAAAAGTTCCATTTTGGTCTCATCTGACCAAAGCACCTTCTTCCACATATTTGCTGTATCCCCCATGTGGCTTCTGGCAAACAGAAAACGGGACTTCTTATTGTTTTCTTTTAAAAATGCCACTCTGCCATAAAGGCCAGATTTGTGCAGTGTACGACTAATATTTGTTCTGTGGACAGTTTCCCCAACCTGAGCTGTAGCTCTCTGCAGTTCTTCCAGGGTCATCATAGGCTTCTTGGTCACACTTCTGGGTCAGTGCTGTCCTTGTTCGGTCAGTAAGTTTAGGAGGAGGTTTGCAGTGATGCCAGACTCTTTCTATCCCTGGATGGTGAATTAAACTGTACTTTGAGAGATGTTCAAAGCTTTATACTTCTCAATAACCTTATCTCTGACCTGTCTGGTGTGTTCTTGGACTTCATGATGCTTCTGCTCCACAATAGTCTCTAACAGACTCTGAGACCATCACAGAGCAGCTGTATTTGAACTGACCTTAGATTACACACAGGTAGACTCAATTTAGTCATTGGGTCAACATGTGATCATTCAGAAATCATCAGGCAACTTCTGAAGGCAAGTGGTTTCACTAAAAGGAAAGGGGTATAGATACTTTTGCACATCACACTTTTCAGATTTGATTCATAAAAAAAAGTTCATGTATAAATTTCATTTCACTTCAGGATTGTGTGTCACTTAGTGCGCGTCTTTCAAGTCAAATTTCAAGTAATTATCTATGTATGTGGTCCATATATGGCAAAATGTTGAAAAGTTAAAAGGGGTACGGATATTTTTTCAATTAGGATCGTTCTTCTCATTGCTCCTTTTCATTCAAACTGCATTGACGTAGCAGTTTTGATGTATATATTTGTGACCACAGGAGGTGGCACCTGGCTCCTTATTTAGCTATAAAGTTATTATAATTCTTTGTCTTGTAAAAAAAATACTAACTGAGAGTGAGCCTCTGTAAGCACCCAAGTAGCTTCTAGAGCAGATGACCACATGACAATGGAGTGGCAGCTGCGGTGGCAAGACCTTTACTAGGGGTGGCAGCTGCCCCCCCGTGCCACCCCTCGAGATCTGCCCCTGGCAGATCCCACCTCTCTCTGCAGTCTCTGAGGGACAATAGGGCTCATTTAGATGAGCCATGCTTTACAGAGAAAGCTGTGCCATCAAAATGTGCCATCAATTTTTTTTTAAAGTTTGCAAACAGATAATATATAAATAAACGTCTCTTGCATAAATCCACTTCCCATATAGCCTACCTCTACAGCAGGTATCTCCAACCAGTAGCTCGAGAGCTACCAGTAGCTCGCCAAAGACTTTATGCTTGATAACTCAAATTTTAGATGCATTTTATGTTTGTTCTGAACATGCTGAACACAATCTGTGAACAGTAGGTTCAATATAGTAAAGTATAAGGACTAAACTCAAGTCACTTTCTTTGAAATACCATTTTGGCAAGTAATTCTTCTGGGTCCACCTAAGTAGCATTTTTCACAAGTGTTTTTGAACATAAGTCGCTCTCCAATGTTTATTGTGTAAAAGTAGCTTGTCGGGTAAAAAAGGTTGGAGACCCCTAACATAGAGCCTACCTCTACAGCCCAAGGGCCAAAAACAACTGACACATGCACAATGACTACTAGCAACATATCCCAACACACACACACTTGACCAGAGGGAAAGAAGAACACACACACGGTCATTAGTGCCACGGACAATGACTACGTTATATTGTCCGTAACCTGCACACAAAGCTTAGGACCAAAAACAAAACGCAAACAAATCCAAATAACTGACTTGAGAATGAACTGAATGAAATACATAAATAAGTGAAAAAAACTGCAAATATAAAATATAGAGCCATTTGAGCCAACTCTGGCACGGGATGGGAATGGTGCCTATACGCAATGTACACAAAAAAGAAAAAAAGTCATATAAATTATGGAAAGAGAGTAGAGGGCCGGGCATGGTGGGCTGGATACAGCCCTCGGCCTGCAGTTTTCCCACCCAGGTAGGTGCACTTGGGAAATTTGTCCTCTGTATTTGACCCATCCTTTGATGCCGCTGGGGAGACTGGTCAATGCAGCGAGTGGGGACCCATCTCATGTCCCTCTCTCATGTCATCTCCCAGGCTGATGGTCAGAATCACCTGCTAGAGGATTAACCTATTGTGCTTGTTTTTCATTGATGGGGGAAACCGGAGCACTCGGAAACTCCACCCAGAAAGGCTCACATGGCCCCGGAATCCTACCCGGGATCTTCTTTCTGTTAGGCAAGAGCCGTCGTTCAAGAGTCTGATGCCGAAAAGGGGCCTTAGACACACAGGCTTAAGTTCATGAAGTAAACCGCCGCTGCTGTTGGACACTGACCTTCGAGGCTCAGCGACTTCAGCTCTGGGATGGACAGAGGAGGGAAGTGCAGCAGTTGGGCGTTTTCACATGAGACAGTGACGTCAGAGATATCGCAGCCCGGAGGGAGTCCACCGCGGTCATAGTCCAAGTCTAGACCCTCAAAGACCTCCTCCAGACCCTCATCATGGCCTTTGGACGCCTCCGAGTCCGGATCAGAGTCTAGAGTTGGGAGCAGAAGGAGAAATAACACAATAACTAATGAAAGCAGGTGTCTAACCCGGGCCTTACCGTCCAGTGGGTGCTGGGCTCTGGGCGGTGTGGGGATCGGAGCAGGTGCAGTCATTTCTACTTCTTTGTTAGTTTTCATCTCGAACACATCGCCACGGAGCCAGACTTCCTCCGCCGCCTTACGAAGCTCCACCGCTTCTTCCTGTCCAATTAGCTCCGCCTCCTTCTGTCCCCACAGCTCCGCCTCTTCCTGTCCACGCAGCTCCGCCTCTTCCTGTCCCCTCAGCTCCGTCTCTTTCTGTCCCCACAGCTCCGCCTCTTCCTGTCCCCACAGCTCCGCCTCTTCCTGTCCCCTCAGCTCCGCCTCTTCCCGTCCCCTCAGCTCCGCCTCTTCCTGTCCCCTCAGCTCCGTCTCTTCCCGTCCCCGCAGCTCCGCCTCGTCCTGTCCCCGCAGCTCCGCCTCTTCCTGTCCCCTCAGCTCCGTCTCTTTCTGTCCCCACAGCTCCGCCTCTTCCTGTCCCCTCAGCTCCGCCTCTTCCCGTCCCCTCAGCTCCGCCTCTTCCCGTCCCCTCAGCTCCGCCTCTTCCCGTCCCCTCAGCTCCGCCTCTTCCTGTCCCCTCAGCTCCGCCTCCATCTGCTTCAATTTCTTTTGTTCATTTTTCACCTGAAAATTGAAAACACATTTTTTAGAGATCTTAAAAGATGCTCTTGGTTTGCATCAGGGTTTTGTCAACATTAAGGTTCTAAATCTGTGATATATGAATAAATAAACGCGAGTAATCCTGTTTTTGCATTAAAAAGCATTAAATGTGGCTTGCTGCTGCCTGTGTAGACCCTGTGCAGAGAAGTTCAACCAGACCTGATTCCTGAGCGCCTGCTCCTCTCTCCGCCGCTGTTTCTCTTGTCGTTTTCTCTTCTTTTGCCTTCGAGCCTCGTCTTTCCTCTTCTGCTGCTGTTCCCACTTCTCCACCACGTCGTTGGGAAGGCTCTGCTTGCTGAACGCTGTGTACATCATCAATTTAAAGGAGAATTATGCAACTTTTAATATGATCAAAACAACAACTGTGAGTTACACTGTCCACAGAGACAGAGCGCATAGTAGAGATAAAACAAAAACAGGGGCATGAGTCACGCTGCAGATGGCTGTCACTCAAACGGGAGCGCATCACGTGACCGCGAGTTTACAGTGGAGAATAAACGCTTGATGCTTTGTTTTGCTACTGCGCCGCTGAAGAACCTTTGAAATCGCTTATGGATCAGGAAACGAGGAGAAGAAACTATCATGAGGCTTTACTTCTACCACGTCATGGACGACTCTTTCTGTAAAACTACACAGAGTCTGGACTAAAGTGGAGCAGCAAGTACCTGATGCTACAAGAAGTTGCTCTCCTCAGGTCAGTAAGATGCTGTGTCTTATTTTGGTTTTACAATGGCTTCATGTTGATTCATTATTTTCATCACGTTTGTGTGTCACATATGTGCTTGGGCACGGCTATTGTGCCGCATTTGTAGCTGTGATCAGTGGCGTAGCAAGGGCACCAAGGGGCCCCAAGCAGGAATGTCGGTAGGGTCCCTCTGGTGGCTGCTCAGTGTGCGGTGCACTGGGAGAGAGGACGTCATTTGGGCAGGAGCGGGTCACCAGACAACTCCCATAATGCAGTTCTCTGCATAAGTTTCCCTCAGAACAGAAGGCTGAGGTTCTTTAGGTCATGAAGGGAGTTACAATAAACTGGTTTCACTATTCGAAACATAATCTGGTGGAGCCGTGAGTAAAAAAGTCTGTCCACTGCTCATTATAAGTAAACATTAGGGAACCATGGTCGACTCTGTACTTGTGAACTCCAGGGTACGGACTTGCAGGTGCAGACTCGGAGAACGGGCTTGAGGCTTTTTCAGCGTCTAGAACGAGTGGAAATTTTTGTCAATTTCACATTGTTTTTACAAATGAAGCTTCTGCGCAAATTCAACCTGGAAGACATACCAGCTGCATTCATCCATCGCCTCATCACCGGCAGCCCCTCTAATCATCCAGTCACAGACCCAGCTCAAGCCGCACCTCCACGTCAGCCAATCACTGCAGTGCTCGTCCCTACTCCGGCCACTCATCGCTCATGATCCCCTACCTCAGCCTCCCGGTCACTCACTCATCGTTTCCCAGCAATGCTTACGACCCTCCTCCACCCCTTCTCCGCCCGGCCTCTCCTCGGCTCTGTTTGTCGCCGACTGGTCTCTCTGGCTCTCATTCATCAACGCCGTGCAACTCTTTCATTCATTAATATAAAATCTTCCGCTGGGGTCTGAGCCCCAATTACGATTCGTGGTCGTGCAATAAAACTTTCTTAATGCCTCTCTGTCTTTTCAGGTTGTATTATATCCTACATAAACAATGTAGTGTAGTAGTGTAAATTAATTAAAAATATCTATCGGATGTGCAAATTGAAACAATAATAATATTTTTAAAAATAGGTCCAATATTATTTATTTATTTGTTTGGGGGTTGGAAATTATTCGGAAAAAATGAACAAACAATTTAAACTTTAAAATATGACACTGTTTTTGAAGTTCCCATATGAAGATTTGTCTGCAGTGCCCCTTTAGTAGAATGCATTTGTCCTCAATCACCTGCTGATCATTTTAAGAAAATTAAAACATGACCAAGTTGTTTCAACACATGTGTTCAGAAAACCATCTTGAGCAGGAGACACTTCTAAAGACTGTTAAACCGGTCACATCTCCGCATTTATTTACATGTGCACAATCAGCTGTTGTTCAGCTGGAGGCTCGGTGCGCTCAGAGGAGGGGCCGCAGGCGGGGGCTCGCGGTGATCCACATGCTCAAAGCCAAACGGATTGTGGGAAATATAGCTGCCGGAGAATGATCTCTGATGCATTCTCGGTAAAACGGGCGGAGCATCCGGGGATTTACAGCGGACTTGCTGAGAAGCGAACTTTGAATTGGAACAGGACTTGGGCCTCACGTGATGACGTTTCACAAGTCCCCGAGCCACAAGTACGCACTCACAAGTACACACTCACTAAAGCATGCAGCAGGATGGGGATGAACAGCGCCACACTGCATTGGTGGAGAGATGATGTAACTGCATCACCAAAATCATTAGCAAGACTGTGTATATCAAGCGTTTACTGCAGGCTTCTGAATGTCAGGTTGGTTCATGGGGGCCCCTGCCTGCCTTGCCTTATGGCAAGCTACGCCTCTGGCAGTGATCAAATACAAGAAGTGATAGGCCAGGTGACATCTAAACAAAACATGCCAATGATACTTTTACCCTATAAAAGTAAACATTCAACAAAACACAGCCGACTTTGTGTGGCATTTATGGATAAGAATGCACTGTATGTTGTAAGCCAACAATGCAAGGACAAAAAAATACGTACGCTTTGTAACCCGACCCACACGCATCCGAAGTTTGCGTATTTTTGAGGTACCCGACCGAATCCGCGCGTTGACCCACGCATCACTAGCGCATAGCGATGGTCGGGGTTTAGTACAGAAATGTCTGACCTACCACTTTTTGGCTCACCATATCCTTCTAACATTTTTTTGGTTGTTGCCATTTTTAAGACAAAACGTGGCTTCTACTGGACCAGGGGTGTTTTGTTTGTGCAGATTTCCAATCAATATCTCGTTTTTTTTTTTCATCTGAGTCATGAAATACAAACTCTAAGGTGCCCAAAAGTACAATGCATGATCTCGGACAGTGAAGAGGAGTTAAGTTCCTGTGTGAGTCCCAGCTGCAGCCTCTCATCTCCCTCTGCTCCACTATTAGCTCCTCTCCTGCTCCTAATAACCGTCTGTTCTCCTCTGTCTGTAATCCTGGCAGCAGCGTGTGGCCTCCTGTTATCGTCCGCTCCCTCTGTCATCTCCCCATCAGCCTCTGTGTGTTCAGTCTGTGGGCATCAGACCCACTTCAGCCCCACTATAGTCCCGGTTTCAGACGTGTTATTGTCCCCTGAGTCTGACCCAGGTCTCCTCTATCTTTGTGTGAACCCTCTCATCTTCCCGTAGACTCTACATTAGTCTGTCTGATCCTCGGAGTCACACCAGTCGTTAAAAGGTATACGTTGTCCCTCTGCTGCAGAAGTCTGGTTCAGTCACTGCACTGTCTTCTCTGTCCTTTCCCCGAGTCCAAGCTCATATCTGTAACCCCCGCATGAGAAAATGTTTGAAACAGTTTTATATATAAACCAGATTCACTTTCACATTTATTAGTCCTAAAAATGTAGCGGAAAAAGGCAAAATCCTGGAGGGACTGATCAATAATACGTCTCCCACACAAGGGCATGTTTTGTTTTTTTCAGTGGACCAATGTCGTTCCTTCCCGTGCCTCTGACTGTATATGAACACATGATGTTGTGCTTCCTGCTTGTTCTCCATATGGACAAAGCACAGACTTGCTTCTTTGGCCGTGAATTTAAATAATATGAGGCTCTGAACTTTTTTTTGTCCCTTCTTTTACTTTTTAGTTATTTTTAAGGAGTCGTCCAAAATATCTGCAGATTTTAGCCACAACTTAAGTTTTAGTTTTGATTAATTCACAAAAATACAATACAACCCCCTAGAGCCCTGTGGCATCATGGGGGATGTAGTTAGAGCGCCCTCTGTTGGCTCTGACCTGCTTCTGCGTTGAACACTGGGTCCAGCTCCGTCTTGAACATCTCTAAAACTCTGTCCTCTGCCTCTGGCCTAAGGGCGCCGCTGTCCTGGGTCTGCGGACCAATGGGATCACTCGGCGGAGGCTCCGGACCAATCAGGACACGCGGGGGAGGGACCAGTTTGAGCTTCAGAGGCTTGTGTCGCTTCTCCTTCGGTTTGGAGTCTCCTGAAAGACACAACTTGACACTGTCAGAGTAATAAAACAGCCCAAACTCTCGCTTTACCAGGTTTATTTTCTGGCGTTTTGCCGCTTTGAGCCGAGGATTTATCCAGGAAGGAACTCCAACATGGCTCCCTGGTCTTTCTCACGCTTATTCATTCATTATTCATCAATACTGACATGTTTGGTATCCACGTGTAGCACGAAAGGCTGTGACCGAGATGACTCTGTAATCCAAATATGGTCATTTCCTTTCTGGGAGACAGCATTGGCTAAAGACGGGACAAATATACACAGGCGCATGTGCAGACAGAGGGACTAAACTTTAGGGCCGCTTTCATTCCTACATCTGCACTTTAGTCGCTCCTACAGGCTCCACTCAACTTCATTTGGAAGTAGTTGAAGTTTGGAAGTAGTTGAAGTATTTCACACAAGGATTTTTACAGATCTAATTCCTGACAGATTTATTGAGCTTTGAACCCAAAAAAACCCCCAAAGATCCAAAATCCCTATGGAACTAATATGTCACAAAATAAAACCACACACCTGGCTCTGAACATTATTTACATTTTATCGCTGATAGTATCATAGCCTAGTCTTATTTCTATGTGAGGATTTAAAAATGAAGAATACTTGCAAGACATTTTGCCTTCAAATGGCCATCTCTTTTTTTCCCTTTTCACCTGCAGAGTCTCGCCTTAATCTGCCTCTTGTCTTACTCATAATCCAGGTTTTTTTTCCTTCTTTCTCACCAAAGAGCTCTAGGAAGTGTTGAGTAGCGCTGCAAATGTCTCCAAACATATGTCATGATCCTTTGTTGTTGCCCATGACTCACTGGCAGATGTTCCAAAGGGAAATCCGATGGTCACCAGGTGAATCTGTGGTGCTGGATCCCTCTTGCCCCGTCCTTCACTGTCTGCGGGTGAGACCTGTCAGAAGCAGTGCCTGGAGAGCTCCGTCTGCATGAAGCTGCTGGATTATCCTCCTGTGCATGTTAGAAGCTGCTGACGCTGATAATGTGACAGTTTGTTGGAGGTTATCAGCGTGTATTAGGGGGTACTCGGCTGCAGTTTGTTTCAGAGGAAGTTGTTTTGTAGAAATCTGGCCCTGAGGACTTCGACATGAAAGAGGAGAGTCCTGTGTTTAAACCTGACTCAGAGCTTTACTGATCTGCACCTGCTGCACCTGCCCAGACCTGCCCCTGGTACAGACTATAATACAATAATGCACATCTCTAATAAACATCAGCCCGGGCCTGCCCTCAGCAGCATGCACTTAAGTGATAGTACTATAATGTATCGCAGTAATTCAACATCAGCTCTGGCTCCACAACAACAGTTTGGTGCAAACTCTTCTCAGCGCTACAACAAACAAACACGAGCCGGTGGATGTGGGCTCATCTCCGTGGATCATTAAGCTGTAGCATCTTTACAGTCGGTTGTGATGTAAATATGAGGCTGATTTTCAAGAGAACTCTTTTATGAAAGCTGAACGGGGGAAAGAGAGAGCGCCACGTTTATCTGAGAACGATTCAAACTAAGGATGTTTTTTCCATAAAATGCCCCTTCGTTTCTTGCAGATGTGTATCTTGTTGCTGCATGAAGCTGAAATAAAATGTTTTAGAAGTTTATCCGCAGCTTAAAGCTCAACTGCATGAAAAATAAAACAGGCTACATATGAAATGTTCGTCCAAATCGTTAGTACGTTTATTCAAGTAATGAGATCAAGTAGTTTTACTCAAGGACACACATTTAAAAATGAGGTCACTTTAAATGTAGAACCTGAGTCTACAAACACATCTCATTACCTTCATCGGTTTCTGAACAGCCCAGACTGTGCTACTCTCTCCCCTGTTTGTCCTCCAGCCTCTGTCTGTGGAGGAGGCGCAGCAGCTCTACCCTGAGCTCCTCTGCTCCCTCCCGTAAACCATAGCGTTCCTCACCGTCTGGTTTCCTCTTGCCGTGTTTCCGTTCCTTGTCCTTAGCGTGGGTTTGGTCCAGACTCAGAGTCAGGAGCAGCAGCAGCACCAGCCCTCGCCACCTCATGTTAGATCTGACAAACACAGAGCAGGGGACGTTCCTCAGTTAAACCTGTGACTGTGACCCATACATGGGGCCCATATGTGGCTATTGTAAACATCATCAGATCCCTGTGTTTAACCTCTAACCCCCACATGACCCCAACACATTTTCTACAGTTTGGTATTACCCGAATCTAAAAAAAAAACAAAAAAATGGCAAAAGAGTGCCACAAATATGCCAGAAAAGCAACAATAACACGATAACAAAGCGAAAAACGAGTGATTAAAACATTACATTTTTAAAGTGATGAAGAAAGTGACAAGATAGCAACAAAAAATTACCCAAAAAGCCATTCAGAGAGATGAGAACTCGACAGAAACACTTCCAAGATGTACCAAAAACGCAGCAAAAGGGCAAGCAAAAACTCGCTGGAAAAGCAACAATAACACAATACAAAAAGTGACAGAAACATGACTAAAGAGTGACGACAAAGCAACAAAAGAGCGGCAAAAAGTGACACAAACACTTACAAAATGCGGCAAAAAAGTGGTGACAGCGCAACAGAAAAAGTTGTGATCAGTTTCTTAGGTCTTAGCTTTCAAATGAGGCGTTACACTGGCCCGTAGGCTGTGAGCTCCTGTTTTAGCTTTAGGTGGAAACGCACTCGGTTACGGCGGGGGTTAAGAGGTTAAAATGAGCCGTCAGCCTCCTCGGCCTCAGGAGCAGACAAACATCGGTCACTCTTCCACAGATTTGATGTTGTCGACTTTAGTGTCGAATCTCAGAGCCATAAGAGACAGAGACTCACTGTTTTTTGTTTTGGAATCTACTGATTTTTGGCATTAAGAAACGGTTTATTCTGGTTGGTTGTTCTGCCGACTGAAATGGTCATATCTGCAGTGACCCATGAAGGTCACATGACTGTCTCTCATAAAGGCGTCCCAAAGTGGAGAGGCAGGTTTGTGAATCCAGTCACTTCAGCAAAACATTTGGATATTTCTTTCCAAAACTGTGTTGATGAGTCGAATCGGCCGCTATGTCGCGACTAAAATGAAAATCTCAATATTTTTGGGGACTTTCTCTCTTCATTTACTCCACTTTCTCATAGATTATCGTTCGACAAAAACAAAAACTATTTTTGTCAATTTTTTCCCTCATTGTTTCCCCTTTTTTTCTCATTTTCCTCCAATGTTTTCCTTACTCATTTTTTAATGATAATGAAAAATGGTGAAAGCGCAACAAGCGACCCACAAGCAACAAAAAACAACTAAAAACGCTTAACGCAACAACAAAAAGTGACAACAATGTGGATAAAAAGTAGATCAGCTCTGTAGGTCTTAGCTTTCAAATCAGCCGTTGCACTGGCCGAGGCTGTAAGCTCCGGTTGAGAAGCTTTTAAGATTTGGGTAAAGCTGGAGTGAGATAAAAGCAGCTCTTACCTGAGAGTGTCCGCTGCAGGTGTGATGTTTCTGTGGCGTGCTGTGAGTAAGAGGCAGAGGGGGCGGGGGGAGTGTGTGTGTGTGTGTGTGTGTGTGTGTGTGTGTGTGTGTGTGTGTGTGTGTGTGTGTGTGTGTGTGTGTGTGTGGGGGGGGGGGGTCTGTGTGTGACTGAGCTTTAATGTTTGGCCCTCGCTCTGTCATTACTGACTCACACCTGTCTGTGTCTGACCAGGACCTGACCAAGACCAAAAGCTATAATAATATAATAATAAAATCGACTAGCACATTTTCTCCAGTTCTGCTTTACCCAAATCTAAAAGATCCCAGTCTGTAGGTCAGAGTAAATGCTCAGTTGAAAGCTAAGACCAACAAAACGGATCTAGACGGATCCTTTTCTCTGCATTGTTGCCGTGTTGTCATCAGTTTTTGATTGTTTTTTTCTTTCTTTCATCTCATCTTTGGCACTTTATTATTGCTTTAGTCACATTCTTGTGTTTTTTATTGCGTTTTAGTCACATTGTTGTTGGTCTTTTGTCACTTATTCGTGGCATTTTTAATGTGTTTGTCATCATGTCATTTTTGTTCCTTTTTTGTTGAACTTTTCGTCTCGTTTTTGACACTATTTCGATTTTTTTTCCAAGAAGCTTTTAGATTTGGGCAACCCGTAGATAAATGATATTTAATTGCGATTAATTAATTACAAAGGCCATAATTAAATCCATAAAACCTTTGAATGGAGTCCCACCTCTAGTTTGCATACACTCACACAGGAACTAGCGTGTCCCATGACCTGTGGGCCGGATTAGGTCACGGAATCATCCTTTCACTGTGGAGCGCTTTGGGATTGTCCAAAAAAAAAAAAAAAAAGCAGATTGTCTCATCGCTCGTATTGTAAGGCAGGTTTGTGACATAAATGTGAGGAGATTTTCATGAAATAAGCCGTGTTTGAGATTCGCCTGGAGAACTTGAGAGCGACGCGATTAGGATGTTTTTGTTTCCTGTAAAACACCTCTTTGCCTCTTGTAGATTTGTGTGTTGTTGCTGATGAAGCTGAAATGTAATAACTGAGCACCGTGATGAGCAACACCAATTTTTAGAAGTTGATCTGCAGCTCGACTGCATGAAAAGTAAAACACAGGCTGTACTTAAATATTGAATTGTAATATTTGTCCAAAAAAATTATTAGGTTTTTTGTCATTAGTTACATCGTTCGACTAGTTTTACTGTTCAACTTTATCAAAATACAAAGAAATCTCATTCAGCTGCAGTTGAAATATGTGCAGATTTGTGTATATGTGGTGTAAATAATGAGGATGTATTAGATTTGTTTTAATCCAGATTGACACTCTCTTGTCTTTAAAGAAAAGCCTGAGCTGGAACCCCAGAGAGGTCAGGACAGCTCTCAGAGAGCTGCAGGAATCCTCATTTGTTCTATGATCTCAACTTTAAGTTCATTAACCTCTCAACTCCCACCTGAACACCGCACCTTACCCAAAAGCTTAAAAAACAATGAAACAACAATCAAAATATTGACAAAAGCCAGGATGAAAACGCAGCAAAAAACCTCTAAAACATGACAAACAAGTGACAGAAAAGGGGACACAAAAATGCGGCGACCATGTTAGAAAAATGCCTTTTGTAGGTGTTACTCTGTTGCTCTCCAGTGGAGACGCTTGTAGATTTGGGTAAAGCTGAACACTGGGTTCAGGCGAGGGGTCAGATGTAAAGTTTATTAAAGTGTCCACATTTCCCCTGAGCCTCGTCTCGCTCCTCTCTGCTCCACACTCAAACATTCCTCCACATTTTTCTGTCCTCTATTGAAAACACACGCTGTTCAAGCCCCGCCCCCTCAGCGGGAGAGGCCAATGGGACGACAGAGTTCCAGACAGGGAGAGAGAGGGAGGGAGGGAGGGAGAGTTGGGAGCCCAGGCGCTGATGGAGAATCAGATCTAAATCAACCTTGTTTCTCTGTGGACAGTTTGAGACCAGACGCTGCTGGTGAACAGGAACAAACATCAACCCCTTAACCAACTCAGCTTTACCCAAATCTAAAAGGTAGCAGACTACAGGCCAGAGTAGCGCCTCATTTGAAAGCTAAGACCTACTAAACTCATCTAAATGGATCTTTTTCCTCACGTTGTTGCTGGCTTTGGTCACTTTTTGGTCTCAGTAAACATGAAGTACAATGAAATAAGTATTCAAGACTTTAGAACATGGTGCACATGGATGACCAAGTGACAAGTGACCAAAACCAACAAACAAGTGACCAAAACCAACAAACAAGTCACCAAAACCAACAAACAAGTCACCAAAACCAACAAACAAGTCACCAAAACCAACAAGCAAGTGACCAAAACCAACAAACAAGTGACCAAAACCAACAAGCAAGTGACCGAAACCAACAAACAAGTGACCAAAACCAACAAACAAGTGGCCAAAACCAACAAACAAGTGACCAAAACCAACAAACAAGTGACCAAAACCAACAAACAAGTGACCAAAACCAACAAACAAGTGACCAAAACGAACAAAAAGTGACCAAAACCAACAAACAAGTGACCAAAACCAACAAACAAGTGACCAAAACCAACAAGCAAGTGACCGAAACCAACGAACAAGTGACCAAAACCAACAAACAAGTGACCAAAACCAACAAACAAGTGACCAAAACCAACAAACAAGTGGCCAAAACCAACAAGCAAGTGACCAAAACCAACAAACAAGTGGCCAAAACCAACAAACAAGTGACCAAAACCAACAAACAAGTGACCAAAACCAACAAACAAGTGACCAAAAGCAACAAACAAGTGACCAAAACCAACAAACAAGTGACCAAAACCAACAAACAAGTGACCAAAAGCAACAAACAAGTGACCAAAACCAACAAACAAGTGACCAAAACCAACAAACAAGTGACCAAAAGCAACAAACAAGTCACCAAAACCAACAAACAAGTGACCAAAACCAACAAACAAGTGACCAAAACCAACAAACAAGTGACCGAAACCAACGAACAAGTGACCAAAACCAACAAACAAGTGACCGAAACCAACGAACAAGTGACCGAAACCAACAAACAAGTGACCAAAACCAACAAGCAAGTGACCGAAACCAACGAACAAGTGACCAAAACCAACAAACAAGTGACCAAAACCAACAAGCAAGTGACCAAAACCAACAAACAAGTGACCAAAACCAACAAGCAAGTGACCGAAACCAACAAACAAGTGACCAAAACCAACAAACAAGTGGCCAAAACCAACAAACAAGTGACCAAAACCAACAAACAAGTGACCAAAACCAACAAACAAGTGACCAAAACCAACAAACAAGTGACCAAAACCAACAAACAAGTGACCAAAAGCAACAAACAAGTGACCAAAACCAACAAACAAGTGACCAAAACCAACAAACAAGTGACCAAAAGCAACAAACAAGTCACCAAAACCAACAAACAAGTGACCAAAACCAACAAACAAGTGACCAAAACCAACAAACAAGTGACCGAAACCAACGAACAAGTGACCAAAACCAACAAACAAGTGACCGAAACCAACGAACAAGTGACCGAAACCAACAAACAAGTGACCAAAACCAACAAACAAGTGACCAAAACCAACAAACAAGTGACCAAAACCAACAAAGAAGTCACCAAAACCAACAAACAAGTGACCAAAACCAACAAACAAGTGACCAAAACCACCAAACAAGTGACCAAAACCACCAAACAAGTGACCAAAACCAACAAACAAGTGACCAAAACCACCAAACAAGTGACCAAAACCAACAAACAAGTGACCAAAACCAACAAACAAGTGACCAAAACCAACAAACAAGTGACCTAAAGCAACAAACAAGTGACTAAAACCAACAAACAAGTGACCAAAACCAACAAACAAGTCACCAAAACCAACAAACAAGTGACCAAAACCAACAAACAAGTGACCAAAAGCAACAAACAAGTGACCAAAAGCAACAAACAAGTGACCAAAACCAACAAACAAGTGACCAAAAGCAACAAACAAGTGACCAAAAGCAACAAACAAGTGACCAAAAGCAACAAACAAGTGACCAAAACCAACAAACAAGTGACCAAAACCAACAAACAAGTGACCAAAACCAACAAACAAGTGACCTAAACCAACAAACAAGTGACCAAAACCAACAAACAAGTGACCAAAACCAACAAACAAGTGACCAAAAGCAACAAACAAGTGACCAAAACCAACAAACAAGTGACCAAAAGCAACAAACAAGTGACCAAAAGCAACAAACAAGTGACCAAAACCAACAAACAAGTGACCAAAACCAACAAACAAGTGACTAAAACCAACAAACAAGTGACCAAAACCAACAAACAAGTGACCAAAAGCAACAAACAAGTGACCAAAACCAACAAACAAGTGACCAAAACCAACAAACAAGTGACCAAAAGCAACAAACAAGTGACCAAAACCAACAAACAAGTGACCAAAACCAACAAACAAGTGACCAAAAGCAACAAACAAGTGACCAAAACCAACAAACAAGTGACCAAAACCAACAAACAAGTGACCAAAACCAACAAACAAGTGACTAAAACCAACAAACAAGTGACCAAAACCAACAAACAAGTGACCAAAAGCAACAAACAAGTGACCAAAACCAACAAACAAGTGACCAAAACCAACAAACAAGTGACCAAAAGCAACAAACAAGTGACCAAAACCAACAAACAAGTGACCAAAACCAACAAACAAGTGACCAAAAGCAACAAACAAGTGACCAAAACCAACAAACAAGTGACCAAAACCAACAAACAAGTGACCAAAACCAACAAACAAGTGACCAAAAGCAACAAACAAGTGACCAAAACCAACAAACAAGTGACCAAAAGCAACAAACAAGTGACCAAAACCAACAAACAAGTGACCAAAACCAACGAACAAGTGACCAAAACCAACAAACAAGTGACCAAAACCAACAAACAAGTGACTAAAACCAACAAACAAGTGACCAAAACCAACAAGCAAGTGACCGAAACCAACAAGCAAGTGACCGAAACCAACGAACAAGTGACCAAAACCAACAAACAAGTGACCAAAACCAACAAGCAAGTGACCGAAACCAACGAACAAGTGACCAAAACCAACAAACAAGTGACCAAAACCAACAAACAAGTGACCAAAACCAACAAACAAGTGACCAAAACCAACAAACAAGTCACCAAAACCAACAAACAAGTGACCAAAAGCAACAAACAAGTGACCAAAACCAACAAACAAGTGACCAAAAGCAACAAACAAGTGACCAAAACCAACAAACAAGTCACCAAAACCACCAAACAAGTGACCAAAACCAACAAACAAGTGACCTAAAGCAACAAACAAGTGACTAAAACCAACAAACAAGTCACCAAAACCAACAAACAAGTCACCAAAACCAACAAACAAGTGACCAAAACCAACAAACAAGTGACCAAAAGCAACAAACAAGTGACCAAAAGCAACAAACAAGTGACCTAAAGCAACAAACAAGTGACTAAAACCAACAAACAAGTGACCAAAACCAACAAACAAGTCACCAAAACCAACAAACAAGTGACCAAAACCAACAAACAAGTGACCAAAAGCAACAAGCAAGTGACCAAAACCAACAAACAAGTGACCAAAACCAACAAACAAGTCACCAAAACCAACAAACAAGTGACCAAAACCAACAAACAAGTGACCAAAAGCAACAAACAAGTGACCAAAAGCAACAAACAAGTGACCAAAACCAACAAACAAGTGACCAAAACCAACAAACAAGTGACCAAAACCAACAAACAAGTGACCAAAAGCAACAAACAAGTGACCAAAAGCAACAAACAAGTGACCAAAACGTGAACACGCAAAAAACACTTCAGAAATGTGACGACAAAGGGCCGGCAATGTGACAAAAAGGTTGGGGTCAGTTTTGTAGGTCTTAGCTTTTCTTAGCCTATTATCTATTAGCTCTGCAGTCAAAAAGCTTTTAGATTTGGGTAAAGCTGAGCTGGAGAAAATGTGCACCACAAGGTGGGGGGTTAGGGGTTAAGTACATGTATTAGTTCTACTTCAGTCAAAATATTTCAAAGTAACAATTAATTGGCCACTATACCCACCTCTGAGTAAAGTGTAAAGAACAAAATATTTACTCAAGTGTAAAAAAGTACTTGTTACTTGAGTGACAGCTCAGTTACTCTCTGTGAGTAAAGTCCAGTTCACGTTTCAGTTGTGACAAAAATGATGAGAAACAAAATAATGACATAATGTGGAAAATTGTAATATTGTCAAAGCAAATGAAAATAAATCATTATGAAGAATGAAGTAAATAAAACACAAACAAATGTATTTTCAGAATCAAAATGAAGATGAAATACTTAGTGTCACAAGTTCTTCTTTACTCAAGTAAGAAACAAATACTTCATTTTAACATTGCTCATGTAGAAGTAAAAGTACTGTATGAAAAGATGCAATGACTTGAAAAAGTTCCTTGTGTACTTGTAGTACTTGAGTAAATGTAACTGAGTAGCAGGTCTGTCATGTTGTAAAGAGTCTGTAGGAGCTGTTCCAGTGAACAAAGTCCACACTGAGATGTGACCGACACATGCCCTGCACGGCCTGCTGTGACTGGTCAGAGAACAGCGCCCCCCAGAGGCTCCACAGAGTCAGATTCAAAAGTGCTGCTCTACCTGCTCTCGGTGCTCCAGGCTCCTCTGCAGCGTCGGGCTCTGCTCCTGGAGCTGCTCCTCACATGTGTGTGGCAGGAACACTGTCCCACTCGTCTGAGGGAACAGACAGCTTTAGTCCTGGTGCAGGTTCTAGTCCTGGTGTTTTCCCGTGAGCGTCCTCTGCTGTGAATGTCTCACTTCACTCGAAAACACTCTCACTCACTTTTCTTTTTTCTCCTTATTTGATTCTGACTCCACTCACTGTCGGTTTGTTAAAAGAAAAAACTCTGTTAATGCGGGGGGTGAGAGGTTAAAAGTTGTTTAGAGATATTTTCATCAGCAAAATCACCCAAATCTGAAGTAAGTCTCAAGCCCACTCCTGTGTGGGTTCTGTTTTTATAAAGAAATGACCAGAATGCTCATTCCAGCCACTAGAGTGAGGGGTATAAAAGAAAGAATACCACAGGTGTCCAGCAGAGGGCACTGACACAATGAAAGATCAGGATAAACAATACATTGGGATATGGACAGTCTGTCCCTGGGCAGCTGTGGCTACATACTGCCACGGAGTGTGGAGTGATGAATATTGACTACAGTAACAGAGACCTGTGACACAGGCTGGTAAAGTGCAATAAGTGTTTTTCTGAGGCTCATTATTATTCATTTATTGAAACAAAGTTTCCTCAATAGTATTTTCCCAATCAAAATGTTTTTTATTTTATTGTGGAGCTTTTGTTTATGGACCTGGTGATACACTTCCCATATATTTTGAACTGTACTTGGAGCCCCTGCTGTAGAGCATCGCTTCATTTCATACAAACTCCGTTTGAAGGAAGCACAGAGCGGCTTTCAGAGCGATGGTTGAAGTTGTTTTTATTGTTCTAACTCCGCCCCCGAAGATTTTTGCTTTACTTATTTACTTATTGTACATAAGATACCTCGTTTTTGTACTATTTAACTGTTTGCACATTTCCTCTGTTTTGCACACAGATGGTTAAAAAGTGAAATAATCTAAATGATGATGCTCACACTTAGCTTGACATGGATAAATATTGACAGAAAATAATAATCCTACTAAATAACAGTAGGTATCAGCTATTGAAAATACACAAAGTTGAGCAGAATAAGTTTGAGTTTTGTTGGTGCGGCTCCGACTCAATCCAGGCTCCTCATGTGGCCCCTGATGAAAGTGAATCACCCCTGGTTTAGAGGCTCGTAGACGGTGCAGTTTCCCTCCAGGCCCAGGTCGTTGCCGAGGCTGGAGCGACTTATTGTCCAGAAAAATGGAAATGAGAAGAAGAGACTAAAATCATCCAAACTTCCAATGACAGCTCTGAGCTTCATGTGGAGAACTAACATGATCCAGGACCGCCTTTAAATACCATTATCCTGAATATTATAAATGCAAAGTCCACTAAGTTTATGAGATTTTTTCCATTAAATGTACTATTTTAAAATCACAACGGGGCCTAGAACTGAATTGAAATATGTGTCAAAATGAACAGTGTCTGAGCAGGTGTCTATACTTTGTGTGTTTCCTCCTCTGGAAACTGCTCAAAACTTACACTAGAGCTAAAAAGGACTTATTAACAAACTAAATGCATCGCAGGCTCATGCATGGCAGACCTGCTGAAGAGAACTGTGAACCTGTTCACCAGCGTGTGATTCTGATCCTCCGGGTTGTTTATTGTGAATGTGACACAGGAAGTATTTGATGCTGATGTGCTTTGGATTGATTTGAACTTAGCGTGTATGAATCGTGCTCTCGTGTCTTGCTAAAGGTGTCATGTTCTGTGTTGTCTCCCAGACTCAGTTCCCGTCCGTCGTGTCGCTCCCCAGGGGTCAGAGGTCAGAGGTCATGGCGCTGCATCACCCTGAACTTCCCGGGTAAATGACTCTCTGCCCTTTAACATCTGCGCAGCTGTCGTCACACTTTTTCCTGTTATGTTGATGTTCTTGGTTCTGATCATTGCTTTTCTTCCGTTCTCTGTGTCTTACGACTCGTTCAGCTGCGTCCTATTGGTCCACTGGTGGGTGCAGGTGAACAAAGAGGGCGGAGTCAAAGTGAGCGTGGAGCTGCTGCCGAAGGTCCCTCACAGCGGTCAGTCCTGTCCACTTTAGACGTGACATCCTGACCTCTGGGTGGTTTTTAAAGTGTCCTCTCTCCTGCAGCGCTGCGGCTGTTCCAGTCGTCGCCTGTAGCCGGCGCCGCTGAGGCCTTCCACAGCCTGCAGAGGATTCTGGGAGTTGAAGGCGCTCTGGAGGCGGTCGTCACGGCGATCACAAAGGCACATGACCAGTGACAGTGGACCAATCAGAGCGCAGGGTCAGGAGGCGACGCCCTGGCAGGTTTAAACATTTAGGTTTGTCAGGATGTTTCATCATTTTAGTCAAAGCAATATTTGTGTGGCTGAAATTAAATTAAAAGTTGTTTATGAGACTAGAACTGACTCAAATCTACACATATTTTCATTGACTAAAATATGAATAAATAAAAATAGAAAGAAGAGACAAAAATCATCCACAATGCAGTGACTGATCGTTTAAATCCTCCAAATGAACAGCTCTGACATACAGCAGAGGACCAGCATTAAATATGATTATAATAAATATTATTCATGTGAAGTCGACTGAATTCATCTTGAATTCATCTTGAATTTAGTCCACTAAAAGTATATGTATTTTCAACTAAAACTAAATAAAAGTATGTGTGAAGCTTATCACTGGTCTTCTGTTGTATTTTCCATCTGTTGTACTGATTTGCTGAGCTGCTTGTTTTGTTTTTTTTGCACTTTGGTCGACTGACTTGTTTATAAAGTGCATTATAAATAAAGCTGGATTGGACTGAATTGTTTAAAAAGGAAACAAAAAAAAGTAATTGAACCAAAGTCTCACATTGACAGTAAAATCCCAAAATAACTTGACTTGACTTTGTCCTGATGCAGAGGTTCGTCTGGGTCATTATTTTGTGTTTTCCACTTGACTTTTTTGGACCTCAGGATCTGTGTTGCTGCGTCCCGCCTCTCCTGCAGCTCAGCAACCACCATGTGCTCTTAAACTTCTTCATCAAACATGTAAACCTCAAAGATTGAAATGACAGGCCTCGCACTTTACAATCTGAAAACAAATACAATATGAAGGATCAAGACATTTATAATAAAATGACACGAGGACGTCGGCCTAGTTTAGGATAACCAAAAGAGCTGAGAGATCCCACAGTGAGGCGCTGTTTGATAGTCGGCCGTGAAGGGAGGCTGAGCCCGGGTCTGGAGGAAGATGGAAGGTCAGGCTGTGCTTCTTCAGAGAGTTTATGACGAGAATAAAAGTCTGTTCTTCATCAGATCAGAATATTCATTTAAAATAACATGAGTTTAAATGTATGGTTCAGGAGGACGTCCTAAAACAGAAAGAAGACAGGCCTCAGCAGCGTCACATGACACTTCAGGTTTACAGCAGTGATGAAACGAGAGACAGGACATTATTACCTCCTGAGCTGCCGGGACAGACCAGACCCACATCCTCAAACGGTTTTATTTCGGCCTCTCCGGTGCTGTACACAAATGGTTTACTTCCTACCTCACAGACAGGACGTTCATGGTGAGTGTGGATACTTCCTCCTCTAAGGTCCATGGAATTACATGTGGTGTGCCCCAGGGTTCAATTTTAGGCCCAGTGCTTTTTAATCTGTATATGCTCCCTCTTGGTGATGTCATCAGGAGACACGGAGTCAACTTTCGCAGTTATGCTGATGATGTTACACAGTTATACATCTCCATGTCTCCTGATGACACCAGGCCAATGGATGCACTTTTTAACTGCATTTTAGAATCAAATCCTGGATGGCAGAAACTTTCTCCAGCTTAACCAGGACAAAACTGAAATGTTAATTATCGGCGCTAAGATAAGATAAGATAAGATAAGATAAGATAAGATAAGATAAGATAAGATAAGATAAGATAAGATAAGATAAGATGATACTTTATTGATCTCACAGATGGAGAAATTGCATTCGATGAGAGAGCATCCGGCAGCAGCACCCATTCAGTGCGCACCACTCTTTTTCCACTCAAGAGAGAGACTTTTCCCCAAACTACAGTCACTGTCTATGAATCCTTCCTCACAGGTGAAGAACCTGGCTGTGATCTTTGACTCTGAGCTGGCGTTTATTCCACACATTAAGAATATCACAAAGATAGGTGTTTACCATCTAAAGAACATAGCCAGAGTCGCCCCATTCTCTCTCGGGCCAACACGGAGACGCTCATGCATGCTTTTATCACCAGTCGTATCGACTACTGTAATGCCCTGCTTTCTGGTCTTCCCAAAAAGAGGATCTCAGGTGTACAACTTTTACAAAACTCAGCAGCTCGTGTCCTGACGAAGACCAGGGGGCGGGACCACATTACACCGGTTTTAGAATCGCTGCATTGGCTCCTCGTGTGTTTCAGGAACGATTTTAAAGTTCTTTTAATGGTTTTTAAATGTCTTAATGGTCTTGGTCCTTCTTATCTCTCAGAACTGCTTTTGCCTTATGAACCTTCACGGCCCCTTCGCTCCTCCGGCAGGGGTCTCCTAGTTATTCCTAAAGTCAACAAAAAGACTCAATATTACGGCCCTCGCCTCTGGAACCACCTGAGGAGGAGCTCAGGGCTGAGGAGGAGCTCAGGGCTGAGGAGGAGCTCAGGGCTGCAGAGAACCAGAATGTTTTTAAGAGCAGCTCAAGAACCGCCTTTTTAGCTTAGCTTTTAACTGACTAATCTATTTTAATCCTACTATATAAAATATATATACGGGAGGATGCGCCAGGCGTATTGTTTTAAATGTTGTAATCTGTAAAGCACTTTGTGATACTTTTCGGTATGAAAAGCGCTTTAAAATAAAGTTTGATTGATTGATTTCAGCTAAACCTTTGTAAACACGAGCTGCAACAAAACAAAATCAACTCCACACGTCACAGATCTGTTACACAGTGAGAGCGCTCACTCTGTCTCTAATCATTTATGTTTGGAGCAAATATCCTTAAAGTAAATTAATGAATGTATTATTACTATATAAAACAATAATGGTTAACTAATAAAATACAAAAGTTCTTTGTAATAAAATGTCTGATACAAAGTGAGCACTCACTTTTCCACTAACAATCTTTGTTTCCCCTCACACCCTTGCAGGTCTGCCTGTTCCTGCGCTAAAGGGAAATAGAATTGTTCCTTCCACTTATTTTTGATCAAACACTAAGTTTCACATTCAGTCCTGATCTAGTCTTGGTTTATAACGGTTTCGACCTGGCTCAGACCTGCTCTCTCTGACAAGTCAGCCTTCCCTCACTTTAATAAGTTGAAAGAAAACCACCTGACTTTGTGCTGTGGAGAGAGAAGCTCCATGTTCATGTTGCTTTATAGACTCACTGCTCACAAATCCACTGCAGGAAACAAAGCACCAAAGCTGAGCACCCAAAGAATTATATACTTTACTGCCCCCTACTGGAGCTTTTCAGTCGGTACAAAGTAGGTACTATTTAACACAGAGGTTATATTAACTGAAAATTCTCCTTCATTTACAGAATAAATGTAACTTTAATGTACAGTTTCAAGGCCGTTCGTCATTTTGACAGATGGAAAATCAAGCAAATCCAAACACAATCACTGCTCTGAAGAAGTCCACCTCTTTAAACACATTGTTGTTGCGAAATTCATGTTAAATGATTTTGTTCAGAAATCATATTTAATGTAGCTCCATCTATCCTGCAGTCTCACTTTATTTTCTTACATAAATAATATCTTTAAACACCTAAAAACGTGCATATGAAAGGTTTATAAATAACTGCTAAAAACAGCTCAGGACAGATGTTTTATGATCGTGAGAGTTTGTGCAGCATGACGGGGAGACGCCAAAACACTGTCTTTAAAAGTTGTTCAATCAGCCTAATCTGTGATCTTCACCTGAATAAGAAACTGGAATGGAAAGCTTGGAGTCGACACCCACATCTACTACTACTAAAAGAACAACTCCAGAGTCAGCGTGGTGGAAAGGAGCCGGGTTCGAGCGGCTCAGAGGAGGACCACAGAAGCTGGACAGATCAGCTCTCAGAGGACGTCAGTGAAACAATCACTGGAGAAACAATCTCCAACAAGAAAACACTGAGATCCCCTCAAACAGCTGACCCCAGAACTCCAAAACAACAACACCAAAACGTCAGGTAGCATTTTGGATTTGCAGAATCGCAGTATTTGAGATAATATAATAATCCATGATGTACTAAGACTTACCAGGTCACAGAGAAGCTGGTTAAGTTAAGGTTAAGGAACAAGTCAAAATGGAGCAGCCCGTGGTGTAAAACATCAGTGTTGATAGAGCACATCTGGAAAGACACAGGCACATTGAGGTAAAGCTCACCCGCTGCACCCACTGCACCCGCGCTGCTGTAACTGTGTTAATGTGTTAAGGTGAGCTGATGTTTCCACTGGGGTGTTTGGGGTCATGTGGTACTTTTACATCAAACCATCACATCATTGTGTTGTTCTCTGTGACAATGACAATAAATCTCTTTAGTCTTGAACGCCCCACATACAAATATGGACCACCCCAGCAGTGGTGTGGTCTACAGGACAGTGGGGTGGTCTACAGGACAGTGGGGTGGTCTACAGGACAGTGGGGTGGTCTACAGGACAGTGGGGTGGTCTAAAGGACAGTGGGGTGGTCTACAGGACAGTGGGGTGGTCTACAGGACAGTGGGGTGGTCTACAGGACAGTGGGGTGGTCTACAGGACAGTGGGGTGGTCTATAGGACAGTGGTGTGGTCTACAGGACAGTGGGGTGGTCTAAAGGACAGTGGGGTGGTCTACAGGACAGTGGGGTGGTCTAAAGGACAGTGGGGTGGTCTACAGGACAGTGGGGTGGTCTACAGGACAGTGGGGTGGTCTACAGGACAGTGGGGTGGTCTACAAATCTCTTTTGATTTATATTATTAAGCCAAATGCTAAGATATTATGAATATACTTAAAGTTACATTGAAAAGTATTATTCAATCATAAATTAAATACACAAATGAAAATACAATTTAATTATAATAAGTCTACCTAAAGGTGTTCCATTTTAGCGACAAAACCCTTGTGTGGCGCAGACTGTCATAATCACCCGACAGCCACTGAAGATTTGTGTGAAAAGAAGCAGAAAAAATATGAATGTCTGGTTATTTTAAGGTTCTCTTTTGTGGACGCTCTTTCAATAGACTTTTCATTCTATTGAAATTCATCTTAAAATAAGTTGTTTCAAAAGAGCACACTTAAAGTTTATTTTACTATCATTTCTAAGATATATTTAGTATGTTAGATTTCAGTATACTCATGAACACGGAGGACCCTTTTATCATAAACTAAACAATAAGAGTCAGATAGTCCTAGTGTGGATCCTCCTTTAGATAAAACAACAGGATCTCCCAAAGACAGACGAGCCATCTGCATGTTAATAAACATTTAGGTTTAAATGATACTCACCTTATTCCGGAGGGTCGCGTGGGCGCCGCCATGAATTGTCCCCGCCCCTTTTCTCCTGTTAACGTGGGACTGGAGAAGTCCACATGAAATCAGTCACTACACGAAAACAAAGGCGTTTTTCGGCCGCGCTGAGAAACGCTGCAGTGTCGACATGTTGGTGCAAATGAACATTGGACATTTCACACAAATCAATCGACTAACGGAGACTGAACGGAGAATATTTTCCCTCGTTCTCCGTTTAAATGAACGAGCTTCACGTTGGACCGGAAGTGTCAGGACAACGGAAGTGCCGAGACAAAGCAAAAAGTGGCAAAAGTGGGCGGGGCGGAATAAGGTGAATAGAAAATAAGGAATTATTGCCAATTATTCCTTTTTTTCTCATCGTCATAGGACTTGGTCTAGAATAGATAACTTTTTAATTTCAAACTCATTCACAGAAAATGAATGAAAGCTCCTGGTTTAAAGAGGCGTTATTATGCTTTTTGAAATGTTTCAGGTCTGTAGCACACACAATACAATGATGGTCTGTAAATGCAGTCAATTAAAATCACGGCCAAAATGGCTGTCGCGAACGTTTGGAAATAGGCCTCTGTCTCTTTAAGAAGACCCAACCCTTCACGACACGCCCCCTCAACACAGTGTCCAGGATCCGTCCTCTTGTCCACTTCGCTCCTCCAAAACGGAGCTGAGTGTCCTCTCACCGTCGCATCTGAGCTCCATCAGAACGGCCTCATGTCATGTAGCAAATCATATAATCAAATGTCCATCTATGCTTACAAAACAGCAGTTTTATGAATAACAGAGGCAGGAAACTGTTTATATCCTGGTTTTGGTTGGATGTCTTACTGGTTTAATATATTGGCCTGAATAAAATAATAACATTTCAGTAAAGATTTGCAAGAAATTCAATTCAAATACTATTAAATATATTTAGCAGGTCCAGTTTATCACTACGATTGTTGTTCACAAGCATAGGCCTAATTTCTCAATTATTAGGATTTATTCGGCCTTTCATTAAGATGAACTTTATATAAACCTCATGTTTATTTTATGATTTTATTATTACAATTTTTTTTTGGTACAATCGTGGAACAAAACTTTGTATAGTGAGTACAAACAAATACAGTTTTGTGAGAAAAGGGAAGGAAAAAAAACAACGTTGCAGTGCATCATGGGTAATTTCAGCTCTCCGAGGCCGCGGAGGATCCACAGGTGTTTCCTTCGTAAATGAGCCAAACGGAGGGGTGGAGCTGCGAGGGGGCGAGTGGTCCAGGTGAAATGGAACCACTTGTGATGACGTGGAGTCTGTCCGAAGGGGTCGAGACGCCGAGGATTCTGGGAAACAGGCCCTGTCTGTGGCATCATCACAACACTCTCATCTCCTCCACACACAGTGAAACTATGCTGCCCACAGTGCTGGACACAGGCGCTGTGGTCAAATGTCCAGATCAAATGTCCAGATCAAATGTCCAGATCGTCACTGATTTCACTTCTGTTGATCACAGAGCTCCCAAAGTCACACATATGTGTATTAGAGTGACTAGTTTCATAATTAAACCCCAGCAAAAACAAGTTTTTTCATTTTTGGCACAAAATGAATGATTTTGTTTTTGGCCCTGAATGTGTTAATGAGTTTAAAGCTTTCACACTGCTCCAGTCGTCGCCTGTAGCTCTTTAATAAAACTCTAGATCAGACGTGACTCCTGTTAGCATGGCAAATGTGTTGGCCATCCAAATATGGTCATTTCCTTTGTGGGAGACAGCAGCGGCTAAAGCAGGGGTGTCAAACTCATTTTGGGTCGTGGGCCGAAATTCAGCTCCCACGGCGGGTCACGGGCCGAAATTCAGCTCCCACGGCGGGTCACGGGCCGCATGTAATAGAGAACATTTTCCCAATAAATGAATATTAATAAGCTGTGATTTGATCAAAGCCCCAACTTGACTGTAGCTTCATTAAAAACAACGGCTTACACTTGTATTGCACTTTACAGGCCTGTGTCCTACATAGTACTACATAGTCATTATTCATTCACTCCACACTCGGTGGTGGTAAGCTGTTGTAAGCCACAGCCGCCTTGGGGCAGACTGTCCATTTACCACATGGCTATATAATGTGTTGTTAATATCCTGAGCTCTTATTATGCCAGTGCCCTCTGCTGGACACGTGTGGAACTTTTACTTTCTTTTAATTTAATGCCCCCTAGTGGCTAGAATGAGCATTCTGGTTATTCTTTAAAAATTCATAACTCCTCACAGGAATGGGCTAGAGACTTAGGCTCAATCCGAAACCGTCAAATTGTAGCCTCTAAGCACTAACACTAGCAACTAACTCCTTAACCTTTCATGGGGTCGACTGTTAGACCTCTATGCAGTTAGTGAACTAGACCTTCAGCAGCATTTGCACAATCCATCCATCCTTAAACAGGGGAAAGGGAAGTGACATCACCAACAGCTGCTTTTCTTCTTTAAAGTTATTGGTGGAGTGCAGGCCAAACAAAAGTGCATGTCGCCCCCTAGTGTACAGTGTCCAACAACAACATAGTGTCCAAACAAAGACATTTAAGGAGAAAAATAAATCCAAATGATCCAAACATTTCCCTTTAGTGTTGTTTTATTTCAACAGCTGTTTCATAAAGCTACATTATGCAAATGATCCATGTGGCTTAAGTTTCTACTAAATGAAAACAAAAGCATTTAATCTGTTTCCTGAGTTTCCTCTTTAACACTGACATGTGACTGAGCTGTGGGGACGACAACATGGATTTATCACTTTTATAAAGTTTGGCTTGTGCAGAATCTTAATTTTTAATTATTATTATTTTTATTATTAAATGTGCTCCTGTCAATCAACAGTGGTTGCGCATGAATCACTCGAGGGTGGGGGCGAGGGGGGTGGGGATTTGGCGCAGTGGCTTATGGGATGGCACATAGCTCCTAATCACTGGTTAGTTAGCACCAGAGGTCCCTATGCTAAAGTGGCCATGATAGTTAGCATCGAGGCTCCTTTTCCTAACTACTTCCTAACTGACTTACCAATTCAGAAGCAACTTGCCATGGCGGACGCTGACGCACATCCGGTTTGGCGTAAGAGCTCTTAGCAATCTGCCCGTTTCGGAAGCAGCCTTACTTTTTTCCCTACATACTCTGGAATTTATGCTCTACAGGGCAGGAGCCGGATTAAATCATCCGGCCCGCGGGCCGGATGTTTGACACCCCTGGGCTAAAGACAGGAGAAATATACACAGGTGCATGTGAGAGTAAACTTTAGCATGTGCACTTTAGTCTCCACACTGTTAAAAGTCGTATGCCCATTTTGTTATTGTAACGTAAGAGTGTAGTTTGTCTTCACATGACAATGATCGTTTTAGATGTTTAACTTATGTCAGTAAGTTCAAAGGTAAGTAGTACCAAGTAGCTTGGTAAGTTTTAGAAAGAGACCGGATCTTGTAACCCCACAACCATATTACTGCCCACACATATATAGTGCTAGAAAATAAGTAAGGGATAATGTATAGAACGCTGGTCATTATCGGGAAAATAAGTACCGACAGGGCGAACCGGACCCCGACGCGAAGCGGAGGGGTCTTGTTTCGCCCTGAAGGGCGAAACATTTACTAAACTCACTAAATATGCCAGACTACGGGACTATTTTGTGTGGGTTATTAGCCGGTCACTGAAGGCTGGTCTCAGAGCGAGTCATTCTCCGCAGCTATTACGAGGATCTCAGTCAGGCTCAATGACACAACATCAGCACAGAATCACAACACAACAGGACTAACCCGGCACTTTTCCGTGGAAGTAAACACCGATATGCGGCACTCGTGGGCAGGAGTTATTTACCTTTTACGCTGTTTAACCTGAAGCTAGCTAGCTCAACAAGCTCAACTGTTTATGGAAACGGCGGCACGGTAGCACAGCTGTTAGTGCTTATGCTTCACAGCTAGAAGGTCCGGGTTCGATTCCCACCAAGGACGGGGCCTTTCTGTGTGGAGTTTGCATGTTCTCCCCGTGTCTGCGTAGGTTTCCTCCGGGTACTCCGGTTTCCCCTACCACTAAAAACATGTACAATAGGCCAGGATGTATGAGAGTGTGTTTGAGAGTGCGCATGGGGGACGACGGATGAAAATTAGCCTAATGCTCCGTCCACACCAAACTCGTTTTGGCGCCTCCAAAGCGTCAGGTTTACATTTAAAATACATGGAGGACGCGCCTCCGGGGGGCGTCAAGATGTCCCGCAGCGCGTCACGCGCCTCCTCCGCGGCGCGTTTTGAGGTTTTTCGCGCTTGGTGAGCGTTTGACGCGCCTCCAGGGCGTCGAGCGCGGCCGACGCTCGAGTTGGGAAATGTTGAACTTTTTGGCGAAATTCGCGAGCGTCGACCAATCAGGAGCTTTCTCCCCATAGTGACGTACATTGTAGCTAAGCCACCGGGGCAGATTCTACGCCAGCCCCACAGATGTAAACAAGTCACGGACGTAGCTTCTTTGTGAACCGGAGCTACAGCCGCTCTGGGACTTTTTTTTTTTAGAAAGACACATCAGAGCTTCTTTATCTAAACACCAGGATTAAAAGCGGCGGAAGTACCGTTGAAAGCGACTCTCGTGCGAGCGCAGCTCCTGGAGCAAATGGTGAAACTCGCCAAACTGAGAACGCCTAACGCCTTCGGACGATCTCATGAATCCAGACACGGCGCCGACGAGCCCGTAGACGACGTTGTCTGGCTTTATGAAGCAATAAAAGCCAAGCCACTCTCTCTATGTCATCCACGTTGATAACTGACAACGGCTCCCAACGCGCTCCACGACGACGCTCTTGACGCGCGTCGAGAGCGTCTTGACGCTTGGTTACGAGCGTCTGACTTGAATGAGCACAGGCGTCCAACAACGGGCGTGACGCGCGTTTTTGACGCCCAAATAAAGTTTGGTGTGGACGGAGCATAAGGCTACAATCCGGTGTGGCTTGTTCATTAACTTGCACTGTCCCTACCAAATAAACCATAAAAAAAATAAACAGCTGCAGTGGAGTCGCTCACACCTGGGCCCCACGAACTGAAACTTTTATGTTTGACTTTACTAATCCAGACAAATATGTTTAAATGCAGGATCATTTTATGTACGCCTGAAAATCATGAATAGCCTTAACCGTTTTCAATAGAAATGTAAAGCTCATATTTTATTAACAGTTGGCTAACCTAGCTGCTCACTCTCCTCTACTTCCCATTTATCAAACATTTGGTTTTGGCCAAAAACGTTGAAATTAAACAAAATCCATCTCATACGTTCCTGTCTGTCACTAATTACGCTTTTATCTGATTCAGCTGTGTCATGCGTTGCTATGGCGACGCCACAGCGGAGTGATATCCCAGTGATTTAACTACCGGACTAAGTGTGCGGTTATACGAAAATAATGCACGCTTGTTAGCACCCACCAGCCAATCAGAATCGAGTATTCACCCAGACCATGGTATAATATAAATTAATATTCAGCTTTTTTGAGAGTGAATACTTATTTTTAATAATAACTCTTACTGTAACAGCTTAAGAAATGTTGTTGGTAAAAATCAATCTGGACTAAACTGGCGAATACAATCCACATCAGTCCGTCCTGCGGTACATTTCAACAGTTTTGTTTTCAAATGGAGTGAACGTTTCTTCGCTGAGGATCGCGCTAAAGCAAGTAAACAATCTTTCACTTGTGTTTTAGCCAAATAAAATATATGTTCAATATCACCCTAAGCCATGTCTTGCCCATATATATACATATGGATATATTTTTTTGTAAAGTAATCCATGCGGTGCTAAAGCTAGCTTCAAAAGGGGTGGGCTATTTGAAGACAGTTGTCTTACAGTGGGGTTTTTAATTTGCTCTACAAGCTTCATCGTGGTAATATTTTCTCGTGTAACACACCAGGCGAAGTCCAGGCCAGTCTCCCAGAAAGGAGAGAGACAAGGAAGAGTTATTTTGAATTAAGAATTATTTGTGTTGTACAACGCTGCGCGCCACTTTTCTCTGCTTAGTGGAGCGGCAGTGCTAAGCTAAGCTAGCAGGGGTGCTAAGCTAAGCTAAGCTAGCGCAGTTCAAGCCCAAGAACAGGCCACGCTCTGCGGTCACTGCAAGTGTATCTGGCCGCAGACCCGTCTCGGTCACTGGGCTGGTAAAGCCCCGTGCTCCGTACGGAGGTTTGAACGTGACCATTGTGAACATAACGTAAAGTACAGATAATCTGCAAACACATAGACACAAACAACTGACTCACAGATAGACAGTCACCCTCAGCACAGAGGAGCAAGACTGGGATAAAAGGAGATAAAAGGTCTGGACTTCTTCTCTTTCTCTGAAGTCACCAGCTGGTTTTACTTCTTTGTAACTGGAACAATGGCAATAAAAGCCTTTTCTTTGAGACAACTTCTATCTCCAGTGTCTGCTTTGGTCTATTAACACATATCTGAAGGAATTAAATCTTGAATCTTTTAGCACAATAACACGTAGAAATCCAAACTTTAAATGCAAATGTGAATATTTATTCAAAATTTGAGGTCACACACACACTTAAGCATCAACATTATTAAGGTTTAATGTATGACAGGTCTTAAATGACAATTACAGTAGTGGATGGAGTATCTTTATTACATTGGTCAAATTATCTTTAATACGGTTTGGCCTGATCGATAGGTTTACAAAGGGTTTTTAAAAGTAATGTAATAAAAATTGTCAAAGGTAGCCTGGTCTTACCTCATGCTCATTTCATACAGAGGGTCTGGATCTTCACAATTGAGCTCCATTTTCAGGTGGGAGGGGTGAACTCCTTTTATAGTTTGAGACGATTGGATCTGATTTCACGTAGGCGATGTAATGCGCCCGAGTGAGTGAAGAGAGCGATCAAATGCTACACCTACAAGCCCCGCCTCCCCTGCTCGCTGATTGGTAGGTTGAAAATCAACCGATGTAACGCGGCCACTGAGATCAGACCCACACGAAACATGTAGGGACATAATCATTGGCCGGAGTTACAGATGGCGATGGCGAGGTCAAAGGGGACATTGGTCAGAGCTGGAGTAGCCTGCGCTCAACACCAAGCCGACAGTCACCGCAGGATGGAGGCGATCTTTCACCTGGAGGCCATGGAGGTGGACAGCACTTGTTTTGGAGGACGGGTTTGGCACCGTGGTGGTCAGCCTGGTGGCGCCCGAGAGGAGCCAGGTGCGCCTGGTTTGACCACTTCTCTCCTTGTGTGGGTCCCCAGAGGCTCTCCAGTATACTCGCTCAGGCCCAGCGCGGGTACTCTCGTGGAGCCGCGCTGAGCTGCTCTTTAGAGCTACTGCGGCCGGCGCTTGGTCGAGCCCGTCCAGGGCTTCATTATGTTGCAAAAAGTGCTTTTAACAATTGTGATCAAAAAACAGTTTCCCCTACCACTAAAAACAGATGGAATTAGCCCAAGGCTGCAATCCAGTGTGGCATGTTTACATGCACGAGACCCATGTATGTTAATTAACACGCACTGTCCCGACCAAATCAACCAATAAATTAATTAATTACAAAATTAAAGAGAAAATTAAATTTGTAAAGCTATTTTTTTAACCAGGATTTGCTCCAAATGGTAAATTGTCGACTTAAAAGGAGCGTATACGATTATACTGAGCTCAAAAATGTATATATTTTTAAAGAAAAATAAATGAGAAACACGAGGTTTGAAATGGAGGGTAGACGAGTGTGACCACGAGGATGGTCACCACAACAAAGAGAAGTTTTATAAGAGAGCGAGATCAGGCCGTACCTCTAATTTTGAAGGCAATATTGATACTCCATCAATTACTGATAAATATTCAACAAAGAGTAAAACATTTGTGTGACACACATAGTGAGGCAGTTAATATGTACATTAGTCACATTGTCAGTAAAGAGTCTTTGGTCTCGTCCAGAGGGTCCATGGCCAGCAGCAGCTTCAGACTTGTTTCATGAGTGTCATCAAAGAAACAAATAGTTGAAATCTGTCTCTTTCTTTGTGATAGGACAGTCTTTGCATGGAAATCCACTGTCTGTGGGGGGAACTTTGTCTGACCTCAAACACAAGACCAAGATGTTGGAGATTTAGCAGAGTCAGGGCTGGCCACCTTCCCCCCATTTCAATCCTGAATCCAGAGGAGTGTGGCTTTTCAGCAGATGTTAAAAGCTCAAGGAAGTTTCATCTTTGTGAATGAGTTTTAACATTAGTGTCAGTTCCTGTTTTTACTTTTAGTGGGTTCCTTGCTATCCCAGTGGGCGTCTTGCTTCTGGCAAAAGGAGAAACAAAGGAGTGCCAGTCTGGAGAGGATGGAAGTCATCCATCTTGTTGCTTAGATCCTAGGAGTTTAATTCTCAGTTCAGTCCCAAAGAATTCATTATGCTATGTCATTACTTGAGTAAAAGCATCTTTGTAACTTCAAAAATATGACGGTAAACTTCTGAAGACGACCCCGTTCCTGATCACCTTGGTCATACGTTCTTAAACTCTGTACAGTTTGGGTAAGAGGGAAGGAGTGATTAAACTCACACCAGCTGTTCCCCTCATTTCCCTCTGCAGGCCTGAGCTCTGAGGCAACATGTGGCCGTCCCAGGAGGAGAGCGCCCCCTACAGGAGACCAGGGCCCAGACAACGTTGAGCTGAAGAAACAACCTAAATGCAGGTACAAAGCGATGCTGCCCGCGACAGCAGCCACAGAACGAGGTCCACTGCAGCTGCGTGGAGCCCTGCCCCGGGTCCTGCACATGGGGGGGTTTGGTGACTCATCTGTCCCAGAGCTGAACTCAGAAAAGCTATTTTGTCGCTGCCCAGTCCGGTTACACACAGTACCCTCACGCCCCGTACTGTCACGCCCTATCCTCTCTCGCGATGTCCTAGCCCTCGCTAAAGGCCGCGCGATGTCCTAGCCCTCGCTAAAGGCCGCGCGATGTCCTACACCTCACTAAAGGCCGCGCGATGTCCTAGCCCTCACTAAAGGCCGTGCGATGTCCTAGCCCTCGCTAAAGGCCGCGCGATGTCCTAGCCCTCACTAAAGGCCGCGCGATGTCCTAGCCCTCACTAAAGGCCGCACGATGTCCTAGCCCTCACTAAAGGCCGCACGATGTCCTAGCCCTCGCTAAAGGCCGCACGATGTCCTAGCCCTCGCTAAAGGCCGCGCGATGTCCTACACCTCACTAAAGGCCGCGCGATGTCCTACACCTCACTAAAGGCCGCGCGATGTCCTACCCCTCACTAAAGGCCGCGCGATGTCCTACACCTCACTAAAGGCCGCGCGATGTCCTACACCTCACTAAAGGCCTGCGCGATGTCCTACCCCTCACTAAAGGCTGCACGATGTCATAGCCCTCGCTAAAGGCCGCGCGATGTCCTACACCTCACTAAAGGCTGCACGATGTCCTACCCCTCACTAAAGGCCGCGCGATGTCCTACCCCTCACTAAAGGCCGCGCGATGTCCTACACCTCACTAAAGGCCTGCGCGATGTCCTACACCTCACTAAAGGCCTGCGCGATGTCCTACCCCTCACTAAAGGCCGCGCGATGTCCTACACCTCACTAAAGGCCGCGCGATGTCCTACACCTCACTAAAGGCCGCGCGATGTCCTACACCTCACTAAAGGCCGCGCGATGTCCTCGCCCTCACTAAAGGCCTGCGCGATGTCCTACCCCTCACTAAAGGCCGCGCAATGTCCTACCCCTCACTAAAGGCCGCGCGATGTCCTACACCTCACTAAAGGCCTGCGCGATGTCCTACCCCTCACTAAAGGCCGCGCGATGTCCTACACCTCACTAAAGGCCTGCGCGATGTCCTAGCCCTCACTAAAGGCCTGCGCGATGTCCTACACCTCACTAAAGGCCGCGCGATGTCCTACACCTCACTAAAGGCCGCGCGATGTCCTACACCTCACTAAAGGCCGCGCGATGTCCTAGCCCTCACTAAAGGCCGCGCGATGTCCTACCCCTCACTAAAGGCCGCGCGATGTCCTACCCCTCACTAAAGGCCGCGCGATGTCCTACACCTCACTAAAGGCCGCGCGATGTCCTACCCCTCACTAAAGGCCGCGCGATGTCCTACACCTCACTAAAGGCCGCGCGATGTCCTACACCTCACTAAAGGCCGCGCGATGTCCTACACCTCACTAAAGGCCGCGCGATGTCCTAGCCCTCACTAAAGGCCGCGCGATGTCCTACACCTCACTAATGCCCCGCGATGTCCTACCCCTCACTAAAGGCCGCGCGATGTCCTAGCCCTCACTAAAGGCCGCGCGATGTCCTACCCCTCACTAAAGGCCGCGCGATGTCCTACACCTCACTAAAGGCCGCGCGATGTCCTAGCCCTCACTAAAGGCCGCGCGATGTCCTACACCTCACTAAAGGCCGCGCGATGTCCTACACCTCACTAAAGGCCGCGCGATGTCCTAGCCCTCACTAAAGGCCGCACGATGTCCTACACCTCACTAAAGGCCGCGCGATGTCCTACACCTCACTAAAGGCCGCACGATGTCCTACACCTCGCTAAAGGCCGCACGATGTCCTAGCCCTCACTAAAGGCCGCACGATGTCCTACACCTCACTAAAGGCCGCGCGATGTCCTACCCCTCACTAAAGGCCGCACGATGTCCTACACCTCACTAAAGGCCGCGCGATGTCCTAGCCCTCACTAAAGGCCGCACGATGTCCTACACCTCACTAAAGGCCGCGCGATGTCCTAGCCCTCACTAAAGGCCGCACGATGTCCTACACCTCACTAAAGGCCGCGCGATGTCCTAGCCCTCACTAAAGGCCGCACGATGTCCTACACCTCACTAAAGGCCGCACGATGTCCTACACCTCACTAAAGGCCGCGCGATGTCCTACACCTCACTAAAGGCCGCGCGATGTCCTAGCCCTCACTAAAGGCCGCGCGATGTCCTACCCCTCACTAAAGGCCGCGCGATGTCCTACCCCTCACTAAAGGCCGCGCGATGTCCTACACCTCACTAAAGGCCGCGCGATGTCCTACCCCTCACTAAAGGCCGCGCGATGTCCTACACCTCACTAAAGGCCGCGCGATGTCCTACACCTCACTAAAGGCCGCGCGATGTCCTACACCTCACTAAAGGCCGCGCGATGTCCTAGCCCTCACTAAAGGCCGCACGATGTCCTACACCTCACTAAAGGCCGCGCGATGTCCTAGCCCTCACTAAAGGCCGCGCGATGTCCTAGCCCTCACTAAAGGCCGCGCGATGTCCTAGCCCTCACTAAAGGCCGCACGATGTCCTACACCTCACTAAAGGCCGCACGATGTCCTACACCTCACTAAAGGCCGCGCGATGTCCTACACCTCACTAAAGGCCGCGCGATGTCCTAGCCCTCACTAAAGGCCGCGCGATGTCCTACCCCTCACTAAAGGCCGCGCGATGTCCTACCCCTCACTAAAGGCCGCGCGATGTCCTACACCTCACTAAAGGCCGCGCGATGTCCTACACCTCGCTAAAGGCCGCGCGATGTCCTAGCCCTCACTAAAGGCCGCGCGATGTCCTACCCCTCACTAAAGGCCGCGCGATGTCCTACACCTCACTAAAGGCCGCGCGATGTCCTACACCTCACTAAAGGCCGCGCGATGTCCTACACCTCACTAAAGGCCGCGCGATGTCCTACACCTCACTAATGCCCCGCGCGATGTCCTACCCCTCGCTAAAGGCCGCGCGATGTCCTAGCCCTCACTAAAGGCCGCGCGATGTCCTACCCCTCACTAAAGGCCGCGCGATGTCCTACCCCTCACTAAAGGCCGCGCGATGTCCTACACCTCACTAAAGGCCGCGCGATGTCCTACCCCTCACTAAAGGCCGCACGATGTCCTACACCTCACTAAAGGCCGCGCGATGTCCTAGCCCTCACTAAAGGCCGCGCGATGTCCTAGCCCTCACTAAAGGCCGCGCGATGTCCTACCCCTCACTAAAGGCCGCGCGATGTCCTACCCCTCACTAAAGGCAGCGCGATGTCCTACACCTCACTAATGCCCCGCGCGATGTCCTACACCTCACTAAAGGCTGCACGATGTCCTACCCCTCGCTAAAGGCCGCGCGATGTCCTAACCCTCACTAAAGGCCGCGCGATGTCCTACCCCTCACTAAAGGCAGCGCGATGTCCTAACCCTCACTAAAGGCAGCGCGATGTCCTACACCTCACTAATGCCCCGCGCGATGTCCTACACCTCACTAAAGGCTGCACGATGTCCTACACCTCGCTAAAGGCCGCACGATGTCCTAGCCCTCACTAAAGGCCACGCGATGTCCTAGCCCTCACTAAAGGCAGCGCGATGTCCTACACCTCACTAATGCCCCGCGCGATGTCCTAGCCCTCACTAAAGGCCGCGCGATGTCCTACACCTCGCTAAAGGCCGCGCGATGTCCTAGCCCTCACTAAAGGCCGCGCGATGTCCTACACCTCACTAAAGGCCGTGCGATGTCCTACACCTCACTAAAGGCCACGCGATGTCCTAGCCCTCACTAATGCCCCGCGCGATGTCCTACACCTCACTAAAGGCCGCGCGATGTCCTACACCTCACTAAAGGCCGCGCGATGTCCTACACCTCACTAAAGGCCGCGCGATGTCCTACCCCTCACTAAAGGCCGCGCGATGTCCTACACCTCACTAAAGGCCTGCGCGATGTCCTACACCTCACTAAAGGCCGCGCGATGTCCTACACCTCACTAAAGGCCGCGCGATGTCCTACACCTCACTAAAGGCCTGCGCGATGTCCTAGCCCTCACTAAAGGCCGCGCGATGTCCTACACCTCACTAAAGGCCGCGCGATGTCCTACACCTCACTAAAGGCCGCGCGATGTCCTACCCCTCGCTAAAGGCCGCGCGATGTCTTACACCTCACTAAAGGCCGCGCGATGTCCTAGCCCTCACTAATGCCCCGCGCGATGTCCTACCCCTCACTAAAGGCCGCGCGATGTCCTAGCCCTCACTAAAGGCCGCGCGATGTCCTACACCTCACTAAAGGCCGCGCGATGTCCTACACCTCACTAAAGGCCGCGCGATGTCCTACCCCTCACTAAAGGCCGCGCGATGTCCTAGCCCTCACTAAAGGCCGCGCGATGTCCTACCCCTCACTAAAGGCCGCGCGATGTCCTAGCCCTCACTAAAGGCCGCGCGATGTCCTACCCCTCACTAAAGGCCGCGCGATGTCCTACACCTCACTAAAGGCCGCGCGATGTCCTACCCCTCACTAAAGGCCGCACGATGTCCTAGCCCTCACTAAAGGCCGCGCGATGTCCTACCCCTCACTAAAGGCCGCGCGATGTCCTACACCTCACTAAAGGCCGCGCGATGTCCTAGCCCTCACTAAAGGCCGCGCGATGTCCTACACCTCACTAAAGGCCGCGCGATGTCTTACACCTCACTAAAGGCCGCGCGATGTCCTACCCCTCACTAAAGGCCGCGCGATGTCCTAGCCCTCACTAAAGGCCGCGCGATGTCCTACCCCTCGCTAAAGGCCGCGCGATGTCCTACACCTCACTAATGCCCCGCGCGATGTCCTACCCCTCACTAAAGGCCGCGCGATGTCCTAGCCCTCGCTAAAAGCCGCGCGATGTCTTACACCTCACTAAAGGCCGCGCGATGTCCTACCCCTCACTAAAGGCCGCGCGATGTCCTACCCCTCACTAAAGGCCGCGCGATGTCCTAGCCCTCACTAAAGGCCGCACGATGTCCTACACCTCACTAAAGGCCGCGCGATGTCCTAGCCCTCGCTAAAGGCCGCGCGATGTCCTACACCTCACTAAAGGCCGCGCGATGTCCTAGCCCTCACTAAAGGCCGCGCGATGTCCTACCCCTCGCTAAAGGCCGCGCGATGTCCTACACCTCACTAATGCCCCGCGCGATGTCCTACCCCTCACTAAAGGCCGCGCGATGTCCTACCCCTCACTAAAGGCCGCGCGATGTCCTAGCCCTCGCTAAAGGCCGCGCGATGTCCTAGCCCTCACTAAAGGCCGCACGATGTCCTAGCCCTCGCTAAAGGCCGCACGATGTCCTAGCCCTCACTAAAGGCCGCGCGATGTCTTACACCTCACTAAAGGCCGCGCGATGTCCTAGCCCTCGCTAAAGGCCGCGCGATGTCCTACACCTCACTAAAGGCCGCGCGATGTCCTACACCTCGCTAAAGGCCGCGCGATGTCCTACACCTCACTAAAGGCCGCACGATGTCCTACCCCTCACTAAAGGCCGCACGATGTCCTACCCCTCACTAAAGGCCTGCGCGATGTCCTACACCTCACTAAAGGCCGCGCGATGTCCTACCCCTCACTAAAGGCCGCGCGATGTCCTACACCTCACTAAAGGCCGCGCGATGTCCTACCCCTCACTAAAGGCCGCACGATGTCCTACCCCTCACTAAAGGCCGCACGATGTCCTACCCCTCACTAAAGGCCTGCGCGATGTCCTACACCTCACTAAAGGCCGCGCGATGTCCTACCCCTCACTAAAGGCCGCGCGATGTCCTACACCTCACTAAAGGCCGCACGATGTCCTACCCCTCACTAAAGGCCGCACGATGTCCTACCCCTCACTAAAGGCCTGCGCGATGTCCTACACCTCACTAAAGGCCGCGCGATGTCCTACACCTCACTAAAGGCCGCACGATGTCCTACCCCTCACTAAAGGCCGCACGATGTCCTACCCCTCACTAAAGGCCTGCGCGATGTCCTACACCTCACTAAAGGCCGCACGATGTCCTACCCCTCACTAAAGGCCGCACGATGTCCTACCCCTCACTAAAGGCCTGCGCGATGTCCTACACCTCACTAAAGGCCGCACGATGTCCTACACCTCACTAAAGGCCTGCGCGATGTCCTACACCTCACTAAAGGCCGCGCGATGTCCTACCCCTCACTAAAGGCCGCGCGATGTCCTACACCTCACTAAAGGCCGCACGATGTCCTAGCCCTCACTAAAGGCCGCGCGATGTCCTACCCCTCACTAAAGGCCTGCGCGATGTCCTACCCCTCACTAAAGGCCGCACGATGTCCTACCCCTCACTAAAGGCCGCGCGATGTCCTACACCTCACTAAAGGCCTGCGCGATGTCCTACCCCTCACTAAAGGCCGCACGATGTCCTACCCCTCACTAAAGGCCGCACGATGTCCTACACCTCACTAAAGGCCGCACGATGTCCTACCCCTCACTAAAGGCCGCGCGATGTCCTACACCTCACTAAAGGCCTGCGCGATGTCCTACACCTCACTAAAGGCCTGCGCGATGTCCTACACCTCACTAAAGGCCGCGCGATGTCCTACACCTCACTAAAGGCCGCGCGATGTCCTACACCTCACTAAAGGCCGCGCGATGTCCTACACCTCACTAAAGGCCGCGCGATGTCCTACACCTCACTAAAGGCCGCGCGATGTCCTACACCTCACTAAAGGCCGCGCGATGTCCTACACCTCACTAAAGGCCGCGCGATGTCCTACACCTCGCTAAAGGCCGCGCGATGTCCTAGCCCTCACTAAAGGCCGCGCGATGTCCTACCCCTCACTAAAGGCCGCGCGATGTCCTACACCTCACTAAAGGCCGCGCGATGTCCTACACCTCACTAAAGGCCGCGCGATGTCCTACACCTCGCTAAAGGCCGCGCGATGTCCTAGCCCTCACTAAAGGCCGCGCGATGTCCTACCCCTCACTAAAGGCCGCGCGATGTCCTACCCCTCACTAAAGGCCGCGCGATGTCCTACACCTCACTAAAGGCCGCGCGATGTCCTACCCCTCACTAAAGGCCGCACGATGTCCTACACCTCACTAAAGGCCGCGCGATGTCCTAGCCCTCACTAAAGGCCGCGCGATGTCCTAGCCCTCACTAAAGGCCGCGCGATGTCCTACCCCTCACTAAAGGCCGCGCGATGTCCTACCCCTCACTAAAGGCAGCGCGATGTCCTACACCTCACTAATGCCCCGCGCGATGTCCTACACCTCACTAAAGGCTGCACGATGTCCTACCCCTCGCTAAAGGCCGCGCGATGTCCTAACGCTCACTAAAGGCCGCGCGATGTCCTACCCCTCACTAAAGGCAGCGCGATGTCCTAACCCTCACTAAAGGCAGCGCGATGTCCTACACCTCACTAATGCCCCGCGCGATGTCCTACACCTCACTAAAGGCTGCACGATGTCCTACACCTCGCTAAAGGCCGCACGATGTCCTAGCCCTCACTAAAGGCCACGCGATGTCCTAGCCCTCACTAAAGGCAGCGCGATGTCCTACACCTCGCTAAAGGCCGCGCGATGTCCTAGCCCTCACTAAAGGCCGCGCGATGTCCTACACCTCACTAAAGGCCGTGCGATGTCCTACACCTCACTAAAGGCCACGCGATGTCCTAGCCCTCACTAATGCCCCGCGCGATGTCCTACACCTCACTAAAGGCCGCGCGATGTCCTACACCTCACTAAAGGCCGCGCGATGTCCTACACCTCACTAAAGGCCGCGCGATGTCCTACCCCTCACTAAAGGCCGCGCGATGTCCTACACCTCACTAAAGGCCTGCGCGATGTCCTACACCTCACTAAAGGCCGCGCGATGTCCTACACCTCACTAAAGGCCGCGCGATGTCCTACACCTCACTAAAGGCCTGCGCGATGTCCTAGCCCTCACTAAAGGCCGCGCGATGTCCTACACCTCACTAAAGGCCGCGCGATGTCCTACACCTCACTAAAGGCCGCGCGATGTCCTACACCTCACTAAAGGCAGCGCGATGTCCTACACCTCACTAAAGGCCGCGCGATGTCCTACACCTCACTAAAGGCCGCGCGATGTCCTACATCGCGCGGCCTTTAGTGAGGGCGATGTCCTCGCCTTTAGCGAGGGCGATGTCCTAGCCCTCGCTAAAGGCCTGCGCGATGTCCTAGCCCTCGCTAAAGGCCTGCGCGATGTCCTAGCCCTCACTAAAGGCCGCGCGATGTCCTACACCTCACTAAAGGCCGCGCGATGTCCTACCCCTCACTAAAGGCCTGCGCGATGTCCTACACCTCACTAAAGGCCGCGCGATGTCCTAGCCCTCGCTAAAGGCCGCGCGATGTCCTACACCTCACTAAAGGCCGCGCGATGTCCTAGCCCTCACTAAAGGCCGCGCGATGTCCTACCCCTCACTAAAGGCCGCGCGATGTCCTACACCTCACTAAAGGCCGCGCGATGTCCTACACCTCACTAAAGGCCGCGCGATGTCCTACACCTCACTAAAGGCCGCGCGATGTCCTACCCCTCACTAAAGGCCGCGCGATGTCCTACACCTCACTAAAGGCCGCGCGATGTCCTACACCTCACTAAAGGCCGCGCGATGTCCTAGCCCTCACTAAAGGCCGCGCGATGTCCTACACCTCACTAAAGGCCGCGCGATGTCCTACACCTCACTAAAGGCCGCGCGATGTCCTACCCCTCACTAAAGGCCGCGCGATGTCCTAGCCCTCGCTAAAGGCCGCGCGATGTCCTAGCCCTCACTAAAGGCCGCACGATGTCCTAGCCCTCGCTAAAGGCCGCACGATGTCCTAGCCCTCACTAAAGGCCGCGCGATGTCTTACACCTCACTAAAGGCCGCGCGATGTCCTACACCTCACTAAAGGCCGCGCGATGTCCTACACCTCACTAAAGGCCGCGCGATGTCCTAGCCCTCGCTAAAGGCCGCGCGATGTCCTACACCTCACTAAAGGCCGCGCGATGTCCTACACCTCGCTAAAGGCCGCGCGATGTCCTACACCTCACTAAAGGCCGCACGATGTCCTACCCCTCACTAAAGGCCGCACGATGTCCTACCCCTCACTAAAGGCCTGCGCGATGTCCTACACCTCACTAAAGGCCGCGCGATGTCCTACCCCTCACTAAAGGCCGCGCGATGTCCTACACCTCACTAAAGGCCGCACGATGTCCTACCCCTCACTAAAGGCCGCGCGATGTCCTACACCTCACTAAAGGCCTGCGCGATGTCCTACACCTCACTAAAGGCCGCGCGATGTCCTACACCTCACTAAAGGCCGCGCGATGTCCTACACCTCACTAAAGGCCGCGCGATGTCCTACACCTCACTAAAGGCCGCGCGATGTCCTACACCTCGCTAAAGGCCGCGCGATGTCCTAGCCCTCACTAAAGGCCGCGCGATGTCCTACCCCTCACTAAAGGCCGCGCGATGTCCTACACCTCACTAAAGGCCGCGCGATGTCCTACACCTCACTAAAGGCCGCGCGATGTCCTACACCTCGCTAAAGGCCGCGCGATGTCCTAGCCCTCACTAAAGGCCGCGCGATGTCCTAGCCCTCGCTAAAGGCCGCGCGATGTCCTACCCCTCACTAAAGGCCGCGCGATGTCCTACACCTCACTAAAGGCCGCGCGATGTCCTAGCCCTCACTAAAGGCCGCGCGATGTCCTAGCCCTCACTAAAGGCCGCGCGATGTCCTACCCCTCACTAAAGGCCGCGCGATGTCCTACCCCTCACTAAAGGCAGCGCGATGTCCTACACCTCACTAATGCCCCGCGCGATGTCCTACACCTCACTAAAGGCTGCACGATGTCCTACCCCTCGCTAAAGGCCGCGCGATGTCCTAACCCTCACTAAAGGCCGCGCGATGTCCTACCCCTCACTAAAGGCAGCGCGATGTCCTAACCCTCACTAAAGGCAGCGCGATGTCCTACACCTCACTAATGCCCCGCGCGATGTCCTACACCTCACTAAAGGCTGCACGATGTCCTACACCTCGCTAAAGGCCGCACGATGTCCTAGCCCTCACTAAAGGCCACGCGATGTCCTACACCTCACTAAAGGCCACGCGATGTCCTAGCCCTCACTAAAGGCCGCGCGATGTCCTACACCTCGCTAAAGGCCGCGCGATGTCCTAGCCCTCACTAAAGGCCGCGCGATGTCCTACACCTCACTAAAGGCCGTGCGATGTCCTACACCTCACTAAAGGCCACGCGATGTCCTAGCCCTCACTAATGCCCCGCGCGATGTCCTACACCTCACTAAAGGCCGCGCGATGTCCTACACCTCACTAAAGGCCGCGCGATGTCCTACACCTCACTAAAGGCCGCGCGATGTCCTACCCCTCACTAAAGGCCGCGCGATGTCCTACACCTCACTAAAGGCCTGCGCGATGTCCTACACCTCACTAAAGGCCGCGCGATGTCCTACACCTCACTAAAGGCCGCGCGATGTCCTACACCTCACTAAAGGCCGCGCGATGTCCTACCCCTCACTAAAGGCCGCGCGATGTCCTACACCTCACTAAAGGCCGCGCGATGTCCTACACCTCACTAAAGGCCGCGCGATGTCCTACACCTCACTAAAGGCCGCGCGATGTCCTACCCCTCACTAAAGGCCGCGCGATGTCCTAACCCTCACTAAAGGCCGCGCGATGTCCTACACCTCACTAAAGGCCGCGCGATGTCCTACACCTCACTAAAGGCCGCGCGATGTCCTACCCCTCACTAAAGGCCGCGCGATGTCCTACACCTCACTAAAGGCCGCGCGATGTCCTAACCCTCACTAAAGGCCGCGCGATGTCCTACACCTCACTAAAGGCCGCGCGATGTCCTACACCTCACTAAAGGCCGCGCGATGTCCTAGCCCTCACTAAAGGCCGCGCGATGTCCTACACCTCACTAAAGGCCGCGCGATGTCCTACACCTCACTAAAGGCCGCGCGATGTCCTACCCCTCACTGAAGGCCGCGCGATGTCCTACACCTCACTAAAGGCCGCGCGATGTCCTACACCTCACTAAAGGCCGCGCGATGTCCTACCCCTCACTAAAGGCCGCGCGATGTCCTACACCTCACTAAAGGCCGCGCGATGTCCTAGCCCTCACTAAAGGCCGCGCGATGTCCTACACCTCACTAAAGGCCGCGCGATGTCCTACACCTCACTAAAGGCCGCGCGATGTCCTACCCCTCACTAAAGGCCGCGCGATGTCCTACACCTCACTAAAGGCCGCGCGATGTCCTAGCCCTCACTAAAGGCCGCGCGATGTCCTAGCCCTCACTAAAGGCCGCGCGATGTCCTACACCTCACTAAAGGCCGCGCGATGTCCTACACCTCATTAAGGCCGCGCGATGTCCTACACCTCACTAAAGGCCGCGCGATGTCCTAGCCCTCACTAAAGGCCGCGCGATGTCCTACCCCTCACTAAAGGCCGCGCGATGTCCTAGCCCTCACTAAAGGCCGCGCGATGTCCTAGCCCTCGCTAAAGGCCGCGCGATGTCCTACCCCTCACTAAAGGCCGCGCGATGTCCTAGCCCTCGCTAAAGGCCGCGCGATGTCCTACCCCTCACTAAAGGCCGCGCGATGTCCTAGCCCTCGCTAAAGGCCGCGCGATGTCCTACCCCTCACTAAAGGCCGCGCGATGTCCTAGCCCTCGCTAAAGGCCGCGCGATGTCCTACACCTCACTAAAGGCCGCGCGATGTCCTAGCCCTCGCTAAAGGCCGCGCGATGTCCTAGCCCTCACTAAAGGCCGCGCGATGTCCTAGCCCTCGCTAAAGGCCGCGCGATGTCCTACACCTCACTAAAGGCCGCGCGATGTCCTACCCCTCACTAAAGGCCGCGCGATGTCCTAGCCCTCGCTAAAGGCCGCGCGATGTCCTACACCTCACTAAAGGCCGCGCGATGTCCTAGCCCTCACTAAAGGCCGCGCGATGTCCTAGCCCTCACTAAAGGCCACGCGATGTCCTACCCCTCACTAAAGGCCGCGCGATGTCCTAGCCCTCACTAAAGGCCGCGCGATGTCCTAGCCCTCGCTAAAGGCCGCGCGATGTCCTACACCTCACTAAAGGCCGCGCGATGTCCTAGCCCTCGCTAAAGGCCGCGCGATGTCCTAGCCCTCACTAAAGGCTGCACGATGTCCTACACCTCACTAAAGGCCGCGCGATGTCATAGCCCTCACTAAAGGCCGCGCGATGTCCTAGCCCTCACTAATGCCCCGCGCGATGTCCTACCCCTCACTAAAGGCCGCGCGATGTCCTAGCCCTCGCTAAAGGCCGCGCGATGTCCTAGCCCTCACTAAAGGCTGCGCGATGTCCTACCCCTCACTAAAGGCCGCGCGATGTCCTAGCCCTCGCTAAAGGCCGCGCGATGTCCTAGCCCTCGCTAAAGGCCGCGCGATGTCCTACACCTCACTAAAGGCCGCGCGATGTCCTAGCCCTCGCTAAAGGCCGCGCGATGTCCTAGCCCTCACTAAAGGCTGCACGATGTCCTACACCTCACTAAAGGCCGCGCGATGTCATAGCCCTCACTAAAGGCCGCGCGATGTCCTACCCCTCACTAATGCCCCGCGCGATGTCCTACCCCTCACTAAAGGCCGTGCGATGTCCTACACCTCACTAAAGGCCGCGCGATGTCCTACACCTCACTAAAGGCCGCGCGATGTCCTACACCTCACTAAAGGCCGCGCGATGTCCTACACCTCACTAAAGGCCGCGCGATGTCCTACACCTCACTAAAGGCCGCGCGATGTCCTACCCCTCACTAAAGGCCGCGCGATGTCCTACACCTCACTAAAGGCCGCGCGATGTCCTACCCCTCACTAAAGGCCGCGCGATGTCCTACACCTCACTAAAGGCGCGGCCTCACTAAAGGCGCGGCCTCACTAAAGGCCTCACTAAAGGCGCGGCCTCACTAAAGGCCGCGCGATGTCCTACACCTCACTAAAGGCCGCACGATGTCCTAGCCCTCACTAAAGGCCGCGCGATGTCCTACCCCTCACTAAAGGCCGCACGATGTCCTACACCTCACTAAAGGCCGCGCGATGTCCTACACCTCACTAAAGGCCGCGCGATGTCCTAGCCCTCACTAATGCCCCGCGCGATGTCCTACACCTCACTAAAGGCCGCGCGATGTCCTACACCTCGCTAAAGGCCGCGCGATGTCCTACACCCCACTAAAGGCCGCGCGATGTCCTACACCTCACTAAAGGCCGCGCGATGTCCTACACCTCACTAAAGGCCGCGCGATGTCCTACCCCTCACTAAAGGCCGCGCGATGTCCTAGCCCTCACTAAAGGCCGCGCGATGTCCTACCCCTCACTAAAGGCCGCGCGATGTCCTACACCTCACTAAAGGCCGCGCGATGTCCTACACCTCGCTAAAGGCCGCGCGATGTCCTACACCCCACTAAAGGCCGCGCGATGTCCTACACCTCACTAAAGGCCGCGCGATGTCCTACACCTCGCTAAAGGCCGCGCGATGTCCTACCCCTCACTAAAGGCCGCGCGATGTCCTACACCTCACTAAAGGCCGCGCGATGTCCTACCCCTCACTAAAGGCCGCGCGATGTCCTACACCTCACTAAAGGCCGCACGATGTCCTACACCTCACTAAAGGCCGCGCGATGTCCTACCCCTCACTAAAGGCCGCGCGATGTCCTACCCCTCACTAAAGGCCGCGCGATGTCCTAGCCCTCACTAAAGGCCGCGCGATGTCCTACCCCTCACTAAAGGCCGCGCGATGTCCTACACCTCACTAAAGGCCGCACGATGTCCTACACCTCACTAAAGGCCGCGCGATGTCCTACACCTCACTAATGCCCCGCGCGATGTCCTAGCCCTCACTAAAGGCCGTGCGATGTCCTACACCTCACTAAAGGCCGCGCGATGTCCTACACCTCACTAAAGGCCGCGCGATGTCCTACACCTCACTAAAGGCCGCGCGATGTCCTACACCTCACTAAAGGCCGCGCGATGTCCTACCCCTCACTAAAGGCTGCACGATGTCATAGCCCTCACTAAAGGCCGCACGATGTCCTACACCTCACTAAAGGCCGCGCGATGTCCTACACCTCACTAAAGGCCGCGCGATGTCATACACCTCACTAAAGGCCGCACGATGTCCTACACCTCACTATAGGCTGCGCGATGTCCTACACCTCACTAAAGGCCGCGCGATGTCCTAGCCCTCACTAAAGGCCGCGCGATGTCATAGCCCTCACTAAAGGCCGCACGATGTCCTACACCTCACTAAAGGCCGCACGATGTCCTACACCTCACTAAAGGCCGCGCGATGTCCTACCCCTCACTAAAGGCTGCACGATGTCATAGCCCTCACTAAAGGCCGCACGATGTCCTACACCTCGCTAAAGGCTGCACGATGTCATAGCCCTCACTAAAGGCCGCGCGATGTCCTAGCCCTCGCTAATTTACCCCATGCCGTCCCACCCTGGACGATCAAATCTCTACCAAACTGAGCTCAGTAAAAGCAAATTTTATGCCACTGATGTGAGAGAACCGCCCCCCCCTACTCCTGTAACCACCGTCCTGTCCTAATCCTCCCCCCCCTTCTCCTGTAACCACCGTCCTGTCCTAATCCCCCCCCCCCTACTCCTGTAACCACCGTCCTGTCCTAATCCCCCCCCCCCTACTCCTGTAACCACCGTCCTGTCCTAATCCCCCCCCCCCCTACTCCTGTAACCACCGTCCTGTCCTAATCCTCCCCCCCCACTCCTGTAACCACCGTCCTGTCCTAATCCCCCCCCCTACTCCTGTAACCACCGTCCTGTCCTAATCCCCCCCCCTACTCCTGTAACCACCGTCCTGTCCTAATCCCCCCCCCTACTCCTGTAACCACCATCCTGTCCTAATCCCCCCCCCCCTACTCCTGTAACCACCATCCTGTGTCCTAATCCTCCCCCCGCCCTCAAGTCCTACAACCACCGACCTGTCCTAACACCGGCCCTGTCACACCAATGGCAGCAAATTTACCTCCCTGACGACTAATCAGCTTTTCGTAGGGTCCGCTCGCCGCAGAGGCCCCTCCCACCCCACCGTGCGGGACCCCGGGGTCAGAGGCTTCCAGACGCAGCTGCAGGTCCTCGCTCTGTGGCCCGCTGTCGTTCGAGCAGCATCGTCCTTGCACCTGCATTAAGCTGTTTCCTCAGCTCAACGTTGTCTGGGCCCTGGTCTCCTGTAGGGGGCGCTCTCCTCCTGGGACGGCCGCCTGGTGCCTCAGTGCTCCGGCCTGCGGAGGAAACCAACGGGAGCAGAGATGTGTGTTTATCCCCCAGAAGAATTGTTCAGAAATTGTTCTTGTTCTGGGGGAAAATCCCCAAATGTGAGCAAAGCGTGGTTATTGTGGCCTTCGCTCATGTTGGCGCTGTTCACTGGCTCAAATGTTTGCTGGACGTTTTCTGCTCCTGAACGCTGTGTGTTCGTCGTCTGAGGGATTCATATTTCTGATGTTCTTTCAACTTCGATGATGAGATGCCTTTCATCCTCTTTGAACACGTTAAAGAGAGGCTCCTCACGTACTGCAGACTCTCGTGCGGCGCTTTCAAAGTCTTGTAACTGTGACTTTCACACCAACGTCTTTCATTCTCAAATTGCGTCTCTGACCACTGTCGTTCTCTGGCATGAAAGAACGACAGTCAGAGCCTGTCACGCTCCTGCCTCCATCTTTCTCTCCGAAGGAGATCTGATCTCTCCTCTCTCCACTGACGCTCTCTGTCATGGAGCTCCTGGATCTCTGTTTGAGTTTGTCTTTTTCAGAAAACGCTTCAGCTCCTTCTGTAACACTGTCACAAGTGTCTTGGGCATTTTCCATTTTGCTAATGTCACAAATGTTTGTAAAAGTCGATCAAAACTGTAAGAAAGTGCTGAGCGTTTGCTAAGACGGAGTCGCAATGTGAACTAAACCAGCAGTTTGGCAGAAATGACCTGGACTCACCATAGCAACAGACACAGCATTCCATATGAAGCAGGAAGGAATGTGTCATGACACATTTTGGAATATGACCTGTTGCTAGGTTACACGGTAGATTCCACTTTCCCAGGTCAAAGGTCATGGTACATTACACCAACGTGGCTAAAACTGAAAATTGCAAATGGTCTCAACTTATAAAGCGCTTTTCCACTTACATTAGGCACTCAAAGCGCTTTACAGCAAGGATCATACTCTCATTCACACACCGATGTACGCAGACACTGGGGGCAATGTGTCTTGCCCAAGGACACAACGACAGTGTTCACTTTCAGGAGGTGGGATTCGAACCCCCGACCTTCCGATCATGAGACGACCCGCTCTACCATCTGCACCTCTGTCGCCCCTATAATAATGATTTCTCTCAAAAGGTGCTCCATCTCAAAGAGCCAAAACTAAATTAAAATGAACACTGCATGAGTGCATCTAGTAAATAACACATGTCTTGGGGGAGGACCCCCAAACCCCCCTTCAGAGTGCCCTCCCACACTTTAAATAGGTTCTGATGGCCATGTGGGGTGGTGCCAAACCCCCTCTGATCCATATGCAGCTCCTGATGTGCTCAGTCATGTAGATCGTAGACTTGCTTTTGGCTTAGAATTTAGTACGATTACGAGACACTATCGCCATGAAAAAGCCCCCCAGCTCAGGACCGACCAATGTCTCACTCCAAAGTTTGGTGAAAAGTTGGCAGCCCTGCAAGTGATTCTTTCACTGTCAGTATGGTCTGCGTTTTGGCCCAGTTTTACATTAAATGCTCGTCAAACGTCTGTGCGTATTTTTATTCTAATACATTGCATACATTCTTACTTCTTTTAAATACATCTGGTGTGCTTCAAAATGCCTAATAAAGTATGGGAATTAAATTGAGGGAGTAACCCTTGGTTTTATTTATTGGCACATGACAGAAGGTAATTACTTTAAATGTGTTAGCATATAAACTTGGATTATAAAATTCCACTACTTGGGTCAACCTGGATATGTAGCAAACGTGTTTCGATTGTGTGCTTATTTATGCAGTATGTTTGAGATTAAGTAGGTCTAATCTTAACATATTTCAAAAGGAGCCTCAAGAAGGTGACTGTGAAGAAGAAATGGAGGAAAACTGGAAGAATATGGAGAGAAATTCGTAAAAACAGCCCCATTCATGACAAAACCGATGGTGGGCCCAGTGGAAGAGAGAGCTTGTCGGTGATGAGGTGGTGTAACTGTTAACTGTTTGTTGTTTTGTTTTTTTGCACGCTTGCTAATATACATTATTTGTATTTTGTTCTCTGATAAAAGCTGAATTTCAATGAGTGGCTGTAACTGAACTGCTGGCTTCATTTCTGGATGGCTTTGAGGAAGTTTTTCCCCGACTGCTAGAGCTTCACTAATGTTCTAGCAATTCCTGGAAGGTGTTTCTCCTTGTGTCATGTAAAAAATGTAAGTATAGTGGGAAGTTAAGTTATCCTTTATTAATCTCTGAAGAGTAATTTGTTCTCTGCATTTGAGGGAGGAGGGGGGGAGCAGGGATTCAAACCTCCAACCTTCCGATCCCAAGACGACCCGCTCTACCAACTGCATAATAAATGACTCATCAGTTATACATTTTAAAATAAAATAAAAATAATCTTATCAATCCTTAAGACTCTGGAACTTCTAAATGCAGTAGATGCCATTTTATTCCTCAGTGTCTTGTCTCTTCTCCACATAATGAAGGAAAGTTGCTCATAAACAACATTTGTCACTTTTTGCAGAACACAAGAGGAACAGGACTGCTGCTCTGGTGGTGGCATCACCACTGCCTCCGAGAAGATCCATCCAGTGTTTTTTGAATGTGTGCGGTGAGTACAATAAATTTGATCTAAAATTAAAATATCAACAACAAAAATAATTACATGCATATTTGTTCGTTCCTGGCTTTCATCATGAAACATGTTCGTTAAAAGTACACACAACAATTTCATGGACACATTTCCCCCCAATTGCGTTCTGCTGCGGTGTTATCAAATGTATTGTGCTGTCATTCATGTGTCCATGCGTTTGTCCCAACACACACTATATCGTCCTGTTTTTCCAGTCGCTATTTTTATTTTCACACGTATCCTTCTGGTTATTGATTTATTGTCTATAGGTAGGACTTACAGGGTGTTTCTTATAGTTTTGGAGCGTATTTAAAGGAATAGGCCACCGTTTTTACATACTAAGATATGTTCTTACCTCACTTTAGACGTGTTAATATATCCCCGTCTGGTCTTTGTCCGTGCGCTCTGCCAGGCAAACGGAGCACATACGCAGCCTCTCCCACATGTCACATAGCTCCGAAAAAGCTCACGATAGAAGCTACCAAGCTCTTCCACGTGTTCCCTATTTAAATAAAGTTACGTGAAGTGTTTTCATGCGAAGTATATTTACACAGAAATGTAACGTGTCGATTTTATAAGCAAATAAAAAGGGGGACTATATTGTGAGGCGTAATGATACGAGGAGCACAGCGTCCGCGCAGTAACTCCTAAAGACTTCCCCCGCTCACTTCCGTCAATAACCTTTAGGAGTTACTGCGCGGACGTTTTGCTCCTCGTATCATTACGCCTCACAATATAGTCCCCCTTTTTATTTGCTTATAAAATCGACACGTTACATTTCTGTGTAAATATACTTCGCATGAAAACACTTCACGTAACTTTATTTAAATAGGGAACACGTGGAAGAGCTTGGTAGCTTCTATCGTGAGCTTTTTCGGAGCTATGTGACATGTGGGAGAGGCTGCGTATGTGCTCCGTTTGCCTGACAGAGCGCACGGACAAAGACCAGACGGGGATATATTAACTCGACTAAAGTGAGGTAAGAACATATTTTAGTATGTAAAAACGGTGGCCTATTCCTTTAAATACTGAGTAAGTCAACCCTACTAGCTCTGAAAGATGTTGAATGGTCAAGTAAAAAAGTAATGTAGAATAATGTATAGCAAAGGTTAATGGTAAACACTTTAAATTACACTATATTAATCCCAGACATAAATAATTCACATCATTATGAAAGGTAAAGACGCTTTGATGTTTTGACACTTACAGTATGACTTTTCTTTCTTAAGGACCATTCAAACCATCTGGATGAAGCGAATGGAACTTGGACTGCTTAATATCTATGAAGAGGAGCAGGATGCTGTTGCACATCAGGACGTTGTAGCAGTTGTGGTCACAGAAAGCCTCGTGCTTCAGCGTGAGAAAATCAACGTCACGTTTCTGCTAAAAGTCATCATGAAAATCAAACTAGAACAGGCTCCGCTGGAGAACATGGACTGCACAGGTACAAGATATTATTATAGGCAAATGCTGTTGTATTTTTTTTCATCCTCGCTCACTGTTCTGAGACATTTTTGATATGTAACAGGCCTGTTTAATTGTCCCCTTTTAGAAGTAATTTTAAAATGAGGTATTTTTGTTAACACCAACATTACAGTTTTTGTCAGAGCGGCATCAGAGGCACTGCCATGGCTCCAAGTTTGTCTGCAACATAAGTGTAGGCCTGTCACAATCACACAATTAAATTCATTATATTGAAAAAAAATATTGCCATGAATGATATTGTGGACCACTTGATGCGACTAAAACAAAATCTCAGTAAGCAGTTGTTCTAAAAGTACATGTTAAGAGATCTTCAACAACACGAGTTGCAATTAACATTTACTTTGGTAAAATGCAAAATTATTCTAAACAATAAGTTGATCTATATATGAACTTTTGTGACAGGCCTACACAAGAGCATACAAAAAATATACATGTATTTGCTTAAATGTGTAAACAAAATTTGTAAGTTTCATCAGATTTTAACATTTGTAACTTTATAAGCACTTGTATATATTTTTTACTGGAAAATTAAAAGGCCTTGACTATAATTGTCTCTTGTCACTTGTATCTGTGTCAACAGGAATTACAAGTAGATGTTCTGTTAACTTACTAGTGTTTGTGCAATTTCTGCCATAAACATCTGAGTTCTTTTAACATTAGACTGTAAGTGGTACCATTATTTTAAAAAGTAGTATTTTGTGTTATAGTAGCAAATATATTTGATTTCATTCAACTGCAGTGAATGAGTTGAAATCTGTTCATAACTTAACCTGATATGTTTATAGAGCTCAAAACATTGTTTTCTTTTGACGTTCAATTATAAGTCAAAGATGTTTTTAACTTAGCCTCGTGAGTTTAAAAAACACACACTTGCGTTAATATGAAGAAGCGATACAAGTTTATGGTTGGCACAACAAAACATGTTGGTTAGTTAAAACTGAAACTGTTAAGTTGAAACAATTCATAGCAATGCTTTTTTTTTTTTTTTTACAAAAACTTTGTCAGATACTGAGAGGGCACATTGGCGCATTCCAAAAATCCTAAAACTAAGACCCTAGGGAAAAAACTTTAAAAGACAAACAAACAATAAGGGCAGTAGCAATACTGTAATTTCAGATTGAGGGAAACAAAAGGGCGCACAGCGCCCCCTTGCTTTGGGAAGGGCGGTCGGCGAGTGCCGATAATTGCCACTTTGCGGCTATATCATGCATTGGTTTTATATAATGCTTTTCTGGACACTCAAAGAAGCTTTACTTTGCATTACACTGAGTTCCAAATTATTATGCAAATGACATTTTTCTAAGATTTTCTAAATTGTCAACTCAAATGAGAGTCAGCATAATTTTCAAGTCTTTAACTGGTGGTTGAAAAAATCTCCCAGTGAAAACAGTATTTTTTCAAAAATAAATATAATAAAAACCTCAAAATCTACTGTTCCAAATTATTATGCAACTCATCGTTTCAATACATTTTAAAGCTTGTAATTAACTGAAAATGGTCATTTGTTGAATTTGCAGCATTAGGAGGTCATACTTACTGAAATCAAAAGCTATTTCAATCAAAAAAATATTAACAGGTCAAGTTATATTTTACCATAGGAGCCCTTGTGTGATAGCAGCTTCAAAATTCTTAAATCCATTAAACTTGTGAGTTTTTAGAGAGTTTCTGCTTGGATTTCTTTGCAGGACGTCAGAATAACCTCCCAGAGCTGCTGTTTGGATGAAAACTGCCTCCCACCTTCATAGAAGTTTTTTTTCTTGAGGCTCCAAAGGTTCTCAATAGGGCTGAGGTCAGGGGAGGAGGGGGTCCACATCATGAGCTTCTCTCCTTTTATGCTCATAGCAGCCAGTGATGCAGAGGTTTTCTTTACAGCAGGACATGGAGCGTTGTGATGCATGAAGAGGATCTTGTTCGGGAAAACACGGCTCTTTTTGTAGCTTAGAAGACAGTTGTCAGTCAGAAACTCCACATATTTTCCAAAGGTCATTTTCACACCTTCGGGGAGCCTAAAAGGGCCTAAAGAGACTGACCAGCTCTCTCCCCATGATTCTGGCCCAAAACATGACTCCGCCCCCTCCTTACTGACGTCACAGCCTTGTTGGGACATGGTGGCCATTCACCAACCATTCACTACTCCATTGATTTGACCATCCAGCATTACACGGCCTCATCAGTGAACAAGACTGTTTGAAAATGAGTCTTCATATATTTCTGAGCCACTGCAGCCGTTTCTGTTCATCAGCTTCAATAGTTTAGAAGGTTTATGCACAACTGCAGCCTCTGGAGGGTCCTACACCTTGATGTTCGGGAGACTCCAGAGGTACCAGCAGCTTCAAATACCTGTCTGCTGCTTTGTAGCATCTGTTCTCTTAATCTGATGTGTTTGTCTGGCAGAAACCGTCCTTATTGTGCATTTACAGTGCCTCTCGAAAGTATTCATACACCTTGAACTTTTGCACATTTTGTCATGTTTACAACCCTAAACATAAAGATTTTATTTTGATTTTTTTACTGAACGTTCACACACAAGTAACAGACAACTGTGAAGTGAAAGCAAAATGATACATGATTCTGTTATTTTTCAAAAAATAGAAAAGTGAAAAGTGGGGCGTGCATAAGTATTCATACAGCATTTTCTGAGTGCATTAAATTTGCCTTTAAAACATTCCTAATGACGGCAGAATGTTCACACCTTGGCCTAACCATTAGATAGAGGCACCTGTGTGTAATCTACTCTCAGTATAATTTCAGCTGTTCTTTTAGGCCCTCAGAGCTGTGGTCGGAGTGTATTGGTCACTAAACAACATCATGAAGGTCAAGGAGCACCAGAGAGGTCAGGGATAAAGTTATGGAGAAGTTTAAAGCAGCATTAAGTTATAAGATTTCCCAAGATTTAAACATCTCCACGGAGCAACTGTTCAATCCATCATTCGGAAATGGAAAGAGTAAAGCACCACTGCAGACTTACCAAGACACGGCTGTTCATGTAAACTAACAAACTGAACAAGGAGAGCACTGGTAAGAAATACAACCAAGTGCCCCAAGATAACTCTGGAGGAGCTGTGAAGTCCTGCCGCTGAGCTGGGGGAATCTGTACATGGGACAACTATAAGTCTTACTCTACACAAATCTGGCCTTCATGGACGAGTGGAAGAAGAAGGCCATTATTGAAAGGAGGCCATAAGAAATCCCGTTTGAAGTTTGCTAGAAGTCATCTGGAGGACACAGCTCCATGTGGAAGAAGGAGCTTTGGTCAGATGAGACAAAAATTGAACTTTTTGGCCCAGATGCAAAACTTTTTGTATGGAGCAAACCTAACACTGCTCCTCGTCCTGAGTGCACCATCCCCAGTGTCAAATATACGGGGGGAGCATCATGCTGTGGGGCTGCTTTTCCTCAGTGGGGACTGGGGAGATTGTAAGAATAGTTTTGAAGACGGATGGAGCCAAATACAGGGACATTTTGGAGGAAAACCTGCTGGAGTCAGCAAGAGAACTGAGGCTGGGGCGGAGATTCACTTTCAGCAGGACAATGACCCGAAGCACAAAGCTAAATCTACAATGGAATGGTTCAATAAAAACATATTAATGTGTTAGAATGGCCCAGTCAAAGTCCTGACCTAAATCCTATTGAAAATCTGTGGAATAATCTGAAAACTGCTGTTCACAAACGCTCTCCTTCTAATTTGACAGAGCTTGAGTTGTTTTGTAAAGAGGAATGGGCTAAAATGTCAGTCTCTACATGTGCAAATCTTGTAGAGTCAGACCCAAAAGACTTGTGCTGTTATTGCAGCAAAAGGGGGTTCCACAAAGTATTAATTCATGCTGTATGAATACTTATGCACGCCCCACTTTTCACTTTTCTATTTTTTGAAAAATAACAGAATCATGTATCATTTTGCTTTCACTTCACAGTTGTCTGTTACTTGTGTGTGAACGTTCAGTAAAAAAATAAAAATAAAATCTTTATGTTTAGGGTTGTAAACATGACAAAATGTGCAAAAGTTCAAGGTGTATGAATACTTTCGAGAGGCACTGTATCTGCATAAACCGGAGTGTGCTCTGAATCATCCACAAATCTCTTATCAGTATGATGATTCTGCTTAATCTTTCATGAAATGTCAAAGGTTTTCATACCTAGACCAAGGCATTCAACTATTTCATGCTTTTCATCAGCAGAGAGACCCTTTTTCTTTCCCATATTGCTTGAAAATGATGATCTGCTTAATAAAGTGGAACACCCTTTTTCAGTAGTTTTTCCCTTAACTGGGCTTAACCTGAAAGCTAATCATCCCAGGTCTCTGAGATTAATGTCAGTGATTCATAGAGCCCTGAGACACGATACCATCCATGAGTTTCATTATTTTATTTTATTTTGTTACCTTTTTGACACAAAAATACAATTTGCATAATAATTTGGAACACAGTGTATTCATTCACTCCATACTCTACTATTGTAGCCACAGCTGCCCTGGGGTAGACTGACAACCACAGGCAACCATCGGCCCCTCAGACCACCACCACCACTCACTCACTACATTCGCCCGGCGGTCTCCCATCGACGTCCTGACCAGGCCCTTCCTGCTGAGCTCAGCTCTGACCGGGCAGGGCAGAGGGGGTTTGGTCTTGTTTTCCTTCCACGTCTCCACGGCGACTCTCTCCTATACGTCCACCATCCATGCACGGGTCTGAAAGGTCCTAACGAGTCCTGGTCCGACGAGCGCCTCAGAGCCCCAATGCATCGCCATGACGATCAGTGTGCGTGGCGACGGGACATCGGCGTATCCAAGGCCCGGGTATCCCATAATGCACTCCTCCACAAGCGACGTGTTCCACCAACGTAAAGCATCGCTTTAACGACAGGAACAAGAGACGGAGCTTCTTCATCACCGTCTGTGTTTTTACAAAGACTTACAAACATCCATCTTTAACCTCTTAGCCCCGTGCATGGGTGGTGGAAGCTAAAAGCTCCAGTAAAGATGCTTTTAGATTTGGGTAAAGCTGAACTAGAGATAATGTGCCCTGGAAAACTATTAACACACAAGTCAAATAAAGAAACTTTTTCATTTCATTTTCACAGTTTATTCTTTTTTTCATGGTAATGCAACAAAAAATAAACAACTATTCAACAAAAAAACACAAGACGCCTCACCGACGGCAAAACCCCACATGATGAGCTCTGTGCTGTGTTGTATTAAAAAAACATGGTTTGAGTGGCAGCTGTGGAGAGATGTGTGACCCGGCACCTGCCTGCCCTTCATTACTGACTGACTGTGTTATTCCCTAAAATAGTTGGTGTGTTAACAAAGACAGGAGTTAGCAGAAGTTGAGAGGAGCTACGCCCCTGACATGGAGTCAACTTTCACAGTTATGCTGATGTTACACAGTTATACATCTCCATGTCTCCTGATGACACCAGGCCAAGAGAAGCACTTTTTAACTGCATTTTAGAATCAAATCCTGGATGGCAGAAAAATTTCTCCAGCTTAACCAGGACAAAACTGAAGTTTTAGTCATCGGCCCTGAGGCCCAGAGAGAGAGACTTTTACCCAAACTACAGTCACTGTCTATGAATCCTTCCTCACAGGTGAAGAACCTGGGCGTGATTTTTGACTCTGAGCTGACTTTTATTCCACACATTAAAGGAATAGGCCACCGTTTTTACATACTAAGATATGTTCTTACCTCACTTTAGTCGAGTTAATATATCCCCGTCTGGTCTTTGTCCGTGCGCTCTGTCAGGCAAACGGAGCACATACGCAGCCTCTCCCACATGTCATATAGCTCCGAAAAAGCTCACGCTAGAAGCTACCAAGCTCTTCCACGTGTTCCCTATTTAAATAAAGTTACGTGAAGTGTTTTCATGCAAAGTATATTTACACAGAAATGTAACATGTCGATTTTATAAGCAAATAAAAAGGGGGACTATATTGTGAGGCGTAATGATACGAGGAGTAAAACGTCCGCGTAGTAACTCCTAAAGACTTCCCCCGCTCACTTCCGTCAATAACCTTTAGGAGTTACTGCGCGGACGTTTTACTCCTCGTATCATTACGCCTCACAATATAGTCCCCCTTTTTATTTGCTTATAAAATCGACATGCTACATTTCTGTGTAAATATACTTTGCATGAAAACACTTCACGTAACTTTATTTAAATAGGGAACACGTGGAAGAGCTTGGTAGCTTCTATCGTGAGCTTTTTTGGAGCTATGTGACATGTGGGAGAGGCTGCGTATGTGCTCCGTTTGCGTGACAGAGCGCACGGACAAAGACCAGACGGGGATATAGTAACTCGACTAAAGTGAGGTAAGAGCATATCTCAGTATGTAAAAACGGTGGCCTATTCCTTTAAGAATATCACAAAAAAGAACATAGCCAGAATCCACCCCATTCTCTCTCGGGCCAACACGGAGACGCTCATGCATGCTTTTATCACCAGTCGTATCGACTACTGTAATGCCCTGCTTTCCGGTCTTCCCAAAAAGAGGATCTCAGGTTTACAACTTTAACAAACTTCAGCAGCTCGTGTCCTGACGAAGACCAGGAGGCGGGACCACATTACACCGGTTTGAGAATCGCTGCACTGGCTCCATGTGGATTTCGGCATCGATTTTAAAGGACCTATATCATGCAAAATCGACTTTTTGGAGCTTTTAGCCATGTTGTTTTGCTATTTCCGTATCAAAAATACCCCCAGAGTGGTTTTTGGCTTCATTCACGCAAGTCTCAGTAATCCTCCTGAATCCTGCTCTGAGCAGCTGCTCCGCCCTCTGCTGGTGAACGACTGAGTTGTGACTCTGACGTATTTTACGTCATAGTGTCAAACAGGAAGAGCACAACTTCTGCAATGTAATGCATTACAGCCTGATTTTAATTTATAAAACAGCTTAAAAAAAAAGGAAAAAAAGGAAGCACTTCCAGGTACGGGCTGAAAACAAACGCACCCCTGAGCGTCTGAGCAGACGTCATGTTTGCACTGAAGGATGTGAAGATGGAGCTCTTTCTAAACTATTCTGGACACGCCTGTTCTTTATTCTTACCTAACGATAATGTCACGGAGAAAAGTGACTTCACTCAACCTTCGTAAAGAAGAAGCTGTGTTGCAGATGTCAACTCCTTATAATTGTATCATGAAGTAACTTCACTTATTGCTCTGATATTTATATTTATTTTACTGCTAATAATGCACGGGCAGATCCGCTCGGAGAGAGGGGGCGGAGTTAACTGAATCGAAGCGTCTTGTCTTCCGGGTTTGAAAAATACCCCCAGAAAATACTTATATTTCTCACAAAAAATAGTTCTCCATAGTGGTAGAGGTACAATATATCATATAAATACCTATACTTTATTTTGGGATGGCTTAAGTAGCATAATACAGATCCTTTAATGTTCTTTTAATGTTTTTTAAATGTCTTAATGGTCTTGGTCCTTGTAATCTGTAAAGCACCTTGTGATACCTCTCGGTATGAAAAGCGCTTTATAAATAAAGTTTGATCTATTGATTGATTGATTGACAGTCCCACTCCTGCTCACCCTGTGCTGAAGAGCATGTGTATATGTATTTGTGATGAGCCCTATATGCTGTATGGTGTATTGAAAAGCGAGGTAAACGTCAATGTGAATCTTCTGCATAAAAAAGGACAGAGACAGGTTTAAATGTTTAGTTTAGTTTAGTTTAGTTTATTTGAGCAATTTCAAGTTCCAAGTTTTTACAAAATGTGTGCTCTTATTTTCAGACATATTAGTTACAAAGACTTTCTCAGAGGAAGTTATTACGCACTTTCTTTCTCTCACACAAAATGGGAAGGAGAAGACGTTCATCAGAGTGACGCAGCGCTCAGGACTCATGTCAAGAAATGTGGAAACAATGGGAGAAGAACAATCAAATGAGAAATCTGGGTCTGCATGATGGTTCAAAGACAGGCCGACATCTTTTTCAGTCCCCAAGTATTTGAAGTACTGCACCTGGTCCACCGGCTGACCTTGGATGCAAAAAGCAGACAGAAAAAGCTCCAAACGGTGATAAAGTTAGAAGTGACCTCTTCCACACACACAAAGACCAGACAGGTACGTATCAACTCGTCTAAACTCAGGTAAGAACAGATCTCAGTATGGATAAACGGTGACCTGCTCCTTTAACAAATGAGTGAGTCTTACCCCCTGACTGATCAGCTGGTATTATTATTTCTAATCAAACCGCTCACAGCAAGTAAGGCTCACCTGGACTCTTTCACAGGCTGCACTGAGGAGCACTGGCTGTAAGTTCATTGTATGGACATATTTTCTGATGACTCTGTGCTTGTAAGTCTCCTGACAGCAGCCTCCACCGCGGCCGGTTACATCACTGGTGTTGAGGAACTGTCTGGATGGTGCAATGATCATGACCTGCAGATGAACAGACTGTGGAGACACTGGACTGGATCAATTGGAGATCACAGTCCAGTGACCATCAACAACTGCAGGTCTCTTCTTTAATAAGCTCCCGGGAGTGCATATAGACAGTGACTCAGGCTGGAACACACAGGTCACCAGCGCCTGTGCAGAGGTTCACCAGAGGCTCCACCTTCTTCAGTGTCTCAGAGGGTTCGGGGTGTGCAGGAACATCATGGTGATCTTTTATACAGCCGCCTTAGAGTCCATGCTGCGGTATGGTATCACTTGTTGGTTTGGGAATCTAGGGGTGAAACCTAAATCTCAGATCACCAGCCTGGTCAAAACAGCAGGGAAAATCGTAGGGACATGTTTGTTATCCCTCAGCAGCTGTTTGATGAATCCACCGGGAACCAGGCCGGACCGTGCCATTATAATAGGTATAAGAATTCTTTATCTAGCGCTGTGAATCTCCTGAATAGTGAGTTGGAGAAGAGACGAAGAAAATGACTTTTTGTGCTATCACTAAAGTGCACTTGTGACAATGGTGTTGTATGGTGATTGTTTACACACACACACACACACACACACACACACACACACACACACACACACACACACACACACACACACACACACACATATACGTATATATATTGTGTAACTTTGAGCTGCTGCCCTGTTCCAATACAATTTATCCTCTGGGGGAGATTAATAAAGGAACCAACCAACCAACCAACCAACCAGCCAGCCAGCCTGGAGCTTACAACCTCATATGAAAACAGATTTATTTATTTTTGGTTATTGGATTTTTGTTGAATTTTTGTCACTTTTTGTTGCTGTGTTTTCACCCTCATTTACGTGTCATTTTGATCACGGTTTTTCAGGAGGCTTTTAGATGTGGTTAGAAGTGGAGAAAATGTGCTATGTTCAGGCGGGGGTTAAGTACGTAACATGTCATATATTATATATATATTTTGTAACTCGTTACTTTTATAATAAGTTCACTGGTGTTCTCCAGCTGTGTGTCCGTGAGAGCTGCAGCCCAGTGGAAATAATCAATAAATGAAACCGGACGAAGCTGCAGCCAGACGGACCTGAGGGTGAAGCACCCAGAGTCTGATCTCATCAGTCCAGACGACCCTTCCAAAACTTTACATCAAAAATGAGAATTTTCCAGGACAGACTTTATGACTGCACCGCTAAAGCCGTTTGAATGTTTTCCTCCAGACTCCCCCAGAGTAAGAGGTGTCTGACACGCCGACACGTCAGGTAAACGTTTCCCAGGTTAAGAGCGGCTTTTCTTGGTGTTTCCTTGGTGTTTGCGTTGGGTTAAAGCCGCCCTTTGTTTTGTGCAGACCTTTGTCGCTGAGCGTTTAAACTGGTCTGTGCGGTGCAGATAGTTCCTGATCCGCTCCACAAACCGCTGCGTTTAAATCCAAATCTGTGCTTTGTCATGAAAATATAAAAAGAATAATAATCTATCTGCCTGAAAACAGCAGGAAACGGATTAAAAAGCACGTCACGGCTCCAGCGTCTCTGAGTCACGTTTACACCAGTGTTTCTGCACGTCTTTAAAGGCATTGTGCCAAAGTCCTGGAATGTCCAATCCAACTTTATTTACACTGCACTTTCAAAACAACAGGGCAAAAAAAAAAAAGAGTAAAAAACTCACAATAGACATAAACAAATACAAAGGCAACGACAAAGTCAAGTGTGAAAAGCCCTGGGAAAAGGTGCTCCCTCGGAGGCTCAGCCCAGCACACAGCGCGTTACAATGATGGAGACGGTTAGTTACAAAAGCGGGAATTCAAATCTCGAAGTGACAGAACAGGTTTTACTTTGAATTTGGGCATATAGTTTATGATAGGTGTCCAGTCTCACACCTCGGTCAGTTACGACAGGCTTTACACAGTGGGTCAGAGCCCAAATCACTGGACTGAGGAAGCTTCACAAGGCCCAAATACCACAACCTCAGTTTTTTCATCATTTAAAAACAAAAGATTTAATGACATCCAGATCTAACTTTCCTCCACACACTATAAGAGTTGTTTGGCATGTACATGTACATTTACGTATTCTCTGCATAGCGGTGAAAAGAAATGCCATGTTTGTGAAAAATAGAGCCCAGAGAAAGAAGAGACAACGACAAAAGAAGAATGGCCCAAGAATGGAGCCCTGAGGTACTCCACACTTGAGAGGGGCTGCAGAGGATAGGCACAAAATTGTCTTTCTGTGAGGTAGGACCTCCACTACCTCTGGCACCAACTCCAACGCCGACACAGTTTCTAATCGGGACAGAAGTCTGCGGTGTCCACTGTGTCGTTGCATTAATCTCAACCAGAATGACTCCGTGGCCACTCAGTCAGTATGTCCGTTAAAAACTCTCAGTAGAGCAGTCTCAGTGCTGCGCCGGGATTTAAATCCGGACTGGAAACTTCTCAAACTGTTGAAATCAACGGATGTTTAGAACAGGTTGAACATTTGACGTGACAGATGTGTCTAAGCCAGGCTTTTTGAGAAGAGGTTTCACACAATTCCAGGTTTAAGACGACAGTGCAATAATACATTTTGAGCCACAGTAACAGACGAGGTGGGAGGGTTCAGGCTAACAGCAATTTCTCCAAGAAAAGTAAAGCTGACAGACATTGATCAAATAGCACTGAGACATGGCGGACACAGATGGATCCTGGAGGAGCTGATCAGAAGTCCAAGAACACTGATTTAGGACATTCTGTATGATCTGAAACAACACACGAGGGCTGTTACAATTTGACGCCTCATTTGAAAGCTAAGACATAATGATTGTCACGTTTTCGTCCTATATGGCTGTGTTTTTGTTGCTTTTTGACACGTTTTGGTCTCATTTTTGTGGTTTGATCTCAGTTGCATTAGTAAGATAAAGGTCGGTTTTGTTGAGGGTTAAAGAGTGCCTCCTCCGTGTCGCGTTTTTCCAAAATCCTTTTCTCCGAGCCGCGTGTATTGTCATTATTCAAATTCCCGACGCCGCTGTCGTCAATAATCTGAGTCAGACCCGGGTGTGGGAGGGGGGAGGAGGGGGCGGAGCAGGCGAGGCCGGGGGGGAGGAGTCACGTATATGAGGCGCCGCGCTCGTCCCCCTGAGCACATTTCTCCGTCCGGTCGAGAAGACGCTGCTCTTGAGGACACGGTGAGTCTTTCCTCGTCTCTTTCACTCTTCACCGAGCGGCGCAGGTGTAGGGCAGGGCGCCGATACATTCTGTTCCATATCGATACCTGAGCGATACTTTCTTCCGATACTTAATCCCTGTATTTACATCACTTATCTGCGTCACTTTATCAACCACGTGCATTATGATGTAAACCTGCACTGCCAACACTGACTTTAACATCATCTTTATAGTCTGTTATAGTTGTCCTTGGTAGTCATTGTATATGAGATACCACTATTTACTATTTATTGGGTTTTTTTGTCTCACATGTCCTGCCTATTTGGACACCTGAGTGTTTCTGAGAGATGAATGTAAGAAGTGCATTTCTTCATTGTGAGATCAATAAAGGCTTATCTTATTTGATCTGATCTGATCTTAAAGTATTTGTCATATAGAAGCATGAAACAGATTAACAATGTTCATTTATTTATTTTCCCTCCACTTCATTTCTTTTACATTTGTATCATTTGTTTGAGGTGAAACAACCAAGAAATCTCCTTAAAGGGGCTAGATGCAAGTTGGTCGTTTTACACTCACTGCTGCCACCTCAGGTCATACGTGTAACTGCAGCTTCTATATTAAGCTCGTGCATGACGGCACTTCAGACGCGAATTAACACCTTTCTGAGTGACAGTGCAGGATTTTAGAGGCAGTTGTGGTGAACAGGTCTGGGCTTATTCTACACATGAGGACATGGAGGAACATGTAGGGGGAGGAAAATACTTTGGAATTGCTCACATTTCTGCCTAAATTGGTGATCTGATCTTTACCAAAATCATAAGAATGATTAAACAGTGTCTGCTTAAACTAATACCACCCAAACATTTACATTTGATCATATTCTTTTTATTTAAAACAGCCTCACACCATGATTCTCCTGCTCCATACTTAACTTTGCGGAAAAGGGCTTTGATGTCGATGTGCTTGTTCCTCCCAAACTGTTCAACAGCACTACTGGCTAATATACTATGGACGGATGAAAGCAAAGTTGAATAGTTTGTATTAGATAAGACAATATGAATGAGAAAAAAAGGACAAAAACATTCTTTTAGCCAGCTGAGGAAGGAATGTTACGAGAAGGCGATCAGAATCAGAATTGTATTTATTGTTTATTGTCACAAACTAGGAATTATTCTCGGTACAATCGTGCAACATAGAACATAACGACACAGAATTTAGATAAACTATAGAAACTTTAAAACTATAAGGCTATAAGGGTTATTATGTTCATGAGTCTGATACAGAGTTACTGGGTCTTGTTATCGTTCATGAGTCTGATGGCGGAGGGGAGTAAAACTGTTCAAGTGGCGGGATCTATGGATCTGGATAGACCGTAGCCTCCTGCCTGAGGGGAGAGGGTGAATAGTCCGTGTCCAGGATGAGAAGGGTCAGCTGTGATCCCACCCACACACCTCTGGGTCCTGGAGGTGAACAGCTGATGCTTGTCCCGGGCTTGGAAGCGCCGGGGTACCACACCGTGATGGAGGAGGAGAGAAGGGACCACACAGCGATGGAGGAGGTGAGGATGGACTTGATGATGGCCGTGTAGAACTTCACCAGCATCTTGGTCGACAGCTTAAGTTTCCTCAGCTGCCACAGGAAAAAAACATCCTCTGCTGGGCCTTCTAGATGAGGGAGCTGATGGTTGGCTCCCATTTGATGTCCTGGGTGATGGTGAAGAAGTCCACAATGGAGATGGGGGTGGGAGAGTCTGTCAGGGCGAGGGGGGGGGGCGGTGGGCGGTGTCTTTCCTGAAGTCCACGATCATCTCCACTGTCTTCTGGGTGTTCAGCTCCTGGTTGTCGTGGCTGCACCAGCCGGTCCACCTCTCTCCTGTAGGCGGACTCATCACCGGCCGAGACGAGCCAGAAGAGGGCGGCGTCGTCCACAAACTTGATAAGTTCAGCGGACTGGTGACTGGAGGTGCAGCAGTTTGTGTACAGGGAGAAGAGCCTGGGGGAAAGTACACAGCCCTGAGGAGATCCAGTGTTTGTAGGCTGAGTCCCCGAGATGATCTTCCCCAGCCTCACGCTACTTACCTGCAACCAGTAATGAAAAATATGAATATTGCACGCCCAATAACAAAACATCAGGTTTGGTAAGGCCAAAATATAAGCTGTAAATATAAACGAGGTACTAAACTCTCTTCATGTGGAAGTATCTCCACACTGAAGAACCATATCTTGTGTTTGGTTCAGATGCTGCTCTCTCTCCGACCGCTGCAGAGCGCTTTGCTGCCGCTGATGATGATGATGATCCTCGTCTCCCCAGGACTCGGACAGAGCGACAGGTCAGAGTTCAACACAACCTCAGCAATATCTCCCTGGTCCCTTCAGTCACAGCTTTGTCTTTCTCCGATCTCTCTCCTCTTTCTCTCTCCCCTCTCGCTCTCTTTCTCTCTTTCTGTCTTTCTGTCTCTCTTTCTTTCTCTCTCCTCTCTCTCTCTCTCTCTCTCTCTTTCCTCTTTCTTTCTCTCCCTCTTCTCTCTCCTCTTGCTCTCTCTCCGATATCTCTCTCTTCTCTCTCCTCTTTCTCTCTCTCTCTCCTCTTTCTCTCTCCCCTCTCTCTCTTTCTCTCTCCTCTCTCTCTCTCCTCTTTCTCTCTCTCTGATCTCTCACTCTCTTTCTTTCTCTCCCTCTTCTCTCTCCTCTTGCTCTGTCTCCGATCTCTCTCTTCTCTCTCCTCTCTCTCCTCTTTCTCTCTTTCTTTCTCCCTCCTCTTTCTCTCCGATCTCTCTCTCTTTCTCTCTCCTCTTTCTCTCTCCTCTTTCTCTCACTTTCCCACTCTCTCTCTTTCTCTCTCCTCTTTCTCTCCAATCTCTCTCTCATCTCTCTCCTCTTTCCCCCTCCCCCTCTCTCTTTCTCTCCTCCCTCTCCCCTCTCTCTCTCTTTCTCTTTCGCTCTCCTCTTTCTCTCTCTTCTCTATCTCTCTCTGTCCTTCTCTCTCTCCTCTCTCTCCCTCACCTGTCCCTCACTTGTCCCTCACTTGTCCCTCACCTGTCCCTCACCTGTCCCTCACTTGTCCCTCACTTGTCCCTCACTTGTCCCTCACCTGTCCCTCACCTGTCCCTCACCTGTCCCTCACTTGTCCCTCACTTGTCCCTCACTTGTCCCTCACCTGTCCCTCACTTGTCCCTCACTTGTCCCTCACTTGTCCCTCACCTGTCCCTCACCTGTCCCTCACCTGTCCCTCACTTGTCCCTCACTTGTCCCTCACTTGTCCCTCACCTGTCCCTCACCTGTCCCTCACCTGTCCCTCACCTGTCCCTCACTTGTCCTTCACCTGTCCCTCACCTGTCCCTCACCTGTCCCTCACCTGTCCCACACCTGTCCCTCACCTGTCCCTCACCTGTCCCTCACTTGTCCCTCACTTGTCCCTCACTTGTCCCTCACTTGTCCCTCACCTGTCCCTCACCTGTCCCTCACCTGTCCCACACCTGTCCCTCACCTGTCCCTCACCTGTCCTTCACCTGTCCCTCACCTGTCCCTCACCTGTCCTTCACTTGTCCCTCACCTGTCCCTCACCTGTCCCTCACTTGTCCCTCACTTGTCCCTCACCTGTCCCTCACCTGTCCCTCACCTGTCCCTCACTTGTCCCTCACTTGTCCCTCACTTGTCCCTCACCTGTCCCTCACCTGTCCCTCACCTGTCCCTCACCTGTCCCTCACCTGTCCCTCACCTGTCCTTCACCTGTCCCTCACCTGTCCCTCACCTGTCCTTCACTTGTCCCTCACCTGTCCCTCACCTGTCCCTCACTTGTCCCTCACTTGTCCCTCACCTGTCCCTCACCTGTCCCTCACCTGTCCCTCACTTGTCCCTCACTTGTCCCTCACTTGTCCCTCACCTGTCCCTCACCTGTCCCTCACCTGTCCCTCACTTGTCCCTCACCTGTCCCTCACCTGTCCCTCACCTGTCCCTCACCTGTCCCTCACTTGTCCCTCACCTGTCCCTCACCTGTCCCTCACCTGTCCCTCACCTGTCCCTCACTTGTCACTCACCTGTCCCTCACTTGTCCCTCACCTGTCCCTCACCTGTCCTTCACCTGTCCCTCACCTGTCCCTCACCTGTCCTTCACTTGTCCCTCACCTGTCCCTCACCTGTCCCTCACTTGTCCCTCACTTGTCCCTCACCTGTCCCTCACCTGTCCCTCACCTGTCCCTCACTTGTCCCTCACTTGTCCCTCACTTGTCCCTCACCTGTCCCTCACCTGTCCCTCACCTGTCCCTCACCTGTCCCTCACCTGTCCCTCACCTGTCCTTCACCTGTCCCTCACCTGTCCCTCACCTGTCCTTCACTTGTCCCTCACCTGTCCCTCACCTGTCCCTCACTTGTCCCTCACTTGTCCCTCACCTGTCCCTCACCTGTCCCTCACCTGTCCCTCACTTGTCCCTCACTTGTCCCTCACTTGTCCCTCACCTGTCCCTCACCTGTCCCTCACCTGTCCCTCACTTGTCCCTCACCTGTCCCTCACCTGTCCCTCACCTGTCCCTCACCTGTCCCTCACTTGTCACTCACCTGTCCCTCACTTGTCCCTCACTTGTCCCTCACTTGTCCCTCACTTGTCCCTCACTTGTCCCTCACTTGTCCCTCACCTGTCCCTCACCTGTCCCTCACTTGTCCCTCACCTGTCCCTCACCTGTCCCTCACCTGTCCCTCACTTGTCCCTCACCTGTCCCTCACCTGTCCCTCACTTGTCCCTCACTTGTCCCTCACCTGTCCCTCACCTGTCCCTCACCTGTCCCTCACCTGTCCCTCACTTGTCCCTCACCTGTCCCTCACCTGTCCCTCACCTGTCCCTCACCTGTCCCTCACTTGTCCCTCACTTGTCCCTCACCTGTCCCTCACCTGTCCCTCACTTGTCCCTCACTTGTCCCTCACCTGTCCCTCACCTGTCCCTCACCTGTCCCTCACTTGTCCCTCACTTGTCCCTCACTTGTCCCTCACCTGTCCCTCACCTGTCCCTCACTTGTCCCTCACTTGTCCCTCACCTGTCCCTCACCTGTCCCTCACCTGTCCCTCACTTGTCCCTCACTTGTCCCTCACCTGTCCCTCACTTGTCCCTCACTTGTCCCTCACCTGTCCCTCACCTGTCCCTCACCTGTCCCTCACTTGTCCCTCACTTGTCCCTCACCTGTCCCTCACTTGTCCCTCACTTGTCCCTCACCTGTCCCTCACCTGTCCCTCACCTGTCCCTCACTTGTCCCTCACTTGTCCCTCACCTGTCCCTCACCTGTCCCTCACCTGTCCCTCACTTGTCCCTCACCTGTCCCTCACTTGTCCCTCACCTGTCCCTCACCTGTCCCTCACCTGTCCCTCACTTGTCCCTCACTTGTCCCTCACCTGTCCCTCACTTGTCCCTCACCTGTCCCTCACTTGTCCCTCACCTGTCCCTCACTTGTCCCTCACCTGTCCCTCACCTGTCCCTCACCTGTCCCTCACTTGTCCCTCACTTGTCCCTCACCTGTCCCTCACTTGTCCCTCACCTGTCCCTCACCTGTCCCTCACCTGTCCCTCACCTGTCCCTCACTTGTCCCTCACCTGTCCCTCACCTGTCCCTCACTTGTCCCTCACTTGTCCCTCACCTGTCCCTCACTTGTCCCTCACTTGTCTCTCACTTGTCCCTCACTTGTCCCTCACCTGTCCCTCACTTGTCCCTCACCTGTCCCTCACTTGTCCCTCACTTGTCCCTCACCTGTCCCTCACCTGTCCCTCACCTGTCCCTCACTTGTCCCTCACCTGTCCCTCACTTGTCCCTCACCTGTCCCTCACCTGTCCCTCACCTGTCCCTCACTTGTCCCTCACCTGTCCCTCACTTGTCCCTCACCTGTCCCTCACCTGTCCCTCACCTGTCCCTCACTTGTCCCTCACTTGTCCCTCACCTGTCCCTCACCTGTCCCTCACCTGACCCTCACCTGTCCCTCACCTGTCCCTCACCTGTCCCTCACCTGTCCCTCACCTGTCCCTCACTTGTCCCTCACCTGTCCCTCACCTGTCCCTCACCTGTCCCTCACCTGTCCCTCACCTGTCCCTCACCTGTCCCTCACTTGTCCCTCACCTGTCCCTCACCTGTCCCTCACCTGTCCCTCACCTGTCCCTCACCTGTCCCTCACCTGTCCCTCACTTGTCCCTCACCTGTCCCTCACCTGTCCCTCACCTGTCCCTCACCTGTCCCTCACCTGTCCCTCACTTGTCCCTCACTTGTCCCTCACTTGTCCCTCACCTGTCCCTCACTTGTCCCTCACCTGTCCCTCACCTGTCCCTCACCTGTCCCTCACTTGTCCCTCACCTGTCCCTCACCTGTCCCTCACCTGTCCCTCACCTGTCCCTCACTTGTCCCTCACCTGTCCCTCACCTGTCCCTCACCTGTCCCTCACTTGTCCCTCACCTGTCCCTCACTTGTCCCTCACCTGTCCCTCACCTGTCCCTCACCTGTCCCTCACCTGTCCCTCACTTGTCCCTCACCTGTCCCTCACTTGTCCCTCACTTGTCCCTCCCCTGTCCCTCACCTGTCCCTCACCTGTCCCTCACCTGTCCCTCACTTGTCCCTCACTTGTCCCTCACTTGTCCCTCACCTGTCCCTCACCTGTCCCTCACTTGTCCCTCACTTGTCCCTCACCTGTCCCTCACTTGTCCCTCACCTGTCCCTCACCTGTCCCTCACTTGTCCCTCACCTGTCCCTCACCTGTCCCTCACTTGTCCCTCACCTGTCCCTCACTTGTCCCTCACGTGTCCCTCACCTGTCCCTCACCTGTCCCTCCCCTGTCCCTCACCTGTCCCTCACTTGTCCCTCACCTGTCCCTCACTTGTCCCTCACGTGTCCCTCACCTGTCCCTCACTTGTCCCTCACCTGTCCCTCACCTGTCCCTCACCTGTCCCCCCCCCTCTCCAGTCGCAGGGCGGTGTCCGAGCACCAGCTGATGCACGACCGCGGCCGCACCGTGCAGAGCCTGAAGCGCCTGATCTGGCTGTCGTCGGCCATCGAGGGTCTGCACACGGCGCAGACTCGCAGCTCTGACCTCGCTGACCTCGCTGACCTCACCGACCTGCCCCCGGAGCTGCCCGCGGGCCTCGCCCTGGATCCGGACCAGGCCAGTCTGGAGCGGATCAAAGACGTGCTGCGCCAGTTCTTCAAGTCCGTCAAACAATGAGGACGATTGAGAGCGTTTGGAGTCAGTGTCACGGCCGGGTCCTGTATCCGCTTCGTCCAGGCTTCAACTACTTTATAATTAGTTTCAGAAAGTTTATTTTCCTTCGAACCTGCTGCTGACGCTTATTTTATCAAACCACTGACATTTAGTCGATGACACATTTTTCATCACACTTTGACTAAAAAGATTAAAAATGAGGTATAGTGGCTTTAAGTAACTATGGTGCTCTCATCGCTGAACACACACTATAATAATTAAGAATAGACTGAGGGGGCGTGGCCAACCAGAGCAGAACCTGCAAAAAGAGATCAATTACCTTCTTAAAGGAATAGGCCACCGTTTTTACATACTGAGATATGTTCTTACCTTAGCTTTGACGAGTTCTTTAGGGCCTGTCTGATCTTCACCCGTGCCTTCAGTCACGTAAACACAGCGCAGACGGCGTTAGCATTTAGCCTCTCCCTCTCTCCACTATAGCTCCAAAACAGGTCAAGATAGAAGCTACCAAGCTCTTCCACGTTTTCCCTATTTGAATATGGTTACGTGAAGTGTTCCACTACAAAGTAAAATTAAACAATGTGGATTTTCTAAGCGGATAAAAGGGGGGACTATATTGTAAGGCGTAATAATACCAGGAGTAGTTCGAAATCCGCGCAGTAATCTTCACTTTACTGCGCAGATGCCAAATTACTCCTGATGAAAGCTTAGGTAAGAACATATCTCAGTATGTAAAAACGGTGGCCTATTCCTTTAACTCCACCTGAACTGAGCACACTTTCTCCAGTTCAGCTTTACCCAAATCTAAAGCTTTGTGTCAAAATAGTGACAAACGAGGATGAAAACACAAAAAGAACATGAAAAAAGTGACAACACGATGAGGAAAAAGATTCTTTATATCAGTTTATATCGGATGTCTTATCTTTCAGATGAGGCGTTACACACTGGCCTATAGGCTGTGAGCTCCAGTCGAGAAGCTTTTGGATTTGGGTAGAACTGGAGAAAATGGACTCGGTCAAGGCGGGGGTTAAGAGGTTAAAGGACTTTAAAAATGCAGGAAATATACTGTCAAACACTGTTTTTTTTACATTTCCTGGCAGAACATGGCACTATATCGCACATATATGATGTCAAACTTTGGCGGTTTGCAGTAAATGGTTCCATACTTTGGGCTACAATGGTGAGGTAGATCGTCTTTGTGTCTCGGATTGGAAGATTTATGAGAAAAATGTCCACTTCAGCTGAACTCCTGCTTTGTGTTTCAATTTTGAGTCCAATTACAAATACTTTTTAATGCAAATTTGGCACAACTTAATGAAGGAATTTTCATGCTTTGTAACAACCCACAGAGACACTGGGTAAAAGGAGAAAATACAACTGGCATGTGGCATACAGATATACAACTGTAATGTGGTTAAAAGCTGGAAAACATGGATTTTTGTCGGATACAGGACCTTTAAATGACCGGTGAAAACATGTGAGTAATGTGAGTCAGAGATTTGACAAAGCTGTAAATGGAATTGTATTTTCTTGGTTGGTTTTATTGTAAAAATATGTAAAATAAACGCTGTACATATAAGACGGAAAATAATGTTTTTGTGGATCATTAAAGGCTGGTGTCGAACTCATGTGCGAAACGTTCATTTTCTGTTCAATAAAAGAATGAGATGAACCGAGGCCTGTGTCTTTGATTTAAAGAAAAAGAAGAGAGCAGAATGGTCTGGGACTACAGCGAAATATGGCGACTTTGGGAAATTTCAACTTTAAACGCCGTTTATGAGACTTATTTATCTTCCCATTTAGACACGTTATAGAGTTCTGAAATCATTGAGATAAACAAAACAAATAACATGGTATTAAAACAGGTTTCAGATAGTGAGTTGGACCATTCCATGACCTAAATCTACAGTGGGATCATTTGGCTGGTTTTATGAAGTTTATTTGTGTCGCAGGCGTGAGAGGAACCTCATTAACATATTGTTTAGTCATTTTGCAAATGTTGCAGCAAGTTGTGAAGGAGTTAGCTTGAATTTGGCAAAAACGAAATGCAGCTCTTGTCCTCGGCTTTGTAACTTTGACAGTTTTTATACAAGTGCTCATTATATTATTATATATTATTATAGAATGGCCTCGACAATGAAAATTATGTCACTTTATTTTACACTACCTTGATGTTTTGTACCTAACTATATTTAGTACAATGTAATGTGCTCTGTAACAATGTGTAATCACTTTTACGTTTAGGTTAGATACACAATGTATTAACTTGTATTAATTAGTACTTTGTAGGTACGTAATGTAATAGGACACGAGACCCTTAAGGTTAGGGTTTTATTACAGTATGTACCTACAAACTAAATACATATTCCATTGTGTATATAACCCATAGCTTGGCTATCGCCAGACAAAATATCACAGGTGATATTTAGTCTGGGGACCACTAATTCATGTTCTGTAAGAGAGGTGAGATTTACGATGGTCCATATCCGTTTATTGTGCTGAATGTCTCTCATATGCGTCTGCACGTGGTCATAGCCAATCGTATCATCGTATCAGATGACGTACGACGTGCCCGCTGTAAACTTTCAGCTAAACTATTTAGAACACGGCTGTCGCCGCTGTCATGTTGGATCTGTAAATAAAGTTTTTTTCATCGTCTTGCCGTCCCTCCTCGTTCTGTGATTGGTCCCAAATCCATGTGAAAATATCGGCCATGGTCCCCAGGCTGTTTTGCCGTTCCAAATGATTCGATCTCTGCACAGCAGCATGAGGGTTCCCAGGCTATGTAACCCACAGGTTATTACACATTGTTACACGTTGTCCGCGGACGATTTTTTCTGCCAGTCCAGCCCTGACCAGGACCAAAACACCCTGAGAATTGTACAGTTTTTAAAGTTTTATTACAAAAATGAAGCTAAAAGGCTACGACGGAGAGGGCAGTGTTAATGGACTGGAGCATGTTGGTTTTTTTGTGCATTGTGGGAGAGTCCAAAGTTGGTACACAAGAGTTACAGTAGGTTCTGGCCTGGATCCCGGCTGGACGGTGCCATGCCATCGGTCCCACGTCTCATTATTATTCTCATTTTCTCAAATGTCCCATTTATGTCCCATTTATTCCAAAAATGTCCCATTTGTGTCCCAAAACTGACCCATTGGTCCGAAATCCGGTTAATTTATTATAATCCGTTAAAATAAGTTAAACGTTCAAATAATCCTTATATTTTCATGATAATTATTTATACATTTAAACAGTTAATTAATGCCCAAACTCAGAGCACATCTCCGCTGTTTATGGTCGGACCAACATGACTTCAGACCCTGTTTTTGGACTAATGGCACTTGTACTCAATTGGACATAATGAGACTTTGGACTGATGGGTTGTCGGACTGATGAGCCGACCCCGGCTGGACAGAGGACAAACAGGAGTGAATAACATGCTTTCCGTGGCTCAGCTTGTTGTGCTTCCTTGGCCTGCCGTGGCGGCGCCCACGCAAACTTCCGGAATAAGGTGAATTGGCTCCCGCTGCTGTTGGTGTGAATGTGGTGTGAGTGAGAAAAAAGATTAAGTTCACACCTGCCAACTAATTCAATGAAGCATGGCCCAAAGCAAACAAAGGAAAACTCAAGCAAGAAAAAACACACTCAAAACTAAAGAGGCAGGTGGGTTTTGCTGCAGAGACCTGGCAACCAAATTATTATGCAAATTGTATTTCAGTGTCAAAAAGGTAAACAAAAAAACTTTTTCAATGAAATTCATGGATGGTATCGTGTCTCAGGGCTCTTTGAATCACTGACATTAATCTCAGAGACCTGGGATGATTAGTTTTCAGGTTACGCCCAGTTAAGGGAAAAACTACTGAAAAAGGACGTTCCACTAGAAAAAGGATCTCTCTGCTGCGTGAAATAGTTGAATGCCTTGGTCTAGGTATGAAAACCTTCGATATTTCATGAAAGATTAAGCTTAATCATCGAACTGATAAGAGATTTGTAGATGATTCTGAGCACACTCGGGTTTGTGCAGATAATGGCACAATATGGACGGTTTCTGTCAGACAAACACATCAGATTATGAGAACAGATGCTACAAAGCAGCATACAGGTATTTAAAGCCGCTGGTGCCTCTGGAGTCTCCCAAACATCAAGGTGTAGGACCCTCCAGAGGCTGCAGTTGTGCATAAACCTTCTATCCGGCCTCCCCTAAACTGTTCATTGAAGCTGATGAACAGAAACGGCTGCAGTGGCTCAGAAATACATGAGGACTCATTTTCAAACAGTCTTGTTCACTGATGAGGCCGTGTGACCCTGGATGGTCAAATCAATGGAGTAGTGGATGGTTGTTGAATGACCACAATGTCCCAACAAGGCTGTGACATCAGTAAGGAGGGGGCGGAGTCATGTTTTGGGCCAATCATGGTGAGAGAGCTGGTCAGCAGAATACCTGTGCATCACTGGCTGCTATGGGCATAAAAGGAGAGAAACTCATGATGTGGACCCCCTCCTCCCCTGACCTCAACCCTGTTGAGAACCTTTGGAGCCTCAACAAAAAAAAAACTTCTATGAGGGTGGGAGGCAGTTTTCATCCAAACAGTAGCTCTGGGAGGCTTTTCTAACATCCTGCAAAGAAATCCAAACAGAAACTGTCCAAAAACTCACAAGTTTAATGGATTTAAGAATTCTGAAGCTGCTCAAAGAACGGCTCCTATGTTAAAATATAGCTTCACCTGTTAAGATGTTTTTGAATTCAACAAATGACCATTTTCAGCTAATTACAACCTTTTAGAATGTATTGAAACGATGAGTTGCATAATAATTTGGAACAGTAGATTTTGAAGACTACTGACTTCTATGGACGTACACCAATCAAGGACCGAGACGTCGCCCGGCATGGCGCAGCCGGGGCCCCACCCTGGAGCCAGACCTGGGGTTGGGGCCCGAACGCGAGCGTCTGGTGGCCGGGCCTCTGCCCACGGGGCCCGGCCGGGCACAGCCCGAAGGGACGACGTGGGCCCGCCCTCCTGTGGACCCACCACCCGCAGAGGGATCCGTAGGGGTCGGGTGCTAAGAGGACTGGGTGGCAGTCGAGGTCGGGTGCCTCGACGACCTGGTCCACATGCACAGCTTCTGGCGTTCGGGACATGGAACGTCACCTCGCTGGGGGGGAAGGAGCCTGAGCTTGTGCGGGAGGTTGAGAGATACCGACTAGATATAGTCGGGCTCACCTCCACGCACAGCTTGGGTTCCGGATCCCAACTCCTGGAGAGAGGCTGGACTCTCCATTTTTCTGGAGTTGCCCGCGGGGAGAGGCGGCGGGCTGGGGTGGGTTTGCTCATATCCCCCCAGCTCAGCCGTCACATGTTGGAGTTCACCCCGGTGGACGAGAGGGTCGCGTCCCTACGCCTTTGGGTCGGGGACAGGTCTCTCACCGTTGTCTCGGCCTACGGGCCCAACATCGGTGCAGAGTACCCGGCCTTCTTGGAGTCCCTGGGAGGGGTACTAGATAGTGCTCCGACTGGGGACTCCATTGTTCTACTGGGGGACTTCAACGCCCACGTGGGTAACGACAGTGAGACCTGGGAGGGAGTGATTGGGAGGAACGGCCTCCCCGATCTGAACCCGAGTGGTGTTCTGTTATTGGACTTCTGTGCTAGTCACGGTTTGTCCATAACGAACACCATGTTCGAGCACAAGGGTGTCCATAAGTGCACGTGGCACCAGGACACCCTAGGCAGGAGGTCGATGATCGACTTTGTAGTTGTGTCGTCTGACCTCCGGCCGCGTGTCTCGGACACTCGGGTGAAGAGAGGGGCGGAGCTGTCAACCGATCACCACCTGGTGGTGAGCTGGATCCGCTGGCAGGGGAGGAAGCTGGTCAGACCTGGCAGGCCCAAGCGTGTTGTGAGGGTCTGCTGGGAACGACTGGCGGATCCCTCTGTCAGTGGGGTCTTCAACTCCCACCTCCGGAAGAGCTTCACCCAGATTCCGGGGGAGGCGGGGGACATGGAGTCCGAGTGGACTCTGTTCTCCTCCTCCATTGTTGATGCGGCTGCTCGTAGTTGTGGCCGTAAGGTCTCTGGTGCCTGTCGCGGCGGCAACCCCCGAACCCGGTGGTGGCGCCCGGAAGTAAGGGATGCCGTCAAGCTGAAGAAGGAGTCCTACCTGGCCTTGTTGGCTTGTGGGACTCCTGAGGCAGCTGAGAGGTACCGGCAGGCCAAGCGTGCTGCGGCTCGTGCGGTCGCGGAGGCTAAAACTCGGGTCTGGGAGGAGTTCGGGGAGGCCATGGAGGAAGACTATCGGTCGGCCTCGAAGAAATTCTGGCAAACCATCCGGCGCCTCAGGAGGGGGAAGCAGTGCTTCACCAACACTGTGTACAGTGCGGGTGGGGAGCTGCTGACCTCGACTGGGGATGTCGTCGGACGGTGGAAGGAGTACTTCGAGGACCTCCTCAACCCCGCCGTCTCGTCTTCCGATGAGGAAGCAGAGGCTGGGGACTTGGGGGTGGGCTCGCCCATCACCGGGGCTGAAGTCACCGAGGTGGTGAGAAAGCTCCTCGGTGGCAAGGCTCCGGGGGTGGATGAGATTCGCCCTGAGTACCTTAAGTCTCTGGATGTTGTAGGACTGTCTTGGCTGACACGTCTCTGCAACATCGCGTGGCGGTCGGGGACAGTGCCCCTGGATTGGCAGACCGGGGTGGTGGTCCCTCTCTCTAAGAAGGGGGATCGGAGGGTGTGTTCCAATTACAGAGGAATCACCCTCCTTAGCCTCCCCGGTAAGGTCTACTCCAGGGTGCTGGAGAGGAGGATCCGGCCGATAGTTGAACCTCGGATTCAGGAGGAACAATGCGGTTTTCGTCCTGGTCGTGGCACACTGGACCAGCTCTATACCCTCCGTCGGGTGCTCGAGGGTTCGTGGGAGTTCGCCCAACCAGTCCACATGTGTTTTGTGGACTTGGAGAAAGCGCTCAACCGCGTCCCTCGTGGTGCCCTGTGGGGGGTGCTCCGGGAGTATGGGGTCCGGGGCCCTCTGCTAAGGGCTGTCCGTTCCCTGTATGACCGCAGCAGGAGCTTGGTTCGCATTGCCGGCAGTAAGTCAGACCTGTTCCCGGTGCGTGTTGGTCTCCGCCAGGGCTGCCCTTTGTCACCGGTTCTGTTCATTACTTTTATGGACAGAATTTCTCGGCGCAGCCAGGGGCTGGAGGGTGTCCGGTTTGGGAGCCTCAGAGTCTCATCTCTGCTGTTTGCGGACAATGTTGTTCTGATGGCTTCAACGAACCAGGACCTTCAGCACGCACTGGGGCGGTTTGCAGCCGAGTGTGTAGCGGCCGGGATGAGGATCAGCACCTCCAAATCCGAGGCCATGGTTCTCCACCGGAAAAAGGTGGTTTCCCCTCTTCAGGTCGGTGGGGAGTCCTTACCTCAAGTGGAGGAGTTCAAGTATCTCGGGGTCTTGTTCACGAGTGAGGGACGGATGGAGCGTGAGATCGACAGACGGATCGGTGCAGCGTCAGCAGTGATGCGGTCGCTGTATCGGTCTGTCGTGGTGAAGAGGGAGCTGAGTCGGGGCAAAGCTCTCGATTTACCGATCGATCTACGTTCCCACCCTCACCTATGGTCATGAGATTTGGGTAATGACCGAAAGGACAAGATCGCGAATACAAGCGGCCGAAATGAGTTTCCTTCGCAGGGTGGCTGGGCGCACCCTCCGAGATCGGGTGAGGAGCTCAGCTACCCGGGAGGAGCTCGGAGTAGAGTCGCTGCTCCTCCACGTCGAAAGGAGCCAGCTGAGGTGGCTCGGGCATCTGTTTCGGATGCCTCCTGGTCGCCTCCCGCGGGAGGTGTTCCAGGCATGTCCTAGTGGGACAAGGCCTCGTGGAAGACCCAGGACACGGTGGTGGGACTATGTCTCCGAGCTGGCCTGGTGTCGCCTCGGGGTCCCCCCAGAACAGCTGGAGGAGGTGTGTGTGGATCGGGAAGTTTGGGCATCTCTGCTGAGACTGCTGCCCCCGCGACCCGGCCCCGGATAAAGCGGAAGAAAATGGATGGATGGATGGATTTTGAATTTTTTATATTTATTTTTGAAAAAAAATACTGTCATCATTTGAGTTGACAACTTGCAATAATTTGCATAATAATTTGGAACGCAGTGTACAGGGGCAAAAGTGTTTACATGTTTGCACTCACCTTTTAGGGGTATTATAATGTGTCTTCATGGCTGTTAGAGAAATAACAGTATATAAATAATGGTGTTCAAGAGGATAGATAAAAACAGTCAGCAGTCTGGATGTCTTATACAGGAGAAGTTTATTTACCATTGGTGCGGGACCCGGAGACATGAACTCGAGACACTGCGCTCGTCCTACCATTCAAGTCTGTCTGTGCTTCCAAAAGAGATAAATACCCTCTCAGAGCGTCAGACTGATACACAAGCAAACATTCAGTGGCTGAGAGTGGGCGCCTGAGCACCACAGTCAAAGCTATGACAGAGAAAGTGCAACTTTGCAGCTTGACCCAGTATGATAAATAGCAATTTAATGTTATCCTCTAACAATGGCGAGAATCTCTATTTGCGCCCTTTTGAATCGGTATTGCCCCTGGCCTCAGTCAGTTTGTTCTGGAGCACTGCAAACACTGCAAACATCAACTTTATTTCCCCCACATAAAAAGTTTGTTTTGTGTTGTCGTCACTTTTGTTTTTCATTGCATTTTCATCACTTTTTTCAAGAAGCTATTAGATTCGGGTAATGGAGAAAATGTGCTTGATTCAGGTGGAGTTAAGAGGTTTACCAACCCCCGCCTTAACCAAGTGCATTTTGTTCAACTTTACCCAAACCTACAAAGCCCATCTAAACGGATAATTTTCCTCATCACTTTCTTGGCTTATTTTTTCATTGCTTTTTTAATCAATTTTCATCACATGTTTGTCGCATTTTAACCTCTTAACTCCCGCCTGAACCGAGAGCATTTTCTCCAGTTCAGCTTTACCCAAATCCTGTAGACCAGTGTAACACCTCAAGCTAAGATCTACAAAGCTCATCTAAATGGATCTTTTTCCTCCCGTCATCAGATTTTTTTCCATCCTTTTTTTTTGGGGGGGGGGGGGGGGGGGGGGGGGCATTCAACTCATTTTTTTCAACTCACTTTTTTGTCATTTTTTGTCACTTTTTCTTTTTTTTTGTCTTTTTTTGTCATATTTTGGTTAATTTTTTGTCTTTTTGGTCATTTTTTGTCACTTTTTTGTCAAAGTTTTCTCACTTTTTTGTCACATCTTCATCATTGTTTTCATCTCAGTTCTGTCGCTATTTTCACACCTTTTTTCCAGAAGCTTTTGGATTGGGGTAAAGCCAAACTGGAGAAAAGGTGCTCGGTTCAGGTGGGAGTTAAGGGGTTAATCGCTTTTTGAAGCTTTGTGTATTGTGTTGTTTTTTTTTGTCACATCTCTGTCACTTTTCTGATGTGTTCTCATCTCATTTTTGTTGCTTTTTTTTTTTACACTTTTTTCAAGAGTCTTTTAAATTTGGGTAAAGCTGATAAACAGTATGCGCTCGGTTGAGGCGGAGGATGTTTTTATTGCGCAATCCTCCCCCGGGCCGACGCACTCCTGTCCAGGAGAGGGCGCTGTGAGGCCCCCGCCCCGAGCCTCAGCAGAACAGTGTCCGTGTGAGCGGAGGCACCGGGCGGCTCTGCTGTCAGTCTGCGGCCGCTGCATCCACCGACACCGACACACCGACACGTCCCACTGCAGACCCACCGGCTCACGCCTCCTCTCTCCTCCCGGACACAGGTCTGTTGTTCCCGCGGCTCTTCTTCTGTGTCAGAGGCAGCGTTAGCATTAGCCGCCGTTAGCTCGGGGGAGCCCTCGCTGCCAACTACTCCCTTCGGAAACGGATTTACGGCACGACTCGAGACTAAAACCACAACCTCTGCTGCAGACGCTTTACAGGAGCTCCCCACGTTTCACGGCGTGACAAAGCAGTCCTTTATTTGTTTTTAGAAGCGGTTAAAGCTAACGCTGTCGCTGCAGGAAGTGCTGAGCAGAGGCCGCCATCTTGCTAACTTCACAAAACACTCGTGTTTACTTTATTCTGCGGTTTTATCCTTTTAGAGCCAATGTTTTACACATGAATACTATGTGCAGAGGTGTCTATGGCCATTCTTTACTCTTAGATCATTGTCACAGCATATTTTATTATTATAAATGTGTGTCTGTGAGGTTTGAGTCCTGTGTCACATTCGGGGCTGTGTGTGGTTTAGTTTAATGTAAACCAAACCAAGTGCTTTATCTCAAGAGCTCGTCACATTGTGTCGATATTGTTACTTTGTCAGTGCTATAGATGTCGGATACAGTGCACAGTGGGGACACTGAGCCTATTTAATCTAACGAAGGATTTAAATCATTCAGGCATCGAACATTTATTCCAAAACAGCTGGATTGACTTAATAACAAAAACAAACCTGTAGCTTGTTCCCCGCTCTCTCACTGCTGCCTCTTTAGGAGACCGTGACTTATTGATCCACAGGGAAACTGCGCTGTCACAGGAGCGCAAATAGTGTTAGAAACAAAGGACTGACATGAAATAATATAATGATTAAGCCGAACAGAAACTGATGCAAACATTTACGCACATATGTAGATATCCAAGTGTAAAACATTCAAATAGGATGAATCTGAAATGCACAGTATATAAAAAGGATTGTAAAAGAAAAACTTATTGCAGTGAATAAGAACAATGAACAGAGGAGGAGTGAACTGAATGGCACAGTTTTCTGTCACAGAGGGTCAGTTGTTGTACAGCTGTATTTATAGCAGTGGTTCCCACAGTGGGGGCCTCAGAGGCCCTGCAGGGGGGCCACCCAAAGCTTGTCCACAAAACAAGTACATTGAAAAATAAATATTGTTGCCACATTATGCGACTTTAAACCATTATTTAACCTGCAGTCGTGGCTAAATGTTGCTTCTAAATTAATTTTAGCTGTAAAATAATGCATTCTTCAGAATAAAATAAATATTATTATTAGTGGGCCTTTGAGATTTTCGGATCGATATTTGGCCACGACGTCCCAGGCTTTGGGAATGTGTGGAGTGCAGGACTTTTGCCGTCTCTGGTTTATTTTACATTTCTTGCTCTAACTTGCATCGTGTTTGGTAAATATCTAAACAAACTCCTGAATGTTTCCCTGTAAACTAACGCTACCCTCTGGTCCTCAGCCCTGAGCAGAGCGGCTGTATGAGCGGCCCGGGCCAGCCGCTGCAGGGAGGGGGCCTGCGCTCGCGGAGGGCCACCAGTCGAGAGGTGGTGCCCCCGGGGGCCACAGGGGCCGCCATGGAGAGCTGCTGGGGCCCCGGGCTGCTGCGGAGGCTAATCGAGCTGCCCTCTCCGCCTCTGTCCAGACACCAGCTCAAGAGGCTGGAGGAGCACAGGTCAGTCCTGAACAGCAGAGTAACGTTAGACTCACTCTAGGGCCGGATCATCTGTGGATTCTGATGCATTATTTACATTTGAGGACATGTTTAACTACAGAACATGTGGAACAAGTGTTATTTTCCATAAACGAGTCATTCCACCGAATGGGTGCCATTCGCTTGTTGTACTTCTTCAAAGTTTAAATTTCTACATTTTTCAACATTAAATCTAAATCTAGTAGTACACTTAAGGAGAGACACTGCAGGTGAATAGGGAAAAAAAATAAATGTAGAGATATCAATTTGAAACTTTTGCTGAACATTACAGATATAAATATGAGAAAAAAATGTATTGCATTTTTTCTGTCATTTTATGTTTTCATTTCATTTTCATGAATTGAGCCAGATTAAATTTTATGGTTTTATTTTATTGACATATTAGTAACTAAGATTTTTTCAGAGGGGATTTTGGATATTTTGTTTAGTTTTTCAATAAACTAATCATCAGTGAAAAAATCTGTAAAAACTCAAATTTCGCCTGTTTTTTTGGTTTCAAAGCTGAATAAATTAGGCTTGGAATTAGATATTAAAAAATCCCTCTGAAAAAACCTTCAAAATATTGTTGTGTCTCAGACTGTAAAGTTTGGAGTCTGTGGGAGCTTCTGTAAGGGCTCAGGCTCTGCCCGAGTGCGGCTTCTCTCATTCAGAGAAAACCAGCCCTGAAGTTTTGTAGCGAGTGCGCATGCTCGGCCCGTTCTCCGACTTTTCCGCACCAGCGTCTCGTAGGAGGAAAAACACCATATTTGGGTGAAAGTGTCATCACGGTGCCCCTTAGCAGGACACGTGGATGTCAAATCTGTCAATATTTATGAATGAATACCCGCTTGAAAGACGGCGTTTCTACGCAGCGCAGCAGCTACTTCCGGGTTTCCCCCACCTCGCAGACAAAACATAAAATAAACATCATGCGGGTGAGTTTTGTCATTTTTATACTCTGACATGAAAACTAAGATGTAAAGGGAGGAAAATAGATACAAATCTCCACTTCGACCACTGCGTGAAAAATCAATACTTTCACCTAAAGTGTCTCGCCTTAAAGGAATAGGCCACCGTTTTTACATAACACAATATGTTCTTACCTCACTTTAGTCGAGTTAATATATCCCCGTCTGGTCTTTGTCCGTGCGCTCTGTCACGCAAACTGAGCACATACGCAGCCTCTCCCACATGTCACATAGCTCCAAAAAAGCTCACGTTAGAAGCTACCAAGCTCTTCCACGTGTTCCCTATTTAAATAAAGTTACGTGAAGTGTTTTCATGCGAAGTATATTTACACAGAAATGTAACATGTCGATTTTATAAGCAAATAAAAAGGGGGACTATATTGTGAGGCGTAATGATACGAGGAGCAAAGCGTCCGCGTAGTAACTCCTAAAGACTTCCCCCGCTCACTTCCGTCAATAACCTTTAGGTTACATTTCTGTGTAAATATACTTCGCATGAAAACACTTCACGTAACTTTATTTAAATAGGGAACACGTGGAAGAGCTTGGTAGCTTATAGCTTGAGCTTTTTTGGAGCTATGTGACATGTGGGAGAGGCTGCGTATGTGCTCCGTTTGCCTGACAGAGCGCACGGACAAAGACCAGACGGGGATCTATTAACACGTCTAAAGTGAGGTAAGAGCATATCTTTGTATGTAAAAACGGTGGCCTATTCCTTTAATATACTATTCAAAATATATTTTTGTCAATCTCAGAAATGTATATATATTTTTTTTTTACTATACTTTCTGTGCTTTCTCACCCATGTTACCGTTGATATGAGAACCAGGACTTAAAGTTTCAGGACTGAGATTTTAGTTTAGAATTAGCCAAAACATGAAATATATAGATATAGCATTGATGCTAATGACACGTTTTAATGATTTGTCAAAGATTTTAAATAAAAAAAAAAATCAATCACCATTTTAGAAATAATTCCAAAACAAAGACTGGTTACCATAAGACAACACACAGACACAACCAGAAACCCTCCTTAACCTCTTACCTTCCACTTTGACCACTTTGGCTTTATCCAAATCTAGAAGCTTCTCGACTGGAGTGTTAGGCCAGTGTAAGACCTCATTTGAAAGCTAAGACCTGCAAAACTGATCGTAACTTTTTGCGTCACGTTGTTGCAGCGTTTTATTAAATTTTTAATAATGCATTGGTTTTATATAGCGCTTTTCTGGACACTCAAAGACGCTTTACATTGCATTATTCATTCACTCCATACCCGGTGGTGGTAAGCTACTATTGTAGCCACAGCTGCCCTGGGGTAGACTGACGGAAGCGAGGCAACCAGCCATCGGCCCCTCCGACCACCACCAACCACTCACTCACTCTCACTACATTCACTAGGCTTCCTGGTGTTACTAAACGGTCTCCCATCCAAGTACCGACCAGGCCCTTCCCTGCTTAGCTTCCAAGGTCTGATGGGATTGGGCATCGCAAAGGCGGTATGACCACATCATATTTTGAACGCCTCTTCTCTCTCCGTCCTTTGTGTGTTCATCCAAATCAATGGGCGAGGAACACGCTTCTCTATGGTCCTCATGGCGGGTGCTGATGTTGCTGTAACAGTAGTTAACAGTGACTTTGACCTTCCCTTGTTCAAGGCGCATTGAGTTTCCTTGTGTACGAAATGCGCGGTATAAATAAAGTTGCCTTGCCTTCTGCTTAAAAGCCTGGCTCCAAAGAGTTTTTCTTTTTCTAAAAATCGGGGAGCAGGCTTCGGATGATGAGACAGAGCAGGCATGTTGATTTGCACAGATTACTCGGGACCGGTCTATAACCTCCACAAACTAAGCACCAACGAAGTACTAACACTATTTTGAGTGAGTGACACACTGTGGGGTCTGACTTCACCCGGGCAGGTTCCACCGAGGCCGAGGTCAAACCTGGACTGAACCCAGTTTAACAATGTTTCATATCATTTTCTGGTTTATCACTCAGCTTATTTTCCCTTTTAAAATGTGTACTTTGTGTTTTAATGCCTTTCTACTACAGCCAAGTAATGAATTGAGTGAGCTTCTTTGTGATATTGTTTGACCAGTAGCATCTGTACTTTTACAGTACTGTGCCTTCCTCTGGAGGGATTTCTCGATGAGTAGAAGTGAACACGCCCCTGTCCCCTGTGTCGTCCTCAGATACAGCAGCGCCGGCCGCTCGCTGCTGGAGCCGCTGATGCAGAGATACTGGGAGTGGTTAGTGTCCCGTGTCCCGTCATGGATCGCTCCCAACCTCATCACCATCATCGGTTTGGCCACTAACGTGTTCACCACGCTGGTGCTGGTGTATTACTGCCCCACGGCCACGGAGCAGGTAACAACAGCACCGTATCGGACACATCTACAGCTTGTCCCCTCGTCTGTTATTCATTAGTTTAATGTAAGAGCTTTAAGAAGATTTTAGATTTGGGTAAAGCTGAACTGGAGAAAAAGTGGGTGGTAAGAGGTTAAGATGTTCCTCCCTGAACAAAGCTGTAACAGATTTGTGTGCTTTTAGGCTCCACTGTGGGCGTACCTGCTCTGCGCCGTCGGCCTCTTCATTTACCAGTCGCTGGACGCCATCGACGGGAAGCAGGCGCGGCGCACCAACAGCGCCTCGCCACTGGGGGAGCTGTTCGACCATGGCTGCGACTCGCTGTCCACAGGTCAGTTAAAAAACAGCCTTAACTCTCTTTCCGATGTTTATTCTTTCCCACACTTATTCATTCACAACATGTTTGGTATCCACGTGTAGCACGAAAGGATGTGACCGAGATGACGCTGTAATTCATATATGATCATTTCCTTTATGGGAGACAGCAGCGGCTAAAGACTGGAGAAATATACTACATTCCAGCTGCTGTTTGGCCTAAACTCGGCAGAAAACTGTTAAAATTTCAATGTTAAAATATATACATTTTACTTAGTAAAGGTTATTCAAGCTGAATTATGCGACTTGAACATTTTGACATTAGAATCGCTACGGCGATGACCAGATATGGCATGGGTGTGACTTTTTTTGATTGAAATGATCAAATGGAATTTTGTGCCAAATTATTTAGATTTTCGTTAAACTAAAATGTTTACTCTGTATAATTTCTGGGACTTTAAAGGATCTGTATCCTGCTATTTTAGCCATCCCAAAATAAAGTATAGGCACTATGGAGAACTATTTTTTGTGAGAAATATAAGTATTTTCTAGGGGTATTTTGCAAATGCGCTAACACATGCGCTAACACATGCGCTAACACATGCGCTAACACACGCGCTAACACACGCGCTAACACACGCGCTAACACACGCGCTAACACACGCGCTAACACACGCGCTAACACACGCGCTAACACACGCGCTAACACACGCGCTAACACACGCGCTAACCCACGCGCTAACACACGCGCTAACACACGCGCTAACACACGCGCTAACACACGCGCTAACACACGCGCTAACACACGCGCTAACACACGCGCTAACACACGCGCTAACACACGCGCTAACACACGCGCTAACACACGCGCTAACACACGCGCTAACACACGCGCTAACACACGCGCTTAAACACGCGCTAACACACGCGCTAACACACGCGCTAACACACGCGCTAACACACGCGCTAACACACGCGCTAACACACGCGCTAACACACGCGCTAACACACGCGCTAACACACAAACACGCGTTTTGACTCACCACCGCTCTGTCCTGACCTCTCTAAAATAGTCTGTCTCTTATGATTCAGAAATTATACGCAAAAGTCTGCAAAATAAAACATATAAAATAGGTGAACAAACTTGTGACCGATTTTCACCTCTTTTTCTCAGTTCCCCTGAGGCTCTGACTGAGCTTATTCTGAAGCAAAGAAACAGGAAGTCTCGATCACTTTCGGTTCTGGAGATATCGGCCTTTTAGTGGTGGGATATCGGCCGATAGCCAATATTGTATAATACCCCCAAATCGGCCCGATACATCGGTCGACCTCTTGTCTGAACATAGCGAGTCCTGAGAGAGAAAACATTCGACACAGAAACATCACAATCACAGTTTGAATTTTTCACCATTTTATTTAGTTGTTTTTAAGGCACACACACAATAAGCAACACCAGTATCACTGTTTGAATTTTAACGGAAACATTCCTCAGTGAAAAGTGAACTCAACAAACTATCACGTTTGAGACGCAAGTTCAAAATTGGTTTAGTAAAAGATTAAACATATAAAAACTAGACTTAAAACACAAACTCAAAATGTAACAAAATTCCAAAGCATTTAAAATACGACAAATATACATGGAGTACCGTATTTTCTGGACTATAAGCCAAAATATGCCTAATGAATAAAAAAAACAACATGCTGAATATGCGTACGGTATGCTAACATAACACATCGAACTGCATGAAAAGTGTTAAGTCATGATATGCACTGCAGGGGAATAGGGAAAGAATTACATTTAGAGATATTCATTTGACTTCTGTTTAACATTTCTGATATAAATGTCTTTAATTTCATATAACAAAGGAGCTATAAAAGTGGTGATCGTTACAATAACAATAACCTAATTTTTATATTTTAGTTCTAGCCTCATGGACACCCTTCAGGACATGAAATGATATTTGTGAATGAATGTGCCAGGGATAGTAGCTACTTCCGGGATATCTCTGCCTTGCGACAAAACCTCACAAAATAAGCGTTGTACAGTTTTGAAGAAACTAATCAAGCTGAAAATCTCCACTTCAACCACTGTGTGAAAAATGAATACGTTTGACCTGCTGTGCCTCACCAGCTGTCAAAGTAAAGGCTTCATCGCGCTGATTGCACTCCTAGGGTTCCTCACCAGTGTGGACTTTCCCACGTTTTGTGAGACTCCTTGAACTTCGGAAGGCCTGCCCACACTCGCCGACGTAGGGCTTTTCTCTAGCGTGGATGCTCTGGTGATGTCTGAGGGACCTTGATGTGGCGAATGCTTTCCCGCACTGGTCACACTTGTACGGCTTTACTCCACTGTGGGCTCTCTGATGCTGCCTAAACGGTGTGCGTTGTCTGTATTCCTTTCCGCACTCCAAGCAGCTGTAGGGTTTCTCTCCAGTGTGGACCCTCATGTGTGCCGTGAGGCTGGCGGATTGAAATTTGAGTGGTATCGGAATGACTCCCCACACTCCTCGCAGCGGTAGGGCTTTTCCCCAGTGTGGATCCTCATGTGTTGTCTGAGGCCGCCTGCCTGAATAAAAGCCTTGTCACACGGGTCACACTCGTAGGGCCTTTCCCCAGTGTGGATCATCATGTGTTGTCTGAGGGAATGTGATGACATGACAGATATCCCACACTGGTCACACTCATAGCGTCTCCTGTCTTTAGTGTGGATGACCTTGCGCCGTCTCAGACTTTTTGGTGTGGTGAAAGATTGCCCACACTGGTCGCAGTCGACTGTATTGCCCCGCGTGTGGGGAGTTTGCAGAGGCTGAGCGGCTTCCATTTCTCTGCTGACAGAAACAGGACGGGAGTTGGACTGTGGCACCAACTCGGGCCGCAAGGTTTATCGATAACGAATCACCGTCGAGGAACCGTGTTCTGGGAGTCCACGGTAACGTGCTTTAGACATGCTTAAGACATGCTTTAGACACGTTAGAGTTAAAGAGGAACCGTGTTCTGGGAGTCCACGGTAACACGATTTAGACACGCTAAAGACACGCTTTAGCCATGTCAGAGTTAAAGAGGAACTGTGTTCTGGGAGTCCATGGTAACACGGCCTACACTCTCAGAGGTTGTTCATACGACTTTGGCAATACGATAAAATGACTTGGTATTACGTTTGAACGAGAAAGCGCAGTCAAAAATGTTTCAGTCACACCGGAGCTCTGCGTTTCTCTATATCTGTACCGTTTTCATGGTTTCATGCTTATTTTTTCTCTCCCTCAGTGTTCGTGGTGTTGGGGACGAGCATCGCGGTGCAGCTCGGCACAAACCCCGACTGGATGTTCTTCTGCTGCTTCGCCGGGATGTTCATGTTCTACTGCGCTCACTGGCAGACCTACGTGTCCGGGACGCTGCGCTTCGGGATGTGAGTCACCAACATCTCATCTGCGTTTGTGTCTGTGGCTTTAACCAGAGCCTTTTCCCGTTTGTGCAGCATCGACGTGACTGAGGTGCAGATCTTCATCATCTCTGTGTATCTGCTCGCCGCTGCCGGAGGAACCGCGTTCTGGGAGTCCACGGTAACGTGCTTTAGACACGCTTAAGACACGCTTAAGACACGCTTAAGACACGCTTAAGACACGCTTAAGACACGCTTAAGACACGCTTTAGACACGTCAGAGTTAAAGAGGAACCGCGTTCTGGGAGTCCACGGTAACGTGCTTTAGACACGCTAAAGACACGCTTTAGACACGTCAGAGTTAAAGAGGAACCGTGTTCTGGGAGTCCACGGTAACGTGATTTAGACACGCTTAAGACACGCTTAAGACACGCTTAAGACACGCTTAAGACACGCTTAAGACACGCTTAAGACACGCTTTAGACACGTCAGAGTTAAAGAGGAACCGCGTTCTGGGAGTCCACGGTAACGTGCTTTAGACACGCTAAAGACACGCTTTAGACACGTCAGAGTTAAAGAGGAACCGTGTTCTGGGAGTCCACGGTAACGTGATTTAGACACGCTTTAGACACGCTAAAGACACGCTTAAGACACGTCAGAGTTAAAGAGGAACCGTGTTCTGGGAGTCCACGGTAACGTGCTTTAGACACGCTTAAGACACGCTTAAGACACGTCAGAGTTAAAGAGGAACCGTGTTCTGGGAGTCCACGGTAACGTGCTTTAGACACGCTAAAGACACGCTTTAGCCATGTCAGAGTTAAAGAGGAACCGTGTTCTGGGAGTCCACGGTAACACGATTTAGACACGCTAAAGACACGCTTTAGACACGTCAGAGTTAAAGAGGAACCGTGTTCTGGGAGTCCACGGTAACGTGCTTTAGACACGCTAAAGACACGCTTTAGACACGTCAGAGTTAAAGAGGAACCGTGTTCTGGGAGTCCACGGTAACGTGCTTTAGACACGCTAAAGACACGCTTTAGCCATGTCAGAGTTAAAGAGGAACCGTGTTCTGGGAGTCCACGGTAACACGATTTAGACACGCTAAAGACACGCTTAAGACACGTCAGAGTTAAAGAGGAACCGTGTTCTGGGAGTCCACGGTAACGTGCTTTAGACACGCTAAAGACACGCTTAAGACACGTCAGAGTTAAAGAGGAACCGTGTTCTGGGAGTCCACGGTAACGTGCTTTAGACACGCTAAAGACACGCTTTAGACACGTCAGAGTTAAAGAGGAACCGTGTTCTGGGAGTCCACGGTAACGTGATTTAGACACGCTAAAGACACGCTTAAGACACGTCAGAGTTAAAGAGGAACCGTGTTCTGGGAGTCCACGGTAACGTGCTTTAGACACGCTAAAGACACGCTTAAGACACGTCAGAGTTAAAGAGGAACCGTGTTCTGGGAGTCCACGGTAACGTGCTTTAGACACGCTAAAGACACGCTTTAGACACGTCAGAGTTAAAGAGGAACCGTGTTCTGGGAGTCCACGGTAACGTGCTTTAGACACGCTAAAGACACGCTTAAGACACGTCAGAGTTAAAGAGGAACCGCGTTCTGGGAGTCCACGGTAACGTGCTTTAGACACGCTAAAGACACGCTTAAGACACGTCAGAGTTAAAGAGGAACCGTGTTCTGGGAGTCCACGGTAACGTGCTTTAGACACGCTAAAGACACGCTTAAGACACGTCAGAGTTAAAGAGGAACCGTGTTCTGGGAGTCCACGGTAACGTGCTTTAGACACGCTAAAGACACGCTTAAGACACGTCAGAGTTAAAGAGGAACCGTGTTCTGGGAGTCCATGGTAACGTGCTTTAGACACGCTAAAGACACGCTTTAGACACGTCAGAGTTAAAGAGGAACCGTGTTCTGGGAGTCCACGGTAACGTGCTTTAGACACGCTAAAGACACGCTTAAGACACGTCAGAGTTAAAGAGGAACCGTGTTCTGGGAGTCCACGGTAATGTGCTTTAGACACGCTAAAGACACGCTTTAGACACGTCAGAGTTAAAGAGGAACCGTGTTCTGGGAGTCCACGGTAACGTGCTTTAGACACGCTAAAGACACGCTTTAGACACGTCAGAGTTAAAGAGGAACCGTGTTCTGGGAGTCCACGGTAACGTGATTTAGACACGCTAAAGACACGCTTAAGACACGTCAGAGTTAAAGAGGAACCGTGTTCTGGGAGTCCACGGTAACGTGATTTAGACACGCTTAAGACACGCTAAAGACACGCTTAAGACACGCTTAAGACACGTCAGAGTTAAAGAGGAACCGCGTTCTGGGAGTCCACGGTAACGTGATTTAGACACGCTTAAGACACGCTAAAGACACGCTTAAGACACGCTAAAGACACGCTTTAGACACGTCAGAGTTAAAGAGGAACCGTGTTCTGGGAGTCCACGGTAACGTGATTTAGACACGCTAAAGACACGCTTAAGACACGTCAGAGTTAAAGAGGAACCGTGTTCTGGGAGTCCACGGTAACGTGCTTTAGACACGCTAAAGACACGCTTTAGACACGTCAGAGTTAAAGAGGAACCGTGTTCTGGGAGTCCACGGTAACGTGCTTTAGACACGCTAAAGACACGCTTAAGACACGTCAGAGTTAAAGAGGAACCGTGTTCTGGGAGTCCACGGTAACGTGCTTTAGACACGCTAAAGACACGCTTAAGACACGTCAGAGTTAAAGAGGAACCGTGTTCTGGGAGTCCACGGTAACGTGCTTTAGACACGCTAAAGACACGCTTTAGACACGTCAGAGTTAAAGAGGAACCGTGTTCTGGGAGTCCACGGTAACGTGCTTTAGACACGCTAAAGACACGCTTAAGACACGTCAGAGTTAAAGAGGAACCGTGTTCTGGGAGTCCACGGTAACGTGCTTTAGACACGCTTAAGACACGCTTAAGACACGCTTTAGACACGTCAGAGTTAAAGAGGAACCGTGTTCTGGGAGTCCACGGTAACGTGCTTTAGACACGCTAAAGACACGCTTAAGACACGTCAGAGTTAAAGAGGAACCGTGTTCTGGGAGTCCACGGTAACGTGCTTTAGACACGCTAAAGACACGCTTAAGACACGTCAGAGTTAAAGAGGAACCGCGTTCTGGGAGTCCACGGTAACGTGCTTTAGACACGCTAAAGACACGCTTAAGACACGTCAGAGTTAAAGAGGAACCGTGTTCTGGGAGTCCACGGTAACGTGCTTTAGACACGCTAAAGACACGCTTAAGACACGTCAGAGTTAAAGAGGAACCGTGTTCTGGGAGTCCACGGTAACGTGCTTTAGACACGCTAAAGACACGCTTAAGACACGCTTAAGACACGTCAGAGTTAAAGAGGAACCGTGTTCTGGGAGTCCACGGTAACGTGATTTAGACACGCTAAAGACACGCTTAAGACACGTCAGAGTTAAAGAGGAACCGTGTTCTGGGAGTCCACGGTAACACGATTTAGACACGCTAAAGACACGCTTTAGCCATGTCAGAGTTAAAGAGGAACCGTGTTCTGGGAGTCCACGGTAACGTGCTTTAGACATGCTTAGACATGCTTTAGACACGTTAGAGTTAAAGAGGAACCGTGTTCTGGGAGTCCACGGTAACGTGCTTTAGACACGCTAAAGACACGCTTAAGACACGTCAGAGTTAAAGAGGAACCGTGTTCTGGGAGTCCACGGTAACACGATTTAGACACGCTAAAGACATGCTTTAGCCATGTCAGAGTTAAAGAGGAACCGTGTTCTGGGAGTCCACTAGCCTGGCTAACACCAGACTAAAATCACAAGTGATATTTAGTCTGGGGACCACCAATTCATTTTCTCGTAGGAGAGGTGTGGTTTACGATCGTCCATACTCGTTTATTGGGCGATACGAAAAAAAAAAAAAAAAGTCTCATGCGTCTGCACGTAGCCCCAGCCAATCGTATCATCGTATGAGATGACGTATGACGTACCCGCTGTAAACTTTTGAGCTAAATTATTTAGAACAAGGTCTAAAGCTTGATCAAAAAAATACCATCGTGTCTGCTGCTGTCATGTTGGATCCGTAAATAAACTTTTTTTTTAATTATCCGTAAATAAACTACAAGCTTCCATATATCGAATAGCGCGTCATCGTCTTGCCGTCCCTCCTCGCTCTGTGATTGGTTCCCAAATCCACCGGAGATTTGGCCATGGTCCCCAGGCTGTTGTGCAGTTCGAAATAATTCGAGCGCACACAGCAGCCTGGTGTTAGCCAGGTTAGGAGTCCACAGTAACGTGCTTTAGACACGCTTAAGACACGTCAGAGTTAAAGAGGAGCCGTGTTCTGGGAGTCCACGGTAACACGATTTAGACACCCATCCATCCATCAATTTTCTTCCACTTTTTTCCGGGGCCGGGTCGCTGAGCAGAGATGCCCAGACTTCCCGATCCACACACACCTTCTCCAGCTGTTCTGGGGGGGGCCCCGAGGCCATACCAGGCCAGCTCGGAGACATAGTCCCTCCAGTGTGTCATGGGCCTTCCACGATGATAAGACATGCCTGGAACACATCCCGAGGGAGGCGACCAGAAGGATCCAAAACAAATGCCCAAGCCACCTCAGCTGGCTCCTTTTGACGTGAAGGAGCAGCGACTCTACTCCGAGCTCCTCCACTTTTACTCTGCATCTGAAATGATAGAGCTGGGCAATATAGCATTAGCATGGTGCTGTTAGCATTGGCATGGTGCCAATAGCATGCTGTTGCTAGCCCCGGCATTTTGCGTGGTGATCAAAATGGGGACAAATTCGAGGGATAAAATAAGAAAAAAAAACGTGACAAATTAGGACAAAGCTCATAAAATAAGGTACAATTTGAAACATTTTCTTTTTGTTTTGAGAAAAAATGTGTTCTTTTCTGCCCTTTTGTCTGTTAGTGTTCAGGGCCATTTGTTTTTGAGCGACAAAGTGATCTGTAAATGTAGATATTTGCAGCACATTTTGACATATTTCTGATGTTTGTCAAAATATAGCTTCATCATCGTTATTGAGAAAGTCCCAAAAATATTGAGATATTGATTATTGTCAATATCTTCCAGCGCTATTGTAATGTTGTTCCTCGTCAAAGACTGATCTGGAGTCTTTCACTACATTCACGCAGTTTAGAGTTAGCCCTTAATCATGTTCAATGTAGACTTTTCTTCTTCTACAGTTCTAGCGCTCCATGTTTCCTGGTTTATGTCATTGTTGAATCTCAAAACTAGGTCACGCCATGTCAGTTCTTTCTAGATTTCTTTGATTTAATGCCTGCTGGAAACAAATGTAAAGCTTTTCAAAGAGGCCTTGACTTGGTCTTCATTGGTTTAATGCTCTGTGTCTGTGTCAGATCCCGCTGATGAACGTCCAGATGAAGATGGTTCCCGCCTTCTGCACTTTTCTCGGAGCCATTTTCTCCTGCACCAACTACTTCAGAGTCATCTTCACCGGAGGAGTGGGCAAGAACGGATCCACCATCGCCGTGAGTACAGCCTTACACCTGCCCGCGTGCCGCTGAGCAGGACACTCCCCAGTCTGTGAATGGGTTTAAGGAACACAGGAATACATTTTGAACCATGCTTTTCCTGATGCCTTGTCGTCCAGAACCAGAAAACAGAACAATAATGTGTGGATCTGCAAATTTGCAATATCAGGTTCATCTGCAATGTCAAGAAATGTGGGGAAAATGGGGAATCATTTGGGGGAAAATGGAAGAAATTGTGGAAAAATTGGGCAAAAATAGGGCGATAGGGAAAATATTAGTAGTAACAAAAGAGCAAAAATGAGGGGGGAAATGGGGCAAACATTGGGGTCAAGATAAAGAAATTACAAAAAATAGGAAATAATAAAATTGGGCAAAAATGTAGGGGGAAAAAACTCATTTATTTGAGCTGATAAAGTCTTTTCCTTTAACGTTGTCCCTGGACCAACAGCATTAGAAATTGGATTTAAAGATAAAAAGCTTTTATGTGCTGTTGGTTTTTTGTTCCTGCTTGGGTAGAACCTAAGCATTTTTTTTACAGTACCCAGTACCCAGTGGTACCCAGTGGTACCCAGCCCTAGTCTGTTTGAATAAACTGGTTCAAAGCTCTTTAAAGTTGATAGTTGAAAGTATTGATTTTTCACACTGTGGTCAAAGTGGAGATTTCTTTCTTTAACATCTTTTCACACATTCATCCACAAATATTGATACATTTTACATCCACGTGTCCTGAAGGCTCCGGCAGATTTTTGTTGTTTGTTGTTGTCAGATCTACACATTTTTTTCTCATATTTATATCAATAATCAGCATCATCACAAAATGTTTTTTTTCCTCTATTCACCTGCAGCGTCTCACCTTAACCTCTTACCCCCACCTGAAGTGAGCACCATAAAGTGACCAAAACTCTAGAGCAGTGATTTCGCTCGGGATAATTTCTCTCCTTCATTTTGAAGGACAGGGTTGAAAAAAATCTGTCATGAGCAATTTTTATCCTTCATGAATTAATCTCAAGCGTTTTTTTTATTTTTTATAAATGTATATATATATATATAGGCTGCACATTATTTCTGTTAGTAAAAATGTGAGATTGCAGGATAAATGGAGCTAAACTAAACCTGATCTGAACAGTCATGGTACATTTTGCAACAGAAATGTGTATAAACTGGTGCGTAAAAGTCTCAGAGGAGACGACTTTCAGAGCGTCACCTGCTCATCAATATCAAGGCCCACATTACGCTCATACAAATGTAAAGTGGAGCTTATTATTTGCATTTTTTTCAATTTTAGCGGAATTTTGTGTGTGCTGTTTTCTCTGAGGGGTGAACGGGTCAATGTTTACCAGTTCACATCACTGCACTACGCACCGCCCGCTCCGCACACGGGGAGGGAAAGAGAGAGAGGGGGGGACATAGATGAAGTCGTCCTGAGACTTACATGAGAAGAGCACTCCAGATGGGAAGGATATTATTAGTCTTTAACTGCGTTTGCATCGTGGTTTTATTCCCCGTGTTGTTGTTAGCATCCGGGTCAGGAAAGTTAGCTAGCGAGGCAGTGATACAACTTGTAAGAGCTCATCCAAGACAAGACCCCGCGTGCTATGAATAACATCAGAGCTGCGTCTTTATTTTCATTACGGTTTGATTTTCAATCCTTCAAAATGACGGACGGCCTTTGAAATTTTCCGTCAAAGTAAAAAATATTCCGTAAATGATGGAGAATTTTCGGTTAATGTAACCTCTGCTCTAGAGTTTTGTAAGTCTTCGGTTTCAAATGAGGCGTTCCACTGGCCTATAGGCTCTCGCCCAGTGCTTCTTAACCTGGTTGGAGTTACTGAACCCCACCTTCATTAGCGTGCCATCATGAATCATACGAGTCGAGTGTGTGTTGACCTCCACCGTGCACCTGAGACTGACTCACCGATCCAACCCAGGTTAAGAACCACTGGTCTAGCCTTTCAGATTTGGGTAAAGCTGAACTGGAGAAAGGCGGGGGTTAAGAGGTTGAATGTGTCAGGACTTCGATCTGTAAAAACCCTGGTGTGAAACGTAGTTGAGCCTGTAAAGTGTCGAGTGTTGTGACGTTAAAGCGTGGTAGAGTCACTTGATCTGCACGGGCCTCCTGTGTTCCTCTGCCTCAGGGCACCAGCGTGTTGTCTCCAGTGCTGCACATCGGGACGGTGATAATCCTGGCCATGATGATCTATAAGAAGTCTGCGGCGCAGCTGTTCCAGAAGCACCCCTGCCTCTACATCCTGGCATTTGGCTTCGTGTCGGCCAAGATCACCAACAAACTGGTGGTAAGAGACTGAACGCGATGAGAGCGGACTGATCCAGGAGAGAGAGTGAGCTCTGTGGCTGTTTGCAGGTGGCCCACATGACGAAGAGCGAGATGCACCTCCACGACTTCTCCTTCCTGGGGCCCGGGCTGCTGTTCCTGGATCAGTATTTCAACAGCTTCATCGACGAGTACCTGGTGCTGTGGGCCGCTCTGGTGAGAACAATAAAGAATGGACTGAGGGAGCGAGGCTTCCCCCTTAGCGCTCAGCTCTGACACTGTGCTTCTCCAGTCTAGTAAAAAGCATCACATTTGATTTGAATATTTTATTTTGAGCCATATAAACCTAAGTATAGACGGTGTACAAAACCACACACAGAGACAAAGGTACAGGCAAGGCAACTTTATTTATACCACGCATTTCCTGCACAAGTTTGTCAGAAAGGGAACCGTGTTTATACAGGCTTTAATTCAGACGTGGATAAGTTTGTTCTGGACTAAACACCGTCCACTCCAGAACAGAACCTCAAAAGCTGGAGTACACCCGAGTGCGTGAAACTCCGTGGAGACTGGGAGCGTGCTAGCTACAACATGAACAGTGCTTTGTTTACTCTCTGTCATAAAGGGGGAGGAGTCTGTGCCGTCAGACTGTTGGAGACTCAGATTTGCAACAGGAGTTTTGCTCTCATTCTGATACGAGGAGAAGGAGAAGCTGTGTTTGTCATTGCCTTCCTCCGCCGTGGCTTTGTGTCACGTGCAAAGATTGTAAAGTCCTGCGTGTAAATGATCTTCACATTAACAAGAGTTTAAACCAGCACATTCACATCTGCAGCTGCCAGTGGTTTGACAGAGTCCAAACCAGAGTCTGATGTTCAGAATGAGCTGGTCACTGGTGTTAAGGATAACATTAAATCACTATTTATCACACTGGGTCAGGCTGGACAGTCGTACCATCTCTGTCAGAGCCCTGACTGTGGAGCTCAGACTCTTGTGTATCAATATGACGCTCTGAGAGGGGATTTATCCCTTTTCTGTGGAAGCATAGACAGACTTGAATGGTGGGACTAGTGCAATGTCTCGAGTTCATGTCTCCAGGTCCCGCACCGATGGTAAATAAACTTCTCCTGTATAAGACATCCAGACTGCTGCCTGTTTTTCATCTGTCCTCTCCAACACCAGTGTTAATTCTCTAACAATTGGGACAAAGCAAAACACTCAGCTTTACCCCGTTTTCAAAATAATTAGAAAGTAGAAACTAAAAGACATTTTGTTTTAATAATGTATTTTTGTATTGAATTAGGCCCACATATTCTTACTTCACCCAGATGAGCCAAAATGTTTTAAATGTGGAAAACCTGCTGGAGTTCACCGTTATTATGGGTGAAATGTGGATGTTATTTTATGAGCTATATTCAGTGTTTTCAATCACATCAACGCAGAGGGTATGTGACTGGTCGCCTGGAGCTTCAGGGGGAACACAGCTCCAAAAGCAACCACTGCTTTAGAACATCCTAAAGGTCGTTAAAAGTCCCTCCATTTTCCCAAAGCATGTTTCTGTAAATTGAACTACAGAACCACCGAATGTTTTACCCTGATGTCACACCCAGCTTGTGTCCTGTGGTTGAGCCGTGATCAGATTAGGGTTTAGATCTAGGCCGGAAATGTCACGCATGAGTCTGCTTTGGTTCAGGCTTTTTTTTGAAAGTAATAAAAATCCAAGCTATAGGCAAGGGCTGCACAATATATGGCAAAAAATATTGTATCGCGATATTAGGTGAGGCAAGATCCGTAACACAAGAACTCACAATGGCCCTCATTTATCAAACTTGCGTACGGTGAAATCAGAGCGTATGTGGGGTGTACGAAAAATTACCGCCTGTTTTGGCATTTATCAATCTGAGCATGGCCGTATCTACCATTGAGGTCACCGAGGTCCGGACCTCGGTAAAATTTTAGCTTTTTTTTTTTTTTTTTTTTACACATTGAATCCTGCGCAAATGAATGTTGTAAACACGCGCCTCTACAGGCGGAAGAGCCTCTAGTTCAGACGTGGATGAGCTTGTTCTGAACCTAAACGTGTCCACTCTGAAACCGGACCTCATGAGCCGCTTTGGACCCGAGTGCGTAAAACTCCGCGGAGGCGCGGCTGTGCGTCAGCCTCACTACAACAGCAGCGCATGAACCGCGCCAAAGTTTGATTGAGATGCAATTTCTTTGCTCTCGGTCATAAAGAGAGAGGAGCCAGTGCGCGCGCCGTCACGGTGACCTCGATTTACAACAGAAGTTTTCCTCATTCTGATCTGAGGAGCGAGAGGAGAAGGAGAAGCGTCTGTGCCTCATCATTGCCTCCTCCTCTGCTGCTCACTTTGTTTCTGTCTCATGCAAAGAATGTCCTGCGTGTAAATGATCTTCGCTTTAATGAGAGCTTAAACCAGCGCATTCACCTTTGTAGCTCCAGTGGTTTGACAGTGAGGGCGACGCAGAGGGGGCGGGGCCAGAGCGCAGTGTCCAAACCAGAGTCTGATGTTCAGAATGAGCCAAAGCAAAACCCTCAGCTTTACCCATTCACACCCACAGCCTCGTTTTCAAAACAATTTTCATTTAACATTTCAGTATTTATTTAGGACAAGACCTTCTTATTGCCTCTCACTCAGGCGAGTAAAACTGTTTGGAAAACCTGCTTCACAGTAATAATGGATGAAATAGATATTAAATAGATATTTTGTTTTGTGATATTCATCATGTCAAAGTATGGGGTACGTGACTCGTCACCTAACTCTTCAGGGGGTTCACGGCTGCACCCACTGCCCATGGGTCGACTGATGGAAGTGAGGCCAGTCTGCACCATCTGCATGTCCGACCACCATCCACTCACTCACTACATTCACTCAGGCTCCTGGTCCCAAACGGTGCAACAAAAAGCAATTTTTGAAAATGGCTCAAGGATGAGACAAAAGTGTTTTTGATCACTTAAAATACAGGAAATTATATCTGAATCTTTAAAAAATTCCTGGGGGAGGACCCCCAGACCCCCTGGTTTAAAGAATTATCCGGACCTCACTGTTTTTTAAATCCTGGCTACGGCCCTGAATCTGAGCGCACCGTGCACCTGGCGTACGGTGCGTTCAGATCCTACACTGAGTCAGGAGGTGGTGCACATGATACACCAGTTTTAACTAAACACTAAACAGCGCTGGGAAACAGTTTTTAGCAGCATGAATTGCATTGCCACACTGCATATCATCCACACTGATGATTTAAACATGAAACAAGGCTACAGCGTTAATGTTTATGGGCAGACTTGATTCAGTGTTGCGCTGCATCGACATGCTCCTCCACACCACGGGGCGAGCTCAGAGGCTCAGCCCGACCAGAGACACTAGAACCTGGACTGTGGGGATATTTTCTTTTTTTAACAAAAAAGACCGCTGCTGCTGCGCAAACTTTGTGGATGGCTGCCCCGCCTCACATGCCGCTGCCGTCGGGACACCGGGACTCACCTGGGTCTTCGCGAGGCCCTGCTCCGTGTTCTGGCTGGTTTGAGCGTCAAGTCTGTGGACCGTGTTCCGTGGCGTGAGCAGCCCGGGTGTCAAATAAATCCTTCGACAGCACCACAGCTTTCTTCGGTCCGGACGGGTTCGTTAGGTTCCGGTCGGCTGTCAGCTCCGCGCACCTGTTCCCTCCCGGAGGAAAGCTCCGCTCAGGCCAAAAGACGTGCAGTTCTACCCCGGCTCCAGCGCTGAGTCCGCGGAGCTGCTTTTCGCTGGTTCAGTTCATGGTCCAGAGTTTGCTCGGACTGCAGCGTTACATCCACGCTTTCTTCTTTTTACTACACATTATATTTGTGGTTTAATTTTATACCTTTTTTATGTTACTTAGGCCTACAGCGTATTTAATAAACGTTTTTTATTATTTACCTATTTGTTTTCAGTAAATGTGATCTTGGATTGGCTATAAGGTTATTGTGGGTTTCTAATAGATTCTTAAATTTTTCTCATGCGCAAAAATATCATATTTGTTGTGTTAAAAACAATTCTTAATCATTTCCTGGTTGGAGAAATGTTCCTTTTTTGCCGTGTTTCGAGCGTGCGTGCCGCAAAACCCGTGGGTGAGGCCTCCTGATTATGAATATTTTTGGGCGTTTCATTCAAATGACGCTGGGATTTCTCTGTGACATTTACCATCAGCTCCTTCTGCGTACGGAGAGATCTGAGCGGAAAGCGCGGGTTCATAAATGCCACGCGCACTCTGGCGTATATCGCAAATACACCTACACCGTTTTTGTATGCAATGTTGATAAATGAGGGCCAGTATCTGCACCTTCCTCTGACGTGTTTTTTGCTCTTTCTTCGTCCCCAGGTGCTGTCGCTGTTCGACCTGGTGCGTTACTGCGTGAGCGTGTGTAACCAGATCGCCTGCCACCTGCGCATCAACGTCTTCAAGATCAAGCTCTGCTCCATAGCGCCGCCTGCAGGCCACCACTGACACACGCCCTAACACCCTAACACCCTAACGTCCGAACATCCTCGGTCTCCCTCCTCCTCACGGCGCCCCCTTCTGGCTCTGGGACACGAGAGCCCGGTGCTGGAGACTCACGGCTGCACCGTTCAGCAGATAATCCCAGATATCCAGTTAGTTTTGGAAAGAAATGTCCAGATGTTTTCCCTGATCATTATTAGAAGTGACAGCTGACAACTCTTTCCCAAATTTTCTCCCCCTATTTTCCCATTAATTTATTTTTTCCCCCCAATTTTTCCCCCAATAGTTTTTTATTTAACCCTGTTTTCCCCCCTATTTCCGATCGTTCCCCCTTTTTCCCCATTTCTGCCCGCCTCTGTATTAACCACAAACCAAGTCCGATAATCAGCTCCATTTTAAACTCCAGGCCGCTCACAAAGTGGCCACATCATGAAGTTTCTAAAACCTGAATATTCGCCATCTTTGCCATCTAAAAAAAAGAAAGAAAGTCTTGATAGTGGCGCAGCCGTAGCTCCAGCGTCAGCCTCGCCTCCTCTTAAGATCTCTCCTACCTCCTGTGTCCTACATCCTTCCATCCTCGCGTCCTCGCTGCTGCCTCTCCGTGAAAACAACTCCACAGACTCCGCTCAGAGCCGCACTGACATGTTCTCCTCGCGAATCAAACTGCAACAAAAAAAAAAAAAGGGTCAAAACGCACATGTGAAAGTTGTTACATTTCAAGGTAAAGCTGTGAAGTCCTTCACTCATTACAAACGCCTTCAGGAAAATGGAGAAATACTAAAACTCTCAGTATTTAAACTTCCTTTATGGCGGTTCAAAAGTCTGTGATTCTATAAAAGCCGTTTTAGTGGTAGAGGTCGACGGATTCAGGTTATTCTCATACATTTCTTTCCATGTTTTTCTGGGCTATAATCCTGTGTATGAAGCTTGTGTTGAACTGTGACTCTTTATTAGGGGCTTCGAGATGATTCATTAAAAACATTCCTGTTCAGTGGGTACTAAACATGCACCGAGCCGGGTTTTTCTGCTTCGATACTGGGCTGACACTCTGAGTGAAAAAGGGTTGATCCTCTTTACTGATCTGACAAACAAGACGTTAAACAAGGACTAGAGCTGGATACTTGGTTTCTGATAAGAAAATATTTGCTGCAGGAACCAGAAACAGAATGATGTGTGGAAGAGCTGCAATATCAGGTTCATCTCCAATGTCAAGAAATGTGTGCACAATGGAGAATCATTTGGGGCGGAATTGGGAGAAATTTTGGCAAAACTAAGGATAAATTGGGCGAAAAATATATATATATATATATATTTGAGCTGAAACAACCTTTACCAACCTGATCTAAAGGTATACCTGCTTTCGATACTGGAATTTTTGCGATACCAGACTGACATGGTTTAACGGCCTTATACATGACAGGCTGTACAGGCGTCACATTAATATTAACAGCTCATATGAAGTGATCTGATCATTACAAACGTGTGAGATCATTTATGTCTCAAACACAAACACTGCTTCAGATCCATCATAGTGTCTGTTCCAGCTTTGTTTCGTTGCAGTTAGCATTTTGCGCGGCAATCAAAGATACAATTGCGGAGGTTAAAACTAATTTGACTTAATAATAACCTGGAGATTGAATTCTCCAGGCACTGAGCATCAAAATGAGAAGCAGCAGGTCCATATTCCCCGAGGATTAGTTGGTGTAACTTGTGCTGAACAAACTTGTAGCTAACCAGTTTTCACAGCGGTGTTTCTCAGCTCCCCTTTGTAAAGCCCTGACTGAGCTCTTCCCCAAACTTTTAGTCTTTCGCTTTCGCTCCCGGAGATTTCGGCTTTTAGATCAGGCCAGTAGACGATATTGAAAAATCCTAAATCTCAGTCGACCTCTACAGAGTAGTTTTCAAAGTATTCAAAGTAGAAATCCGTTGTTCGTCGCCGTGAGTCGGTAGCTTTGACGGCAGAGAACGGATCGAGCCCGAGCCAAAGATAAACCAGTGTTAAAACCTGTGAAAGTTACCCTGGAAGTGTTGGGATTTTCCGTGGGCTTGGTGCAGCTCTGAGCGGCTCTGAAGCTTCTGCCTCTGAATGTGTGAATATTAATATAAACGTGGTTCGTCTTGTACATAGGAGTATTCTACAGACGCCGGTGCTAACCACTCCACTACTGTCTGTCCGTCGTGGCTTTTTCTGTTTCCTGTTTTTGTAAAACATTCGTTTGGCCTTTTGTAAATACACGCGCTCCGTCTGTGCTTCTGTCTCTTAAGTTAAAGCCTTTTTTTAAATCGAACTCTGTCTCGGTGCCGTTTATTTGTGGGGAGGAAACTGGAGAGACGCGGCCATTTTGGATCGAGAGGACGACGCAGGGGCTGGTTCTGATTTCCTCAAATCGTAGCTCCTGATCCTAATCCTCACTGCTGTTCCTTTGTCTCGTCATGAGGCCGACCTGGGCAATTCATTTTTATAAGAGGCCACATGAGAAACCTCAACTGAGTTAAAGGGCCGCACCAACAATCATTTGAACTTAATTCTGCCCAAGTTCATCACTTTGCAAAATGCACCAAAGTATATGTGGAACTCGCTTGATAATTAAAAAGAAAGTCAAAATAACATTAACAACGGGGCAGATATAAGATTCTCCTTTGCATTCACACTGCATTGACTTAGTGTTGATGTATATATTTTCATGTCACTTTTGAATAATACATTTGAAGAGCCATTTCAAAGAGCCGTTTCTCTTACATTGAGTAAATATTTTGGCTACGGCTGCTCAATTACAGGAAAAATAACCAAGATTATTTTACTATTTTAATATCTTTGGACAGTTACAAAAAGTCAAAATGATGTTACATACGCTCACGTTACTAGACTAATCCTCTTTTAGAGACATCCCTGGCTCACCTGCCTGCTGGCCAGCCCTCACACCTGCCCAAGCAAACCAAGCTGCGCGGCCTGATATCACACAGCGCTGTTTATGTCGGACCAAAGTATGTGCCGGTAGCACATGCACAGGGAACAAAAACAATCATCCCAGCAGCATGAAATAATACGAGTTTGCTTTGAGCTGCATGTGTGAGATCTGCTCCTGAAGAAGAGTTTTAGACTGTCCTGCAACAACCAGCCCTGGGCAAAGGATATAGAGCAGGGGTGCCCAAACTTTTTGTCTCCTAGGGCCAAAATAAAAAAGTCCCTGTGGGTCACGGGCCAAACACGGCGATGTCAAGAGTGAAACACATACAACTGCAAATAATAACATCCATCCATTTTCTTCCACTTGTCCATTGCCGGGTCGTGGGGGCAGCTGTTGGAGTTGCCCAAATCACATTACACCAGCCCCTTATGGCTCCTCCTGCAGGTGGTGGGTCCACAGAAGGACGGCCTCACGATTCCGGTCAGGCCCGTTGGTCTCTCATAAGGGGCTTCTGAACCGCTCTTTGTCTGACCCGTCACCGAGGACCTGTTTGCCCTGGGAGACCCTTCCAGGGGCACGAAGCCCCGACAACAGAGCTCCAGGAATTAAGGTGGCGTTTCCAGGAGGGGAGCCTAGTTTTAGTAGAACAAAATCAACAATTGCAGCAATGTAGTGCAAAATGTAAAAACAGCACCACCTGTTGCCTCTCTACAGTACCTACAGGGACTTTACCTCAATCATTTGTTAACTCAAAGAAAATACCACATTTTATCATTTTTAAAGTGTCAGTTCAGCATAATTCTTTTTATAAGTCAATTTTAACATGACCTTTGTTGTGTCAACAACCTTTGCAATAATAGTTGGGAAACTGGGAAAGTTGATGCTACAACACTCTGTGATTGATGAACACCAAAACACCACAACAGTGTTTCCTTAACTTTGCGAAAGCCACGCTGGTGGCAGAAAAGTGGACTGCATCCATATTTACCATTGAGAATGAATGGGAGCGAGTTAGTATTAACGAAACACAGCGCATGAATGCATCGTATTCAAGGAACACTTTATTAAATTTGTTTGGGTGAAAATATCAGTTTGTTGTAATTAATTATATGGAATGTTTATATTATAATAAAATACATTTTTCTTAATCATTTTTAATATAATATGAATTTCTATTGATTTATAAATTAAATATAATCAATTCCAAAAGGTTCAGACGTTTTCCTCCCACTGTAAATAAAAAAAATGTGCATCTTGTTTCTTTGTGAACACGGCCTGGAAGAACCTGTTCAATTAAACTCCTCAATAGATCACTTTATTGACTGAGATAATTAGATTAGGGTGAGGTTGTCCACGAAGCATCTGACGTGAGCAAAGTTCGTGACAGAGAACACGTTGGTCAGAGCGGTCCGCACTCTCTGCACGTGAAGCACCTACGGCTCTTCGCGCTCAGGTCTCCGGCTCTTCGCTCACTGTGCCTGTGATGACGACAGGCGTGGGGCTGGTTTAGTCTGAGATCCCGCCCACACTGGTCACATCTGTAGACTTGTACTGTACACAGGTGCCGCTGTTCACTAATGCTAGCCGCAAACGCAAATATATATCAGTACTAAAGCGGTTTGCACGCCACAATTACGATAAGCTGTATATATTAGCAAAAAATGCATAAACTGTCATGTGGTAGAAGAAGCTAGATTTAAAGCCCACAAACCTCGAGGGAAAGGCGAGTTTACGGAAGAGATGGAAAAGCGTGTCCCGCCTCCTCTTTCTTTCTCTGCTGCGTTTAAACGGAGAAGTCAGACATTACCACAATTCAAACAACAGTTACAGCTGGTCATTTACATAATAAGATAAATAAATATGTGCTGGCCTTTTTCACAAGGTATTTATCTCACTGTTTCCGCAAAAATCCAAACAGTCATATGAGTTTGTTGCGGGATCCAGCGCCTGACAGACCACACTCTGGGTGAAGGAAGCACTGGGCATGCGCAGTGGTTGCCTGAGTGGCAGCCGCTGCGTTTGAGCCGTGACAGGTTGTTTTTAGGAAGTTTTCACCCGTTTTTCGGACAGGTTTTTTTTGGTTCAGGGGATCACGGAGGTCCCCGCGGGCTGGGACGGAGCTGCGGCCGCTTCAGAGGTCAGTTTGTCGGGTTTGAGCTGAGAGGGGGGCGGGTAACGTGAGAGTCATTAGCTCCGACATCAAAACACGAGTCTGTCAGAAGAAGAAAAGGCAGTTTGATAGATTTATTTAAGGAATAAAAGTGTTTACAAAAGCTAAAATATTCTACAAAGTGTCCCGCTGCCACATGTTGTGAATCTAAAAAGTCTGATTCAGTCATTAGGCATCTCCGATCATTAAAGAACTAAGTTTGACACAAAAACAATCTTTATATATAAACCTATTTTCCCTCAAAAGATTAAAGCAGATTACTGTATTGTTGTTACATGAAGGTTTTTCATTGCCAGGAACTACACATTCTGGAAGTCACCGCTCACGTTTCAAGTTTATCTCGCGCTAAGAGTGAAGAATGTGAACATTAATTTAATTTAAAATAGCTCAGAGTTTGCTTTCACTTCCTCTGAAACTCGCGCTTCCCTCAGGCCCTGGTGCTGTTTACTACCTCCTCTTTGACATATAGTAATGCTTTAGAATGAAATGCAATTCTGAGTTTGAGTTTTAACTTTGAAAAAAAAAAGTGCTTGTTATAATCCTATTTTTTTTTAACAACGCTTGACTGTTAATAATAATACTACATGTTATTTTTGACACCAACTTACAACTAAAATATGAAAAACATGAATCTCTGACTCTGATTGTACTGAACCTAATGCCTACCCCTCTTTCTCCCCCTCTCTCCTCCCTCTCTCTCTCTCTCTCTCTCTCTCTACCCATCTCTCCTTTCTCTCCTCCTTTTCTCTCTCCTCCTTTTCTCTCTCCTCTCCTTTCTCTCCCCCTCTCTTTCTCCTCTCTCTCCTCTCCCTCTCTCCCCTGTCTCTCTCTCCTTTTCTCTCTCCTCTCTCTCTCCCCCTCTCCCTCCTTTTCTCTCTCCTCTCCTTTCTCTCTTTCTCCTCTCTCCTCTCTCCCCTGTCTCTCTCTCCTTTTCTCTCTCCTCTCTCTCTCCCCCTCTCCCTCCTTTTCTCTCTCCTCTCCTTTCTCTCTTTCTCCTCTCTCCTCTCTCCCCTTTCTCTCCTCCTTTTCTCTCTCCTTTTTCTCCCCCTCTCTCTCCCCCTCACTATCTCCCTCTCTCTCCCTTTCTCTCTCCCCCTCTCTCTCCTCCCTCTCTCACCCCCTTGCTCCTCTCTCTCCCCCTCTCTCTCTCCCCCCACTATCTCCCTCTCTCTCCTTCCTCTCTCTCAACTCCTCTCTCCTCTCCTTTCTCTTCTCTTTCCTCTCCCTCCCCCTCCTCTCTCTCCTCTCTCTCTCTCTCTCTCTCTCTCTCTCTCTCTCCCTCTCTCTCCTTCCTCTCTCTCAACTCCTCTCTCCTCTCCTTTCTCTTCTCTTTCCTCTCCCTCCCCCCTCCTCTCTCTCTCTCTCTCTCTCCCCCTCTTCTCTCTCTCCCCTCTCCTCAGGATGTGGTGGTTCCAGCAGGGCCTGTGCTTCCTCCCGGCGGCCCTCGTCGTTTGGACGGCCGCCTCCTTTGTTTTCGCTTACATCACTGCGGTCGTCCTCAGACATGTCGACCCTCTGCTGCCGTACATCAGGTGACTCTCCACGTGTCATTACACATCTGTGTACCCCTGTGTAACCCCTGTGTACCCCTGTGTAACCCTGTGTACCCCTGTGTAACCCCTGTGTACCCCTGTGTAACCCTGTGTACCCCTGTGTAACCCTGTGTGCTCCTGTGTAACCCCTGTGTACCCCTGTGTAACCCCTGTGTAACCCCTGTGTAACCCTGTGTACCCCTGTGTACTCCTGTGTAACCCTGTGTACCCCTGTGTAACCCTGTGTACCCCTGTGTACCCCTGTGTACCCCTGTGTACCCCTGTGTAACCCTGTGTAACCCTGTGTAACCCCTGTGTAACTCTGTGTAACCCTGTGTACCCCTGTGTAACCCTGTGTAACTCTGTGTACTCCTGTGTAACCCCTGTGTACTCCTGTGTAACCCCTGTGTACCCCTGTGTACCCCTGTGTACCCCTGTGTAACCCTGTGTACCCCTGTGTACCCCTGTGTAACCCTGTGTAACCCTGTGTAACCCTGTGTAACCCCTGTGTAACCCTGTGTAACCCTGTGTAACCCTGTGTAACCCTGTGTAACCCTGTGTACCCCTGTGTAACCCTGTGTACTCCTGTGTAACCCCTGTGTAACCCTGTGTACTCCTGTGTACCCCTGTGTAACCCTGTGTAACCCTGTGTAACCCTGTGTAACCCTGTGTACCCCTGTGTAACCCTGTGTACTCCTGTGTAACCCCTGTGTAACCCTGTGTACTCCTGTGTACCCCTGTGTACCCCTGTGTAACCCTGTGTACTCCTGTGTACCCCTGTGTACCCCTGTGTAACCCTGTGTACCCCTGTGTACCCCTGTGTACTCCTGTGTACCCCTGTGTACCCCTGTGTAACCCCTGTGTAGCCCCTGTGTAACCCCTGTGTAACTCCTGTGTACCCCTGTGTAACCCTGTGTACCCCTGTGTGACCCTGTGTACCCCTGTGTAACCCTGTGTAACCCTGTGTACCCCTGTGTAACTCCTGTGTACCCCTGTGTAACCCTGTGTACCCCTGTGTAACCCTGTGTACCCCTGTGTAACCATGTGTACCCCTGTGTAACCCTGTGTACCCCTGTGTACCCCTGTGTAACCCTGTGTACCCCTGTGTACCCCTGTGTACCCCTGTGTAACCCTGTGTACCCCTGTGTACCCCTGTGTACTCCTGTGTAACCCCTGTGTAACCCTGTGTACTCCTGTGTACCCCTGTGTAACCCCTGTGTAACCCTGTGTACCCCTGTGTACCCCTGTGTACTCCTGTGTACCCCTGTGTACTCCTGTGTACCCCTGTGTACCCCTGTGTACTCCTGTGTACCCCTGTGTACCCCTGTGTACTCCTGTGTACCCCTGTGTACCCCTGTGTACTCCTGTGTAACCCCTGTGTAACCCCTGTGTACCCCTGTGTAACCCCTGTGTAACCCTGTGTACCCCTGTGTACCCCTGTGTAACCCTGTGTAACCCTGTGTAACCCTGTGTAACCCTGTGTACCCCTGTGTAACCCTGTGTAACCCTGTGTAACCCTGTGTACTCCTGTGTACCCCTGTGTAACCCTGTGTACTCCTGTGTAACCCTGTGTACCCCTGTGTAACCCTGTGTAACCCTGTGTACTCCTGTGTACCCCTGTGTACCCCTGTGTAACCCTGTGTACCCCTGTGTAACCCTGTGTAACCCTGTGTAACCCTGTGTACTCCTGTGTACTCCTGTGTACCCCTGTGTACCCCTGTGTAACCCTGTGTAACCCTGTGTACCCCTGTGTAACCCTGTGTACCCCTGTGTACTCCTGTGTAACCCTGTGTACCCCTGTGTAACCCTGTGTACTCCTGTGTACCCCTGTGTACCCCTGTGTAACCCTGTGTACCCCTGTGTAACCCTGTGTAACCCTGTGTACCCCTGTGTAACCCTGTGTAACCCCTGTGTAACCCTGTGTAACCCTGTGTAACCCTGTGTAACCCTGTGTAACCCCTGTGTAACCCTGTGTAACCCCTGTGTAACCCTGTGTAACCCTGTGTAACCCCTGTGTAACCCCTGTGTAACCCCTGTGTAACCCCTGTGTAACCCTGTGTAACCCCTGTGTAACCCTGTGTAACCCTGTGTACCCCTTTGTACCCCTGTGTAACCCTATGTACCCCTGTGTACACCTGTGTAACCCCTGTGTAACCCTGTGTAACCCTGTGTAACCCTGTGTAACCCCTGTGTAACCCCTGTGTACTCCTGTGTAACCCCTGTGTAACCCCTGTGTACTCCTGTGTAACCCCTGTGTAACCCTGTGTAACCCCTGTGTAACCCTGTGTAACCCTGTGTAACCCCTGTGTAACCCTGTGTAACCCTGTGTAACCCCTGTGTAACCCTGTGTAACCCTGTGTAACCCTGTGTAACCCCTGTGTAACCCCTGTGTAACCCTGTGTAACCCTGTGTAACCCCTGTGTAACCCTGTGTAACCCCTGTGTAACCCCTGTGTAACCCCTGTGTAACCCTGTGTAACCCCTGTGTAACCCTGTGTAACCCTGTGTAACCCCTGTGTAACCCTGTGTAACCCTGTGTAACCCTGTGTAACCCTGTGTAACCCCTGTGTAACCCCTGTGTAACCCTGTGTAACCCTGTGTAACCCCTGTGTAACCCTGTGTAACCCCTGTGTAACCCTGTGTAACCCTGTGTAACCCTGTGTAACCCTGTGTAACCCTGTGTACCCCTGTGTAACCCTGTGTAACCCCTGTGTACTCCTGTGTAACCCCTGTGTAACCCTGTGTAACCCCTGTGTAACCCTGTGTAACCCTGTGTAACCCCTGTGTAACCCCTGTGTACTCCTGTGTAACCCCTGTGTAACCCCTGTGTACTCCTGTGTAACCCCTGTGTAACCCTGTGTAACCCCTGTGTAACCCTGTGTACTCCTGTGTAACCCCTGTGTAACCCCTGTGTACTCCTGTGTAACCCCTGTGTAACCCTGTGTAACCCCTGTGTAACCCTGTGTAACCCTGTGTAACCCTGTGTAACCCCTGTGTAACCCTGTGTAACCCTGTGTAACCCTGTGTAACCCCTGTGTAACCCCTGTGTAACCCTGTGTAACCCTGTGTAACCCCTGTGTAACCCTGTGTAACCCCTGTGTAACCCCTGTGTAACCCCTGTGTAACCCTGTGTAACCCTGTGTAACCCCTGTGTAACCCTGTGTACCCCTGTGTAACCCTGTGTAACCCTGTGTAACCCCTGTGTAACCCTGTGTACCCCTGTGTAACCCTGTGTAACCCTGTGTAACCCCTGTGTAACCCTGTGTAACCCTGTGTACCCCTGTGTAACCCTGTGTAACCCTGTGTAACCCTGTGTAACCCTGTGTAACCCCTGTGTAACCCCTGTGTAACCCCTGTGTAACCCCTGTGTAACCCTGTGTAACCCCTGTGTAACCCTGTGTAACCCTGTGTACCCCTTTGTACCCCTGTGTAACCCTATGTACCCCTGTGTACACCTGTGTAACCCCTGTGTAACCCTGTGTAACCCTGTGTAACCCTGTGTAACCCCTGTGTAACCCCTGTGTACTCCTGTGTAACCCCTGTGTAACCCCTGTGTACTCCTGTGTAACCCTGTGTAACCCTGTGTAACCCCTGTGTAACCCTGTGTAACCCTGTGTAACCCCTGTGTAACCCTGTGTAACCCTGTGTAACCCTGTGTAACCCTGTGTAACCCTGTGTAACCCCTGTGTAACCCCTGTGTAACCCTGTGTAACCCTGTGTAACCCCTGTGTAACCCTGTGTAACCCCTGTGTAACCCCTGTGTAACCCCTGTGTAACCCTGTGTAACCCCTGTGTAACCCTGTGTAACCCTGTGTAACCCCTGTGTAACCCTGTGTAACCCTGTGTAACCCTGTGTAACCCTGTGTAACCCCTGTGTAACCCCTGTGTAACCCTGTGTAACCCTGTGTAACCCCTGTGTAACCCTGTGTAACCCCTGTGTAACCCTGTGTAACCCTGTGTAACCCTGTGTAACCCTGTGTAACCCTGTGTAACCCCTGTGTAACCCTGTGTAACCCCTGTGTACTCCTGTGTAACCCCTGTGTAACCCTGTGTAACCCCTGTGTAACCCTGTGTAACCCTGTGTAACCCCTGTGTAACCCCTGTGTACTCCTGTGTAACCCCTGTGTAACCCCTGTGTACTCCTGTGTAACCCCTGTGTAACCCTGTGTAACCCCTGTGTAACCCTGTGTACTCCTGTGTAACCCCTGTGTAACCCCTGTGTACTCCTGTGTAACCCCTGTGTAACCCTGTGTAACCCCTGTGTAACCCTGTGTAACCCTGTGTAACCCTGTGTAACCCCTGTGTAACCCTGTGTAACCCTGTGTAACCCTGTGTAACCCCTGTGTAACCCCTGTGTAACCCTGTGTAACCCTGTGTAACCCCTGTGTAACCCTGTGTAACCCCTGTGTAACCCCTGTGTAACCCCTGTGTAACCCCTGTGTAACCCTGTGTAACCCTGTGTAACCCCTGTGTAACCCTGTGTACCCCTGTGTAACCCTGTGTAACCCTGTGTAACCCCTGTGTAACCCTGTGTACCCCTGTGTAACCCTGTGTAACCCTGTGTAACCCCTGTGTAACCCTGTGTACTCCTGTGTACCCCTGTGTAACCCCTGTGTAACCCCTGTGTAACCCTGTGTAACCCTGTGTAACCCTGTGTAACCCTGTGTAACCCTGTGTACCCCTGTGTAACCCTGTGTAACCCTGTGTACCCCTGTGTAACCCTATGTACCCCTGTGTACACCTGTGTAACCCTGTGTACTCCTGTGTAACCCCTGTGTAACCCCTGTGTAACCCCTGTGTAACCCTGTGTAACCCTGTGTAACCCTGTGTAACCCTGTGTAACCCTGTGTACCCCTGTGTAACCCTGTGTAACCCTGTGTACCCCTGTGTAACCCTATGTACCCCTGTGTACACCTGTGTAACCCCTGTGTAACCCTGTGTAACCCTGTGTACCCCCTGTGTAACCCCTGTGTAACCCCTGTGTAACCCTGTGTACCCCTGTGTAACCCTGTGTACCCCTGTGTAACCCTGTGTACCCCTGTGTAACCCTGTGTAACCCTGTGTACCCCTGTGTACCCCTGTGTACCCCTGTGTACCCCTGTGTACCCCTGTGTACCCCTGTGTAACCCTGTGTAACCCTGTGTAACCCCTGTGTAACCCTGTGTAACCCCTGTGTAACCCTGTGTAACCCCTGTGTAACCCTGTGTACCCCTGTGTAACCCTGTGTAACCCTGTGTAACCCTGTGTACCCCTGTGTAACCCTATGTACCCCTGTGTACACCTGTGTAACCCCTGTGTAACCCTGTGTAACCCTGTGTAACCCTGTGTAACCCTGTGTACCCCCTGTGTAACCCCTGTGTAACCCCTGTGTAACCCTGTGTACCCCTGTGTAACCCTGTGTAACCCTGTGTAACCCTGTGTAACCCCTGTGTACTCCTGTGTAACCCTGTGTAACCCTGTGTAACCCTGTGTAACCCCTGTGTACTCCTGTGTAACCCTGTGTAACCCCTGTGTAACCCTGTGTAACCCTGTGTAACCCTGTGTACTCCTGTGTAACCCCTGTGTAACCCTGTGTAACCCTGTGTAACCCCTGTGTAACCCTGTGTACTCCTGTGTAACCCTGTGTAACCCCTGTGTAACCCTGTGTAACCCTGTGTACTCCTGTGTAACCCTGTGTAACCCTGTGTAACCCCTGTGTAACCCCTGTGTAACCCTGTGTAACCCTGTGTAACCCTGTGTAACCCCTGTGTACTCCTGTGTAACCCTGTGTAACCCCTGTGTAACCCTGTGTAACCCTGTGTACTCCTGTGTAACCCTGTGTAACCCTGTGTAACCCCTGTGTAACCCTGTGTAACCCCTGTGTTACCCTGTGTAACCCCTGTGTAACCCCTGTGTACCCCTGTGTAACCCTGTGTAACCCCTGTGTTACCCTGTGTAACCCCTGTGTAACCCCTGTGTACCCCTGTGTACCCCTGTGTAACCCTGTGTACGCCTGAACCGAGCACATTTTCTCTAGTTCAGCTTTACCCGAATCTAAAAGCTTCTCGACTGGAGAGCAACAGTGTTCACGCCTCATTTGAAAGCTAAGACCTACAAAAGTGATCGTACCTCTTTTTTTATCATGTTTTTGCAGCTTTTTTGTCGTATTTTCATCACGTTTTTGTTGCTTTTCTGGTACGAATTTATTTTCCGTTTTCATCCTCGTTTTTTGTCACTATCTTGATATTGTTTCCTTTAAGCTTTTTTGAAGCAAGTGGGGGTTAAGGGGTTCAGGAGTTGCATAAGTGCAGCCTCCTTCGGTCCTGCTGCTGAGAACGATGGTCTGACCTTTATTTAACCAGGAAAGTCCCTCTGAGGTCAGGAACCTCAGAGCGGAACTTACATCAGAATCAGAATCGGTTTATTCACAAAGTAGGGCTTCCATTTCTTCCATTCATTTGTGCAACAAGAAACAGAAAACTATGCTGAGATAAATGATAAACTATGAAAACTTTAAAACTATAAAACTACAAAACTATAAGGCCATGCACTTATGCTTATTATTTGTTGTTTATTATTTTCACTAATTAGATTATGTAGGTTATTGTTTACAGACGGATTTCATTGCTGACAAACATGAGACACGTGACTGATGTGCGCACACATACTCTTCCAATATCACGGATCACATATTTATATTTATTAGAGGTGGGCATAGATTAATTTTTTTTAATCTAGATTAATCTAGATTAATTCTGAAATTAATCTAGATTAATCTAGATTAAAATGTCTTGCTTGAATTCTGCCGAAGCCATTCAGAATATGTGTGCTCCCCAAATAATGACTAAAAGTAAGTCTTTGAGAACGAGTTTCTCAAATCAGGTGGTGCGTTAGACCAGGGGCTCATCTCCTGTTTCCAAAATGCATCACAAACTGCTTGAGAACGTTCTACTATGATAATTGGTGATGAAAATAATTCATTTTCAAGAAGATGCACTTGTGTTTACTAACTGTTTATTCAGTTAAACATTAATTTTGAACTGTAGGCCGACATTAGAGGTCCTGATGAACTGTGTACAGTCAGTAGCTTTGTGACAAACTAAATCTCCTCTTCTGCAACTATGACCTGCTACAGAAAAAAGATCCGGGACTTTAATGGTGCTCTTATCGGTGCTTTAAAAGTAAAAAGAAAAACGTTAGATAGAGGCTACTGTATATAGGCAATGTAGCCTAGGCCAATATTTTTTATTAAACTTTTTTATTACATATTTACTCTGCACTTGGACCTAATGTATTCCCAATTTGTGCAAACACTTAATATATGGGAGGTAACATACAAGTACAGACCAAAATATAAAGTGTAATATTTTTCAAAATAATCTAGTAAGTAAAGGATTAAGTGTCGTAGTTTGTTAATCAGGCTGTTGGTAAGATTTGGCTGGAGCTGACACGTGTGCGCGTTTGCGGAAGATAGACTCCACTCGAATCGGGTATTTGTGACAGTGCGAGGCTAGCGGCCCACCACTAATATTTATATATATTTATTAGAGAATAGATATCAGGTGTTTACATGGGTAACGCGCGAGTAATGCAATGAATGAAGCGCTGTCAGGACGCGGCGTTTATCTACGGAAACTTACTGTCAGTACAGGTGAACATATCGGTCTACAATTATGCAGGCCAAGGTTAGCTATGCAAATGTACTTCTTAAATACAGCAATTAACGTTAGTTTGCAGGATTGCAGAGTCGTGTAGGACCTTCAACACAAGTTACAAGAGTCACAGCACTACAAAGGCTTTTCTTAAACCGTGCAGCACTCAAAACAAGCGATTTATCCATTTATCATGAACATAATTAGACGCATGGGTCATTGAAGAGAGAGGGAAAATGTGTCTCATTTGTGTTGGTGACAGACAGAGTTTCCTGCTCAGGCTGAAGCAGCATCCTGATGATAGTTTCTCTTTATCAGCTGCTCCTCTCGTCATTACCAACAAACTTTACTGCAGAAGTACAAAAAGCATGTGTTTTCCTCACGCCGTCTGGATTCAGCAGGTCCCAAAGGTGATGCGGGTGCATTCTTGATCTCAACCTCGGACCATTGGTCTATCGTTTGACTTACACCACCCTAAGCCTTGTCTATGGTCCTGAACGGACGCGCACCTGCCTGTATGTTATGAATGATGAGTCCTGGATTGTTGGTGCTTCTATTTGTGCAATCAACAACACGATACGATGGCTCTGTGTTGTAACTTATACGAAAACAAAAGTGTGTCGATCAGGCAGTGCTACTACAATATAGTTTTCCAGTTGTTTTGCACAAAATTTATTTTGAAATTTTAAAATTTATCTAAATTATCCAAAATAATTAAAATGTGTGGAGACATTTTGAAACACAATCTATTTTAAATGAAAACCACTCAAAAAAAGCAACCTCGCAATATAGGAAAATTTCATATATTGTGAGGTTGCTTTATTTGCATCCGATTTAGTGAAGATTCATTTTTTTTTTTTTTTTTTCTTCCACTGAGGACAAAAACCTGACACAGAAAGATGTATGTTTCTGCAAAAATGTTCTCAATAAGTCAAAGTTTTTTAAACACATCACAAACGGTATTTCTTCAGTGTTATTGAATCTTCCTCCTGATTAAACAAGCTCATCTTCCGGCCTCATTATTGTCTCAAGTGCTCTTTAACATCAGTGACGGCAGCTTCAGATCAGATGAGGAGCAGAGACTCGTCTTTTAGGATCTTCTGTTGTTTTTGTTCCAGTGACACCGGGACGATGGCTCCTGAGCGCTGCGTGTTCGGGATCATGCTGGACGTCTCTGCGTTTTTAGGTAAAATCAGAAATATTTACATCACTTTGTCACCCCCCCCCCCCCCCCCCCCCACACACACACACACACACTTTTCCTTTAATTTTCCTCTTTTTTTGTAGGGGGCTCTCTCTCTCTCTCTCAGATGTAGTTTTCAGATGTCCACTCTCCCGTGTCTCCTCAGGCCTGTAGGGGGCGCTCTCTCTCTCTCTCTCTCTCAGATGTAGTTTTCAGATGTCCACTCTCCCGTCTCTCCTCAGGCCTGTAGGGGGCGCTCTCTCTCTCTCTCTCTCAGATGCAGTTTTCAGATGTCCACTCTCCTGTCTCTCCTCAGGCCTGTAGGGGGCGCTCTCTCTCTCTCTCTCTCAGATGTAGTTTTCAGATGTCCACTCTCCCGTCTCTCCTCAGGCCTGTAGGGGGCGCTCTCTCTCTCTCTCTCTCTCTCTCTCTCAGATGTAGTTTTCAAATGTCCACTCTCCTCAGGCCTGTAGGGGGCGCTCTCTCTCTCTCTCTCTCAGATGTAGTTTTCAGATGTCCTCTCTCCTCAGGCCTGTAGGGGGCGCTCTCTCTCTCTCTCTCTCAGATGCAGTTTTCAGATGTCCACTCTCCCGTGTCTCCTCAGGCCTGTAGGGGGCGCTCTCTCTCTCTCTCTCTCAGATGCAGTTTTCAGATGTCCACTCTCCCGTGTCTCCTCAGGCCTGTAGGGGGCGCTCTCTCTCTCTCTCTCTCAGATGTAGTTTTCAGATGTCCACTCTCCCGTGTCTCCTCAGGCCTGTAGGGGGCGCTCTCTCTCTCTCTCTCTCTCAGATGTAGTTTTCAGATGTCCACTCTCCCGTGTCTCCTCAGGCCTGTAGGGGGCGCTCTCTCTCTCTCTCTCTCAGATGTAGTTTTCAGATGTCCACTCTCCCGTGTCTCCTCAGGCCTGTAGGGGGCGCGCTCTCTCTCTCTCTCTCAGATGTAGTTTTCAGATGTCCACTCTCCCGTCTCTCCTCAGGCCTGTAGGGGGCGCTCTCTCTCTCTCTCTCTCTCAGATGCAGTTTTCAGATGTCCACTCTCCCGTCTCTCCTCAGGCCTGTAGGGGGCGCTCTCTCTCTCTCTCAGATGTAGTTTTCAGATGTCCACTCTCCCGTCTCTCCTCAGGCCTGTAGGGGGCGCTCTCTCTCTCTCTCTCTCAGATGTAGTTTTCAGATGTCCACTCTCCTGTCTCTCATCAGGCCTGTAGGGGGCGCTCTCTCTCTCTCTCTCAGATGCAGTTTTCAGATGTCCACTCTCCTGTCTCTCCTCAGGCCTGTAGGGGGCGCTCTCTCTCTCTCTCTCTCAGATGTAGTTTTCAGATGTCCACTCTCCCGTCTCTCCTCAGGCCTGTAGGGGGCGCTCTCTCTCTCTCTCTCTCAGATGTAGTTTTCAGATGTCCACTCTCCCGTCTCTCCTCAGGCCTGTAGGGGGCGCTCTCTCTCTCTCAGATGTAGTTTTCAGATGTCCACTCTCCTGTGTCTCCTCAGGCCTGTAGGGGGCGCGCTCTCTCTCTCTCTCTCTCAGATGTAGTTTTCAAATGTCCACTCTCCCGTCTCTCCTCAGGCCTGTAGGGGGCGCTCTCTCTCTCTCTCTCTCTCAGATGTAGTTTTCAGATGTCCACTCTCCTGTCTCTCCTCAGGCCTGTAGGGGGCGCTCTCTCTCTCTCTCAGATGTAGTTTTCAGATGTCCACTCTCCTGTGTCTCCTCAGGCCTGTAGGGGGCGCGCTCTCTCTCTCTCTCTCTCAGATGTAGTTTTCAAATGTCCACTCTCCCGTCTCTCCTCAGGCCTGTAGGGGGCGCTCTCTCTCTCTCTCTCTCTCAGATGTAGTTTTCAAATGTCCACTCTCCCGTCTCTCCTCAGGCCTGTAGGGGGCGCTCTCTCTCTCTCTCTCTCAGATGCAGTTTTCAAATGTCCACTCTCCCGTCTCTCCTCAGGCCTGTAGGAGGCGCTCTCTCTCTCTCTCTCTCAGATGCAGTTTTCAAATGTCCACTCTCCCGTGTCTCCTCAGGCCTGTAGGGGGCGCTCTCTCTCTCTCTCTCGCTCAGATGTAGTTTTCAGATGTCCACTCTCCCGTGTCTCCTCAGGCCTGTAGGGGGCGCTCTCTCTCTCTCTCTCTCAGATGTAGTTTTCAGATGTCCACTCTCCCGTCTCTCCTCAGGCCTGTAGGGGGCGCTCTCTCTCTCTCTCGCTCAGATGTAGTTTTCAGATGTCCACTCTCCCGTCTCTCCTCAGGCCTGTAGGGGGCGCTCTCTCTCTCTCTCTCTCAGATGTAGTTTTCAGATGTCCACTCTCCCGTCTCTCCTCAGGCCTGTAGGGGGCTCTCTCTCTCTCTCTCTCTCAGATGCAGTTTTCAGATGTCCACTCTCCCGTCTCTCCTCAGGCCTGTAGGGGGCGCTCTCTCTCTCTCGGATGTAGTTTTCAGATGTCCACTCTCCTCAGGCCTGTAGGGGGCGCTCTCTCTCTCTCTCAGATGTAGTTTTCAGATGTCCACTCTCCCGTGTCTCCTCAGGCCTGTAGGGGGCGCTCTCTCTCTCTCTCTCTCAGATGCAGTTTTCAAATGTCCACTCTCCCGTCTCTCCTCAGGCCTGTAGGGGGCGCTCTCTCTCTCTCTCTCTCAGATGTAGTTTTCAGATGTCCACTCTCCCGTCTCTCCTCAGGCCTGTAGGGGGCGCTCTCTCTCTCTCTCAGATGTAGTTTTCAGATGTCCACTCTCCCGTGTCTCCTCAGGCCTGTAGGGGGCGCTCTCTCTCTCTCTCTCTCAGATGTAGTTTTCAGATGTCCACTCTCCCGTCTCTCCTCAGGCCTGTAGGGGGCGCTCTCTCTCTCAGATGTAGTTTTCAGATGTCCACTCTCCCGTCTCTCCTCAGGCCTGTAGGGGGCTCTCTCTCTCTCAGATGTAGTTTTCAGATGTCCACTCTCCCGTGTCTCCTCAGGCCTGTAGGGGGCGCTCTCTCTCTCTCTCTCTCAGATGTAGTTTTCAAATGTCCACTCTCCCGTGTCTCCTCAGGCCTGTAGGGGGCGCTCTCTCTCTCTCTCTCTCAGATGTAGTTTTCAGATGTCCACTCTCCCGTCTCTCCTCAGGCCTGTAGGGGGCGCTCTCTCTCTCTCTCTCAGATGTAGTTTTCAGATGTCCACTCTCCCGTCTCTCCTCAGGCCTGTAGGGGGCGCTCTCTCGCGCTCTCTCTCTCTCAGATGCAGTTTTCAGATGTCCACTCTCCTGTGTCTCCTCAGGCCTGTAGGGGGCGCTCTCTCTCTCTCTCTCTCAGATGTAGTTTTCAGATGTCCACTCTCCCGTGTCTCCTCAGGCCTGTAGGGGGCGCTCTCTCTCTCTCTCTCAGATGTAGTTTTCAGATGTCCACTCTCCCGTGTCTCCTCAGGCCTGTAGGGGGCGCTCTCTCTCTCTCAGATGCAGTTTTCAGATGTCCACTCTCCTGTCTCTCCTCAGGCCTGTAGGGGGCGCTCTCTCTCTCTCTCTCAGATGTAGTTTTCAGATGTCCACTCTCCCGTGTCTCCTCAGGCCTGTAGGGGGCGCTCTCTCTCTCTCTCTCTCAGATGTAGTTTTCAAATGTCCACTCTCCCGTCTCTCCTCAGGCCTGTAGGGGGCGCTCTCTCTCTCTCTCTCTCAGATGTAGTTTTCAGATCACTCTCCCGTGTCTCCTCAGGCCTGTAGGGGGCGCTCTCTCTCTCTCTCTCTCAGATGTAGTTTTCAGATGTCCACTCTCCCGTGTCTCCTCAGGCCTGTAGGGGGCGCTCTCTCTCTCTCTCTCTCAGATGTAGTTTTCAGATGTCCACTCTCCTGTGTCTCCTCAGGCCTGTAGGGGGCGCTCTCTCTCTCTCAGATGTAGTTTTCAGATGTCCACTCTCCTGTGTCTCCTCAGGCGTGTTCACGGTGTATGTGCGGTACAAACAGGTGGGGGCGCTGTGCTCTGACTCGCGCCTGCTCCGGCTGAACCTCGTGGGGCTGCTGTTCGGGCTCCTGTCGAACCTCGGCATGTGCATCGTCGCAAACTTCCAGGTCAGACGCCGACCCGCCAATCACAAACCTATAGAAAAATATAACAACGCCTAAAAACAGCCTTAAAACCATCACACATCTATTCTTTTTCTAGTGTCTTTTTTTAGCATAAATCACTTAAACTCGACCAAAAACGACCAAACATTCAATAATTTGATAATCCAGTTTTATAGTATGAACTTTGTCTCGTCTTTGGTTATTGAACTCCTGCTCTGGTGCTTTGTGGTGAGCAGAAGACGGCGCTGTTCCCCGTTCACCTGTTGGGGGCGGTGCTCACCTTCGGCGTGGGGGCGCTCTACGTCCTGGTGCAGACGCTCATCTCCTTCTGGATGCAGCCGGAGCTCCACAGCAAGTCCCTGTTCAAGACCAGACTGATGCTGACGCTGTGGACCTTCTGCTCCATCATCTGCAGTATCCTTCGAAACTAAGACCCCGCTTAGTCCAGTTTGGTCCCAGCTTACCCCTGGTTTAGCTCTGGTTTGGTCCTGGGTTAGTCTCGGTTCAGTCCTTAACCGTGGCCCAGTGTTCGTGTCGTCGGTGGTGATGTACAGCAGTTTGCCCGGAGTGGACGTGGCTCATAAACTGCACTGGATTCCCGGAGAAACGGTTTGTTTTTCATTTATCTTACTGTGACGTCAGCCATAACATTACGACCACTGAGTTTGTGGTTTAAGTGAGTATTTAAACATATAGATACAGACGGGATTCGCCCATATATGGTCATGTTTGAAAAGGGGAAAACCATTTGGAGAAAAATCTAAACTTTCTCTAATTATTTAAAAACTACTTCAACAAACGCTGAATTATGAACATAGTTTCTACTAAATAAAGATACAAAGGCATGGAGAGAAGCAAAGTGGTTGAACAGCCCATAAATATATAAATAACGGAGAATGCTAACATGATGCTACATGTTAGCAACGGGCTAATGCTAGCGGCTAGCTAACACTAGCTACAACTGCTGTTTTTACACCTCTACTGAGCAATCTGCTGTAAGAAAATATCCATATGGGCCCGATTTACAATTGACTTTATTAATGTGTGATAAATAAGTCCATATTCCACCAGAAAATGGCTAAAAAAATGGTGTTTCTCTAAAGATTCTATTTTCCCCCTCGGCGAAGCCACGCCCCCTTCTATGACGAGATGCCGCCTGTATCTGTAGATGTATTTGGACATTTGTCATGATGTTTTGGAACTGTCTTTAACCATTGACCCCCACCTGAACCAAGCACATTTTTTCTCCAGTTTGGCTTTACCCAAATCAAAAAGGTTCTGGAAAATGGTGTCAAAATATCGACAATAATGAGACAAGAACAAGTATGAAAAAGCTGCCAAAAAGCCATAAAAGGAGCTTCAGATACGTATTAAAAAAACGACAAAAAAGCATCAAAAAAGCAAAGGGGCAAAAAATGTTTATACCATGGTCTGGGTGAATACTCGATTCTGATTGGCTGGTGGGCGCCAACAAGCGTGCATTATTTTGGTATAACCGCACACGTAGTCCGGTAGTTAAATCACTGGGGTATCACTCCGCTGTGGGCATCGCCATAGCAACGCATGACACAGCTGAATCAGATAAAGGCGTAATTAGTGACTGACAGGAACGTATGAGATGGATTTTGTTTAATTTCAACGTTTTTGGCCAAAACAAAATGTTTGATAAATGTTTGTAGAGGAGAGTGAGCAGCTAGGTTAGCCAACTGTTAATAAAATATGAGCTTTACATTTCTATTGAAAACGGTTAAGGCTATTCATCATTTTCAGGTGTACTTAAAATGATCCTGCATTTAAACATATTTGTCTGGATTAGTAAAGTCAATCATAAAAGTTTGAGTTGGGGGGGCCCAGGTGTGAGCGACTCCACCGCAGCTGTTTCCATAAACAGTTGAGCTGGTTGAGCTAGCTAGCTTCAGGTTAAACAGCGTAAAAGTGAAATAACTCCTGCCCACGAGTGCCGCACATCGGTGTTTACTTCCACAGAAAAGTGAAACTAGATGAAACTCGTTATAAAATGTTCAGTTTGTGGGACCATGGTATAAGTGGATTAAACAACGAGGAGCCGTGCATTAAAACGTCCCGGAGTCAAGATGTGTTATAATGCACATCAGGAAAAAGCCGTTACTCTGGCCTCTAGGCTACAAACTCCAGTCAAGAAGCTTTTAGATTTGGGTAAAACCAGACTGGGGAACATGTGCTTGGGTAAGGCGGGGGTTATGTGATTAAACATATTTTATTTCAGGGTTCAGGCTCTGTGCCTGTTATACATGTTTTATTATTATATTTCCGGGTTGTACGGCTCACCTGGTCAGCTCTGTGTCTATTATACATGTTTTATTATTATATTTCAGGGCTACACGGCTCACCTGGTCAGCTCTGTGTCTATTATACATGTTTTATTATTATATTTCAGGGCTACACGGCTCACCTGGTCAGCTCTGTGTCTATTATACATGTTTTATTATTATATTTCAGGGCTACACGGCTCACCTGGTCAGCTCTGTGTCTATTATACATGTTTTATTATTATATTTCCGGGTTGTACGGCTCACCTGGTCAGCTCTGTGTCTATTATACATGTTTTATTATTATATTTCAGGGTTACACGGCTCACCTGGTCAGCTCTGTGTCTATTATACATGTTTTATTATTATATTTCAGGGTTACACGGCTCACCTGGTCAGCTCTGTGTCTATTATACATGTTTTATTATTATATTTCAGGGTTACACGGCTCACCTGGTCAGCTCTGTGTCTATTATACATGTTTTATTATTATATTTCAGGGTTACACGGCTCACCTGGTCAGCTCTGTGTCTATTATACATGTTTTATTATTATATTTCAGGGCTACACGGCTCACCTGGTCAGCTCTGTGTCTATTATACATGTTTTATTATTATATTTCAGGGTTACACGGCTCACCTGGTCAGCTCTGTGTCTATTATACATGTTTTATTATTATATTTCAGGGTTACACGGCTCACCTGGTCAGCTCTGTGTCTATTATACATGTTTTATTATTATATTTCAGGGTTACACGGCTCACCTGGTCAGCTCTGTGTCTATTATACATGTTTTATTATTATATTTCAGGGCTACACGGCTCACCTGGTCAGCTCTGTGTCTATTATACATGTTTTATTATTATATTTCAGGGTTACACGGCTCACCTGGTCAGCACAGTGAGTGAATGGTCTCTGGCCTTTTCCTTCATCAGTTTCTTCCTCACCTTCATCAGAGACTTCCAGGTTTGGACTAAAACACTTACGTTTTTTTTTTACGTTGTTTATGAGCAGTAAAGTTAAAGCAACACTAAGGAACTTGTTTGCCTTAATAAATCCTTACCGTGGTCCCTCTGGGGGTAATACAAGTGTTAATGGGATGATTGGAGGGTCTTTCATCTCCCCCTGGTGTCTCATTTGTATTTTTAGAGAGCAGGTTAGTCCCATAGAGATCTTAGATCTTTTTTTAATACTGGTTCACACGGGAAGATTTTAAAATTGTGGACAGATTTTCAGCACACACAGCCATAAAAACGTTGTACAGTGTGTGGTGCAGCCGCACGGCAAAATCAAGCCATCACACATGAACCCATTTCACTCACGTGGTCGGATCCCAGGTCAGAACCTCTCGAGATCAAACGTGACTTCAGAGTAAACAAACATGGCGACAGTGGAGATGGTTTGTACTTTTACTTCAACGGACTTTCTCGTGCCATGGCGGCTGTTTTGATTTTGGATTCCCCTCTGTACTTCCTTGCCGCCTCGTCACCTCGCTTTCTGATTGGCAACACACCACAGTGCCCAAGCAGTGCCCGATATGAGTTTGGAGCGGTCCCATCGTCACACGATCTTACAATAATTGGGCGTCTTTAAGGTTGTCGGGGGTTAAAATCCTGCCGGGTGAACCAGGCTTTAGAGATAGACCTGACCAAGACGGGCAGACACCAAGTTTCCAGTAAAACATTAGAGGATCTGGACTGGACTGACGTCACGAGGCTGAAACTCTTCACACAAAGAAGGTCCATGACTTTAAAGTCTCTCTGCTGTGAGTCTGGCGGTGGCACAGCGTTTAGCACTCGTGCCTCACAGCAAGAAGGTCCAGGGTTCCATTCCCACCTGGACCGGGCCTTTCTGTGTGGAGTTTGCATGTTCTCCCCGTGTCTGTGTAAGTTTCCACTGGTTTCCACGACCACTAATAACATGTGCAATAGGTTCCCATCGGGCTCTCACTCTCCAGCAAATCAACAAAACTCACATGAACTTACATGTGTGTTATTTTCCTCACACACTGTGTTCGTTCAGTCCCTTCCATGTGAACTTCAATCTTTTCCTTCCTGTTTCTGCAGAAGATCGAGCTTCGCGCTGAGGCCGTGCTGCAGGGCCCGCACCTGTACGACGGGCCTGAGGGGGGCCCCGTCTGTCCCAGAGCAGAGGGGGAGGAGTCTCCGCTGCTGGGGGGCGGGACATGACCTCCGCTTCAGCCAATTAACTGAACCGTGACAGAAATGACGGTTTTAAACTGTGGACTATAACTTTAGAATGTTGAAACTAAAGTGTTTTTGTCCAAATATGATGCACAGCCAGAAAGGGGCGCTAATGAGCTACATGAGTATTTCTTCTACAAACTAATGTGAAAACTATTTTACTGACCAAACTCTATTTTCCCACTTTGAAATAAGTAAAGGTTTGTTCGCCGATGTGAGACTTTGGTTCAATGTGTTATCTTTTTTTATAATTCCTTGTGATAAAAAAACAGCAGACATGAGGCGCTCTAGTGCAGGGGTGGCAAGTTTGCTCGGTGGAGGACTGGGATTCTTCATCGTCAAAAGACCAAGGGCCCGACCCTCCAATTAAAGCAATTAGTAAAGCATCACTTTCTGCATATGCCAGTGTTGTACATCATACACACTGGGAAAATGTCCAGCTTAAATTAGATAAACTATTAAAATTCGCTTGAATAAAGTTTTTTTTAATGTTAAATTTGAGTCTGTTTGAACTAATCTAAGATCAGATAAAAACACCAATGCCAATGGAACAAATAGAAATCCCCCAAATTAACTTTTACTGTATTTTATTTTATTTTTTCTGGAAATTATACAAAATAATCTGAATTAAGAAAAAACTTGTGCTTGTTCCATTGTCAAGAATAGGTTATATCTGCTTTAAGGCCAGACCAAATCTACTCAATCTTTAGATTTAATCTCTTAATTCAAGTAGATTTAAGTCATTTCTTCCTTTAGATGATTATTCTTTTAGGATTATGGCCTTAAAGGGTGCTCTGCTAAGACATTTTAAGGAATTGACAGTATTTTTCACATTTCTAGAGTACTTTAACAGGCATTCAATCTCTGATTTGGGTCATAATATTTCTCAAAATCATCTCGAGGGCCAGAGTTTGATGATGGAGGGCCGGTTGTGGCCCCCGGGCCTGACGTTGCCTACCCCTGCTCTAGTGTATGTGAGCGGAGAGCTTAACCTCTTAACCTAGAGCATTTTCTCCAGTTCTGCATTACCCAAATCTAAAAGCTTGACTAGAGAGTTTACAGCCTTTAGGCCAGAGTAACGCCTCATTTGAAAGCTAAGACCTACAAAACCGATCCCATTATCATAACCCTCATCATCACTTTTTTACTATGTGATTGTCGCCTTTTCATCACATTTTTGCCACTCTTGCGACACTTTTTGTTGCTCTTTTGTGTTTTTACTTTTTTTTTCCCCAAGAAGCTTTTAGATTTGGGTGAAGCCGAACTGGAGAAAATGTGCTCAGTTAAGGCGGGGGTTAAGAAGTTCATTAAACATTTCTTGTAGACGACCAGCTGTTGCTCTAACTTTCTGAAACTTTCTGTAGAGTCACAGCCTGTCAATTCTGTCCATACGCATCTTGAAAATAGTATCATTTGTTCTTTTAGCTTAACCTCTTAACCAAGTGTGTTTTCTACAGTTCAGCTTTACCCAAATCTAAAGGTTTATAGTCTATAAGCCAGAGTAACGCCTTATTTTAAGACCGACAAAACTCATCTAAATGGATCTTTTTCCTTGCCCAGTCTCTTTTGTTGCATTCTTGTCCCTTTTCTATTGTTCTCTTCTTCTTTCTTCTTTTTGTTGTTTTACGGCGGTTGGCAACCAGCTTAAAGGAGCATTACCGCCTCCTACTGTTCCGGAGTGTGGATCAGCCAATGAGCTTACAAACTACATCCTTTCTATTGTTCTCATGTGGCTTTTTTGTTTTTTGTGTCGTCATCACATTTTGTTTTTGGGAGCGTTTTTGTCCCCCTTTGGTCGCATTGTCCTCCTCGTTTTCAACTCATTTTTGTTGACAAAATAGTCACTTTTACCCCCAGAGGCTTTTAGATTTGGGTAAAGCCTGTTGAAACTGTGCTCAGGGTGACAGTTCTACCACAGCTGTGAGCCTGGGAGCTTTTCTGTGGTCAGCACAGTCTTGCTGACCTCGCTGGGGCGTCTGGTCCAGATCTAAGGGTCTGTATCTCTGTCCTTCACACTCATGTTTGTTCACCAGTCTCAGTGTGCTGCAGATTCTCACTCATCTGCCTTCTCCCTGTGCACTCAGAGAAGTCAGCACCTGTCTTTACTCTAATATTTCAAGCTGTCTTTTACTGTACATGTTATTAAATTCCCAAAAGTCTGTCACAAACGTCCCAAGTCTTTAAAGTTAGTGAAACTTTTTAGTTGCATCAAGGCCTGATTTTAACCCTACCCCCCTTTGAAAACCCTTAAAACTCATAAATCAAAAAAGATATGCTGCTCAAATTGTATTCACAGAATATTTAGTGTATCAACATCAACTGTGCCAAGTTTGAAGCAAATCCAAAAAGGTGAAGTTGAACTGTTGTCCTAAAAGCTGTAACTTCACCATGGAATGTTCTCACAGGCCTATATGGACAAATGCATGAGGATCCACAGCTCTGAGAGGGAACATGGAACGCATTTTCTGTTATAGCTGCTGATCCGTTTGAGGTCCTGAGCTCATCTTGGGCTTAATGTGAAGCGAATGAGTCGGGGAAGTTTTCTATTTACATTTGAAAAGGGTGAAGATAAACACAAAAGACAATAATGCACTTATTTGTGAAGTGCTTTTCTTATCTATATGACATTTATTTAGCATTTTTGTAAATATATAGTTAGACAAAAAAGCTAAAGCCCAAGACTGTCATATTCCTTTGTTCGTCATCATGTCAGCTTTCTTTGTTCTAAATGTCATTAATCTGTGACTCTGTATGTGACCACAGCACTACTTTAGATAGAATCACAAAGTTCTGTCTGAAGCCTGTCCCATTAAAGTGGTTTTTGGGGTCCCACAGCCGAACAGGGCCGAGTTGCAATGGGGGTCCCCACTGGTAATGACCCGTGGTTTACTCTAATGAAAGATACTAGTTTGGAAAAGGTAGCAAAAATGTGCCTGAGGAGGAGGTCTGGCTCCTGGACTATTAGCAAGAATTAATTAAAAAGTGAAGAAAAAAAAAACGATTTCTCTCTTCCACATGGCATTCCATAGATTTGGTTGTTGTTGCTGTTTTCTGGTTGCCAGTCAGTTCAATTTAAAGGCTGCTTTTGTTTTCCTGGAGGAGCCCTGGTACTACAGTAACAGGACAATAAGGGTTTCACCCGTTCATAGAGCTGCATGAATAATCTTCATCGAGTCCAGATGGAGGTTTTGCTGCTGACCTCAAGGCACTGAGGGGTTTTTCCTGCTCCTCCGCCGTGTGAGTGACAGACATGTTCATTCAGAAGGATCGAAACTCACCTCCTTTGGCTGTTGGAGAGTCAGAAGAGTCAGCGGGAGAATCATGTCAAAACAAACTCCTCGTGTAGATGCAGATTTTTGGGGATTTGAATTAACCAATGCCGATATGCTCAGCCCATGTTTCCAAATGTCTGGTCTATAACCCTGGAAAAACAGTGGCCGGTTGTATTTATAAGTTTAGGTGATTCAATCATAGTTTCTGTCCCAGCTTTGATTAGTTGCCGTTAGCATTAGCATGCTGCCGTTAGCATTAGCATGCTGCCATTAGCATTAGCATGTTGCCGTTAGCATAAGCATACTTGTCAGAAAAATACTGTATGCTTGTTACTTGTCACAGTTCAATGCCTGCCTTTATGCGATGTTTGCTCAACTTACACAAGCGTTCTAACTGCACCCAGTTTCATGAGGGAAGTGAAAGTGAGTACGTGACTAACAGAAATGTTTCTGTGCAGAAATCTGTAATAACGCCCATCATACTGAAAGGAACATATAAATGTGTTAGTTTTTCATGCTCCCAGTGAGAGGAAGTTGCATCTCTGAGACTCATTCCTTGCGAGTAAAAGAACTGAAGACGTCTCTACTCTTCTGTGGTTGGTGCGTCTTCCCCGTCACGTGAGTGTTTAGTTGTGTGTCACTCTCCAGTTTAGCGATGTTCTGTATAGATGCGTTTCCACTGACATCATGCATAGTTCCGGCTGCCATTTTGAATACTGAATTAGAATTACGCAGTACTACAACATGTAACAATATCTCTACTCAGGATAAAAATGAAAGGCAGCTGATTGAGAGTGGCCTTTTTATGTACTCGGAATCATTGCTCAAGAAGATAACAGTGAAAACACGACCCCAGAGACGCACGTTTATGTGATACAAGCAGCAAATGTGGCACAGACGTAGCAGATCTGCCTGTCGAGCTACAGCAGCATTTACTAAAGATCTGCTTCACTCTTCTGGAGCAATGATCCCAAGTACATTCAGAATGCAGAATTCTGCTTTGGTATTCAAAATGGCCACCATAACAACAAAAGTCACATGACTGAAAGGCACGTATAGGTCTCTCATTTTCCTGTACCATTGCTTGTCACCTATAGGTTGCCAATCATTAGCATTCTTGGCTACAGTGGCTGTGAATGCTACCAATGAGGAGCTAGTGGCTCTACGTACTATGGTATTGCAGAAACATGTTGTGCTTGACTTACTGATGGCCTCTTCCGTAATAGTAACTGAATGAAAAATAGAAACAGATAATTTTTTGCATGGATTTATTTAAAGTGAACTGATTGCAGATCTGGGAAGGCAAAAGCAAAAAAATGTGCCATCAAGGAAAAAAGAATATATATATATAATAATATAATAATATATAAATAAATGTCTCTTGTATAAATCCACTTCCCATAGAGCCTACCTCTACAGCAACTAGCAACACAATGACAACTAGCAACATTATCCCAACACACACACATTTGATCAGAGGGAAAGAAGAACACACACACGGTCATTAGTGCCATGGACAGTGACTACGTTACATTATCCGTAACCTGCACACACAGCTTACGACCAAAAACAAAACACAAACAAATCCAATGAACTGAACACATCACGGTAGCATACAGCACAACAATGGCCTCATCAAAAAGCAAACAGACACGAAGGCACAGGGAAGCGTTGCATAATCATGAAGCCACACACACACAATGACACGGCCCACGGCGTGCGCTATTTCTCCGATTTTTTTCAGCCTGAGAATTCATGCTTTCAAATATACCAATACTGTTATCTAAAACATGGAGAGGCTTCTTCATCATCTCTACTAAAAGAACCTGCAAAAAAGAAAATCACCAACTTTCAAAAAATGCTCTTCTTTCTCGATTTCTGGGAAACTGAGTCGGCCGACTTGTGTCCCTGGATTCCACGACCAATTTTTTATGCCGATGTTTCTCTTATGTTTTTCTGTTCCACTAAGACTGAAGAACTTGTGTGAGGACTCGATTTAAAGTTCTGACTTCACTCTTTCCAATGCAAGAAAATGGAAGGTCTTTATCTCTTTTGCTCCCAGAGATATCACTTTTTATTCGCGCAAAATTAGCTGATTGCCAATATTGTAAAATCTCCAAATATCGGCCCATATCATTTATTTGAAGTTAAACAACCAAGAAACTTCCTATAACTACAAAAATCTGAAAAATCTTCCGTAGTAGTATATATTATCAGACAGTACAAAAGAGAATTTCACTGCATGTTACTGTATGTATATATGTGTTACCTGTTCTAATCTAAACTACAAAACAAAAATCTAAAGTTTTCTTAATTTTTTCTCAATTTTAAACATATATTTATATACTTTTTCACCAATGGTTTTAGGTATTTTCCCCAATTGTTTCCCTATGTTTTTCCCAATTTTTTAATTCCCCTCCCCCAAATTTCTTCCCAATTTTGCCCCAAAATTTCCAACGTTTTCCCCCTAATTTTCGACAGACGGCACCAGAGGATTCACACGGGTAAAAAACCGTACGAGTGCGATCAGTGCGGAAAGGCGTACACCTCAAAAGCCAATCTGGACTCCCACATGAGAGTCCACGCTGGGGAAAAGCCGTACAGCTGTGACACGTGTGGGAAGGCCTTCACACAGAAGGACGGGTTCAAACTACACATGACGGTCCACACTGGAGAGAAGCCGTACGAGTGCGACCAGTGTGGGAAGACCTTTAGGCTTAAGTCCAAGCTCCAGCGTCACCAAAAGTCCCACCGAGGCGAGCGGCCGCACAGGTGCGACCAGTGTGATCAGGCTTTTAGAGAGGCCGGTGATCTCTCAAGACACCGTCGAACCCACACAGGAGAGAAAGCATGCAGCTGTGACCAGTGTGGGAAGGAGTTTACGTGCCTGTCTTACTTGAAAGTACACAAGAGACGTCACACTGGGGAGAAGCCGTACGAGTGTCAACTGTGCGGGAGAAGGTTTGTGATGAGAGACGCCTTGAGGAGCCACATGAGGTCTCACACTGGAGAAAAACCGTATGAGTGCGACCAGTGTGGGAAGGAGTTCAGAGACCGCTCCTCCTTGAAGCAGCACTACAGGATTCACACGGGAGAAAGACCATACGAATGCGACCAGTGTGGGAAGACCTTTTCTATAGCGAAAAATCTCATGTATCACAAGAAGATCCACACGGGTGAAAAGAAGTACGTCTGTGACGTCTGTGACCGGGCGTTCAGATATCCCTTGTATCTGAAAAGCACAAGCGCATCCACACCGGAGAGAAGCCGTACGAGTGCGACCAGTGTGGGGCAGTATTTATCGATCGAAGCTCGCTCACGTGTCACCAGGTCGTCCACAGAGATGACAGGCCGTACGTGTGTGAAGAGTGTGGCAAGGCTTTCAAAAGAGCAGGATACCTTTCCCTGCACCAGTGCTCGGTCCATGCGGGATTCTGATTCTGTTCATTCATAGCTGAGATATGATGCATTTTATAGTGTTGTCATTCCCAACGCCTGCCTGCCTTTTATCCCAGATGGTCCCTGATTGCTCTCTTACATGATTGTTGTGCTTCTTGGCTTGTGTTTAGCCCTGCGTCAGCGGCAATTATGCCGAAAAGCAGTTGTGGCCCTAAAGATGGACCGATGGATGAGCTGTTCCTCACAGTCCTTCCTGCCTCTGGGCGAGTGTGACCATTTCAGGGACCTCTTAACAGGTTTACAGGGGTTGGGAATGACAAGGCTGAACAGGCCCCTAAAAACACACTGGTGTGTCAGAATGACACTGTTTTGTCATGGTCTCATTGTCGCCATCTTGAGGACTAATTATACAGTGTTTTCGGAACCCCTGTCATTATTTGCCCCATTTGGACAGAGATTGATTCAGAATCTGGTTTGTCAAAATTGAACCTTTGTGTGTTAGCCTCCCCTTGATAACAGCTCGAGGGTCACCTTCTTTGGTGACAAATAGTCACTGTCCTGCAAAATTTTGCCCAGAACAGTATTTCACATGGACCGGGAAGTTTGGGCATCTCTGCTGAGACTGCTGCCCCCGCAGCAGGGGAGCTACTTGGAGTGTAAATGGACGTGTAAGGGGTACGAGAGGCAAAGACGGTTTGGAATCTCTGACTTGGAGGACTTTCAACTCTGTCTAGGATGTGAACACTTCCCCAAACGACACATCAGTGTCATGGGCGTTTTCACACAGGCTGTAGTTTGGTCGACTTCAGTGGCTCTTGACCTGAGTGGCATTTTTGTGTCAGTGTGAATTCAACCTCAGCACTTTGGGCCGGTCCAAACAGCTGCTCTGAACCTGGCTGAAGCAGGAGTCTCAGCGGCTTCAGTCGCCCATTGACTTTTATAGCATTTATGTATAGCTTTATGTGCACTACATGTGTGTTTGTGAGGAGGGGAGTGCTTCGTGCTTGTGTTGCTTAGCAACCTAAATACGTTCACACATCGTGTAAAAAGCGTCTGATTTACATACAAAATATATGGTGGACGGGCTTCTAGGTGCAAGAAATTGACACTAATAATGTAAAAAAAAAAAAAAAATCTACATAAAGCAACTGTTTACAATGATCTCACACTGAGCTGAGCTTGACACATTTGCGGATTATTGCAGAAGTTTCATCATCAATGAGCCGTAGGAGATTGTAACATGCTATCCCGTCTCAGCCACTTTGCCGGTACAAATGATGGCCCTCTATTCAAGCGTATGAACTGGATGTAGGCTTAAATACTGGAGCGATCCTGGCGTAGACCATCGGGTATAGTTAAAGCAGCACTAAGTAACTTGTTTACCTAAATAAATCCTTTCTGTAGTGCCTCTGGGGGTAATACAAGTGTTAATGGATCACGAAGAAGAAGCGAACAGGCTAACGGACAAAGCAAAGTTTGAGTGAAAAATGATTGTGTATTTGGATGTACAATATCCTTCTGTCCCTTTGTCAGCGTAGTATTTACTCTCACGGACAAAACCGTAGCGTGCTATGACAGCTGCAGTGGTGCTTATGGCCTCTAGGGGCATGAGTTACTTAGTACTGCTTTAAAGATCCATAGGACATGGCAGTGGCAAAGAGGGACTAGTTAGCCCAAAACAGTAATTCTGTCATTCTATGATAGCCAAGCTTCAGAACACACTTTGAGCTGGCGCACGTTCAGAGCGTCTCCATGCTGTCTGACTTCAATAAGCACAAGTAACTAGGGGCTTTGGTTGCGATAACACTTGAGAAGCGTGCGGTGTGAACACTGTGTAAGAGCCCCTTCACCAGCCCTGAAGAAACAAACATGGGAAAATGGCTCATTTTCAGCTCTTGTCAACAGGAAATGGCTCCGAGGTGCTGCTCCAGTATCTGTCTGCACTGACGTCGAGTCACCCCCCCACATCTGTGTCCACACGTGCACACCCCCATGCAGGCACACACACAAACACAGAGGCAGAGACGCTGAGGTTCATGTTACACTCATTTTAATGTGATACTGCTCATGTCCGACCACAGATGACTGCATTGATATAGAGTAATATACTTTATATATATTCATGTTTATAATAGTGTGGTGATAATCGTGAAAAAGGGACACTCGATTGTTCAGATTCATTTCTCCAAAAAGAGCCAAAGTCCGGGGTCCTGTGTGGCCGGCGGAGGCAAGCAGGGGGCAGTAGAGGCCAGCAGGGGGCAGCAGGAGGCAGCAGATTAGGAGGCCCGGGCGTGCTCCTGTACGGCGCTGCAGTGGAATGTTCCGAGTGTAAACATATCGAGGCTGGACGAGATTTGGCCCCAATTATTCAACGTTAAAAATGAGCGCTCCCTCTAAAATCTAAAAACGATAATGCAACAAGAATGAACTCAACCGAAAAAGCAGCGAAATCGCCATTTTGGCTCGAAACCTTCGTGCTCCAAAATGGCAGCTGCAGGAGACGCCCTGGTTCTGATGTCTCCACCGCGTTACTCCACTATCCTCTCTTAATATCGCCCCCTTGTACAAAACCAACCCTTTAGTGTTATTCCCGTGGTCACAGCGCCCCCTAGCTGTGTCCGAGACGCGCCGATAATTCCCGTCTTTAACATCTGAACCTTCAAAACGTCCACCCTTGACTTTAACCTGTGGCTTTTCTTTGAAAAGGGTTCATACTGTCGTCTTAGTTGAAACTATTGAAGATTGTTCTTGTAGTACGACAGAAGGTTTGTTTTCCCAGTTTTGCTCACTAGTGACTTTCACCAGCAGATGGCGCTTCTGAGGAAGATGACCGGAAGCATTCGGAGCTAAAGCAGGTAAAACAAACCTTCTGTCTTACTAAAAGAACAATCGTCAAACCTTTTAAGTGTTTTGCCCCCCCTTCAGACCGCGGGTTCCACTCCCGCCCCCGCGCCGGCACCAGGACCCCGGACTCCGCCCGGTTGGCAGCGACAGCACGTAAACATGTTGTGAGCCCTAAAAACTTCATGTGACGACACAAACGTGGCATTAATATTCACATCAGCTGTATGCGCCCACCAGACTCTGCAGCCTATACAGATAGATTCATATATATCTCCAAAATATTAAAAATATATAAAAATACCGAAGTAATTGTAAAAAATGAGCAAAACATTGAATTCCATATGAAAACCATGCAGAAAGATTCCCCGTAATAGTTATAGTAATCTGACCATCGTAAAGTAGGAAGCGACAATGAAGCGCCGAAAGTCCCTCGGCAGTGAATCCTTTTTTTTTGGTCCAACGCAAACCAACATGGCGTCAAAAACAACCACCGGATATGGCTCTGGTACATAGAAAAGCAGAGGAAGAACAGTGACAGATATGGCAGTTCGGCCGGGCCACGCTGCCGAGGGCGGGGCCGCGGGCCGGGGTCAGAGACCACCCTTCGGTCCCACAGAGTTGGAGAGACTTTACAGGTGAATAGGGAAACTGTTTTATATTTAGAGATATTCTGCCGTGGATTACTCACATAAATATGAGAAAAAAGTGTAGTGCAAGTTTTTTTGTCATTTTATGTTTTCACACGTAAACAGCAAATCTGAATTGTGCACTGGTTTTATGGTTTTAGTTCGTTGACATACTAGCTACAGCTGTCAGAGGGGATTTTGGATGTCTTGTTTAGTTTTAGGTCAGGTTTGGGATTATATATCAAGAAATCCGTCTAAAACCTTTAAAATATTGTCCAAGACTGGGCAGTTTGAAGTCTGTTATATAACAAGCTCCCATATGACTCTATGAAGAAAATTGAATCAGTGAATAATTAAACATCTTATTGTGAAGATTGTGGTATTAAAGCGGTCCTAACCCGGGACGAGCCCCGGTCCTGACCCCAGACCGGCAGCGTGGGCGTGGCCTCGATAAAACGGGCTCCTCTGATTGGTGGAGAGACAGTGACACGGCGGCAGAGCGACACAGTGAGCTCGTGGGGTTAAAAGGAACTCTGCCGCGGTCACCGTCCAAGCCCCGCCTCTCGCAAAAACTCGGGAGAAAGAGCAGGTTTTTCTGGAAAGAGCAGAGTTAAAGTCGACCACTGTCTGAAACGTTGGTTCAAGATTATTTAAATTAAATGTCCGAACTGGAGTGCTAGTAATTTTTTTTGGTTTATTCACAGAGAAGTGGAAAGTGGTTGTAAACTTTGCCAGTGTGTTTGAGCAACAACAGCTAAAAACATTTTCTTTTTTTTTGGTCAAAAGTTTAAAATTTGGCCTTGGAAACAGGATCCTTCATTTAAAAGCTTTGGCGGCGAAACCGTCCCTTTCCGAGAATGAACCATCTCAGCCGAGTTTTTGCGGAGTCTAACAGCAATAACATTAAAACGCAAACAAACTCGTACAAAAGTTCAAAACCACGACGACGTTTTGGAGGCGCCTTCACTTCCTGTTCGTCTCCAAACCGCGGGAACAGTTGGGTTTTTTTTTAGTGTCGCTTTTGATCTAATCACAATGTGCTATTCCTCGGCTCTGATTGGTCGGTAGCTTTAAATAATGTTTTTACAAGTTTGAGGAAGCCGTTTACACAAAGACTGATTGTTAGCATTAGAGTTAGCATTACAAAGCACTTAGTGATGCTGCGTTCAGGGTGACTGGGAGCTTTGGAAAAAGGCCTTGGAGCCGCTGGGGCTGGTATTAACATGTAAAATGGAGATGATCAGAGTCGAGGCCTTGAATGTCCTTAAAAAGCATTAAATTAGATTCAAACTGGCATTAAATCTAAAGTTACTGTTTCATTGTAATATTGGATTTGGGCATTAAAAAGCATGAAATTTGTTAGCTTCTTTTTAGCTAACTGTTGTAGCATTAGCCGTTTATTCAGCTGAACCCTCGTACTTTTCCAGTTTTACCAGTCGCCTGAACGCAGCGCCAGAATCACGAGGCCAAGTTTGATGTCAGAACAATAACGGAAAAACAAAAGTTAAACACAAGTTAGAGCTAGATATTACACAGGGATAGTGTTTTTAGGGGGTTTCCTTCATTTCACGCAGAACAGTCGTCAGTCTTTGGGAGTTTCAGTCCTTCTCCGGTCAGGAACCGGTTTGAAAAAGTGTCCATGTTAGCGTCGTGAACAGGAAGTGGAGCGGTGAAAGCAGGAAGCGAAGGCGTCTCGGGAGAAAACAGCACAGTTTCATTCCGTATAGTTCTCATGCGACTCGACACGAATGAACAGCACATGCAGCGTACTAAGATCGTTTGTTCGGGTCAGCGCCGCGTCCGGACCCTCTGGTAGACGCAGACGTACACACAAGGGGGGTTTCTGGGGGAGGTTAAGAATCAGAGTAAACATTCTTTTTTTTTTTTTTTTTTTGGACATGCAGCGACCGACGACATTCAGAGCTGCAATGGACACAAGCACAACTCGCATTTACACAAACCCACGCAGCGCGCGCCGCAGCGGGCGCCGCAGCCGGATCCGCAGCCAGAGCCGCAGCCAGAGCCGGGGCCGTGGCTGCTGATGGGACTACCTAAGGGGCCGGGGTTTCAAATGGACAAGTTTACGATGAGTGGGTTCAACAGACGAGCGCTCGATAGGCTGCATTCACGTCATCGTAAACAGTAGGGATGCACCGATACCACTTTTTCTAAAACCGATACGAGTACGAGTACTTGGATTTAAGTACTCGCCGATACCGAGTACCGATACGAGTACAAGGCTTTTTGTTCAACATTCTTACTTTTTTCACCACAGATTGGTTTGTAATTAGTAAATTTACTCATTTACATTTCCTTAAGTAAAGTAGGTGACACATTTAAGAGCAGTTATACTAGAATGGTGCTGATGCCATTTATTTGTTTATTTTTTATTTTCATTCAATATAATTTTTAATTTTTAATTTTTATTGCACTGTCCATCATAGACAGAAAAGCCCATGTCCAAAAGCTCCCCAATGCTTGTGCTTTAATCATTTATGTATTTTTATTTAACAATAGTATTGAGATGTTCTCATTTCGTCTTTACTTCAGCTCCGTGTGGATTTTCTCGTGTGTTTTGTAGCAACTTAGCGAGTAGCTACAGCGTTTTCATTGTTCTGCTGCAGCTCATTTTCGCTCAATATGGACATGCTGTATCTCTTTAATTTGGATTTTCTGAGGACTTTTTAGTCGCTGGGTTAGTTTTTCAGAAGAATAAACCCCTGGGCATAAAACGGCGTCAGAATGGCAAAAAGTGCGCTAGCCGCGAGTTAGCAACGTTAGCCTGTATGTTGTAAACACTGCAGACGCTGCAGCACTAACCACATTAAGCTCTGGTTAAATCCAGCACAGACTCTGATTTAGAGAGCGCAGTCTGTAATAAAGTCAGCGCTATGTGGAATATTGTATTTCCACTAAAGAATTCTCCAGTTTGTTGCTATTTTCTCTCTTCAGCTGAGAGGTGCGCCTCGTAGGTGCGCTGGCCGCACGTCAAATGGTATCGGTTTCTGGTATCGGGACCTCATGAATGAGTACGAGTATGAGTACAAGCCTGTGGTATCGGCCCGATACCCGATACTGGTATCGGTATCGGTGCATCCCTAGTAAACAGCCAACAATTTAAACTGGAGTCGGTGCAGCTTAGAATCCCATTGTGGTAACTACGGTAATGTTTAAAATGCTGATGAAAGGACCATGTTTTTCCTCAATTGTTCCTATTAAATCTAATTTTTGTTTGGTTTTTTACACTTTCCCCACTTTCCCTTAATCAACTTCATGTTTTTTTGTCTTCAAAAACACTTTTCAAATTTTTTTTCTCCAAATTTTTCTAAATTGTCCATAAATGTTTCATAATTGTTTGCATAAAAAATAATAATAATAATATTCCCACATTTTGAAATGGTCAAAATGCTGAATTTGGGACTAAGGTCAAATAGCTGTCTTATGAATGCGTCCGAAAGTGGAGACTAAAGGACTTGGAGCCATAAGATGAATGTGGCAGGTTTGTGAATCTACTCACTTCCGAATCATTTTCTGTTTAGATTTTTCTTTCCTAAAGTGCTCCGACTCCAACTCTCACATGACGTTCTTGAATGGCGTCAGCACAGTCTATTACATCAATGAATAAAGTATACCGGAAAAAACAATAATTTACAGGATCTGGAAAATAACACTAATGCATCAGGGGAAAGGTGAAAACAGGAAGGAACGGGGGTTTAAAATTAGGATTTGAGCATAAAAAATCTGGATCCTTTTGGCAAATCTAACGGGTCGCTCCTTTTGGCACATTTTCTCCCACACTCACAGGTCTGACCCAGGGGGAAACCAGGTCCAAACCGGTCCATTTGAAACCGTCGGGCGCTCGCTGCGGACTCGCGTCGTTATAATATTCCTATAATTATTCATAAAGTATGAAGCATCTGTACATGAGAGGGAAAAAACAAAACAAAAACGTCCATTTTGTTTTCGAGACAAACTTCTGCAGCAAAAAATTCAAACTGAAACCCATAAAGCAGTAGATATTTCCAAAGGAATATTAACAATAAGTATAAAACAAAAGATTAATCAGAGTAATATACACAGATGGAAGAAAACGCAACGGGATTCAGGAGCGACTTCGGAAAACGCTTTTCCAAAATTCTGAAAATCCAGACTCCAATCTGAGCGTCCACGGCGGAATGGCTTTCTAGTGTCGTCGAAAAAAAACAACAAGCACGTTTTTTCTTTTAAAATCATGAATAAATTAAAGCGTTTAAAGTATTGCCACTTTTTAAAAAATCTCACGAAGAGGAAAATCAGAATCAAAATTTGCTGGTGCTGTTTAGAATTCAAACTCTGATATGTGCGAAAGGAATGGCTTTTACGCTTCGTCTCGACGTGGAACAATCACTTCTTGGTCAAAGCAACGTGAGGAAAGGAGAGCGAGCGGCTAAAGTGGAGCTTCCTGATTGAAAGGATGGGTTTTGGTGGGACGGGCCGCGGGGGCGTTCAGATTGGAGCGCTGGAGAGTCGCAGATGCAGCCGGTGGGTTTTGGGAAAGCGCCTCCTGGGCTCGTGGTCCGTGTGTTCTGAGGGAGATGTTTCGGGGGGATGTTTGGTCCTCAGGGCTCGGGGCAGGGCTGGATGTCCTCCGCGCTCTCCTCGATCATGGAGGGAACCCGCGACTCCTCCTCGGACAGCGGGTTGTACTCGGGGTGGAAGGAGTGGATGGAGCTGCGCGACTCGGGGCTCTCCAGACCGGCGTAGAGCGAGGACCGGAACGCGTTCACCACCTTAATCTGGAAGAGAGGGGAGCGTTAACATCTGTAATCTACGAACTAAAGACGAGACGATCACCTTAATCTGGAGGAGAGACCAGCGTTAACAAACGTCTGTAATTTACGAACTAAAGACGAGGCGATCAGCTTAATCTGGAGGATAGAGGAGCATTAACATCTGTAATCTACGAACTAAAGACGAGACGATCACCTTAATGTGGAGGAGAGACCAGCGTTAACAAACATCTGTAATTTACGAACTAAAGACGAGGCGATCAGCTTAATCTGGAGGATAGAGGAGCGTTAACATCTGTAATCTACTAACTAAAGACGAGACGATCACCTTAATCTAGAGGAGAGACCAGCGTAAACAAACGTCTGTAATCTACGAACTAAAGATGAGACGATCACCTTAATCTGGAGGAGTAACCAGTGTAAACAAACGTCTGTAATCTACGAACTAAAGACGAGACGATCACCTTAATCTGGAGGAGTGACCAGTGTAAACAAACGTCTGTAATCTACGAACTAAAGACGAGACGATCACCTTAATCTGGAGGAGTGACCAGTGTAAACAAACGTCTGTAATCTACGAACTAAAGACGAGACGATCACCTTAATCTGGAGGAGAGACCAGCGTTAACAAACATCTGTAATCTACGAACTAAAGACGAGACGATCACCTTAATCTGGAGGAGTGACCAGCGTAAACAAACATCTGTAATCTACGAACTAAAGACGAGACGATCACCTTAATCTGGAGGAGAGACCAGCGTAAACAAACATCTGGAATCTACGAACTAAAGACGAGACGATCACCTTAATCTGGAGGAGAGACCAGCGTAAACAAACGTCTGTAATCTACGAACTAAAGACGAGACGATCACCTTAATCTGGAGGTGTGACCAGTGTTAACAAACATCTGTAATCTACGAACTAAAGACGAGACGATCACCTTAATCTGGAGGAGAGACCAGCGTAAACAAACATCTGTAATCTACGAACTAAAGACGAGACGATCACCTTAATCTGGAGGAGAGACCAGCGTAAACAAACATCTGTAATCTACGAACTAAAGACGAGACGATCACCTTAATCTGGAGGAGAGACCTGCGTAAACAAACATCTGTAATCTACTAACTAAAGACGAGACAATCACCTTAATCTGGAGGAGAGACCAGCGTAAACAAACGTCTGTAATCTACGAACTAAAGACGAGACGATCACCTTAATCTGGAGGAGAGACCAGCGTAAACAAACGTCTGTAATCTACGAACTAAAGACGAGACGATCACCTTAATCTGGAGGAGAGACCAGCGTAAACAAACATCTGTAATCTACGAACTAAAGACGAGACGATCACCTTAATCTGGAGGAGAGACCAGCGTAAACAAACATCTGTAATCTACGAACTAAAGACGAGACGATCACCTTAATCTGGAGGAGAGACCAGCGTAAACAAACATCTGTAATCTACGAACTAAAGACGAGACGATCACCTTAATCTGGAGGAGAGACCAGCGTTAACAAACATCTGTAATCTACGAACTAAAGACGAGACGATCACCTTAATCTGGAGGAGAGACCAGCGTAAACAAACATCTGTAATCTACGAACTAAAGACGAGACGATCACCTTAATCTGGAGGAGAGACCAGCGTAAACAAACATCTGTAATCTACGAACTAAAGACGAGACGATCACCTTAATCTGGAGGAGAGACCTGCGTAAACAAACATCTGTAATCTACTAACTAAAGACGAGACAATCACCTTAATCTGGAGGAGAGACCAGCGTAAACAAACGTCTGTAATCTACGAACTAAAGACGAGACGATCACCTTAATCTGGAGGAGAGACCAGCGTAAACAAACGTCTGTAATCTACGAACTAAAGACGAGACGATCACCTTAATCTGGAGGAGAGACCAGCGTAAACAAACGTCTGTAATCTACGAACTAAAGACGAGACGATCACCTTAATCTGGAGGAGAGACCAGCGTAAACAAACGTCTGTAATCTACGAACTAAAGACGAGACGATCACCTTAATCTGGAGGAGAGACCAGCGTAAACAAACATCTGTAATCTACGAACTAAAGACGAGACGATCACCTTAATCTGGAGGAGTGACCAGCGTAAACAAACGTCTGTAATCTGAGAACTAAAGACGAGACGATCACCTTAATCTGGAGGTGTGACCAGTGTTAACAAACATCTGTAATCTACGAACTAAAGACAAGACGATCACCTTAATCTGGAGGAGAGACCAGCGTAAACAAACATCTGTAATCTACGAACTAAAGACGAGACGATCACCTTAATCTGGAGGAGAGACCAGCGTAAACAAACATCTGTAATCTACGAACTAAAGACGAGACGATCACCTTAATCTGGAGGAGAGACCAGCGTAAACAAACATCTGTAATCTACGAACTAAAGACAAGACGATCAGCTTAATCTGGAGGAGAGACCAGCGTAAACAAACATCTGGAATCTACGAACTAAAGACGAGACGATCACCTTAATCTGGAGGAGAGACCAGCGTAAACAAACATCTGTAATCTACGAACTAAAGACAAGACGATCACCTTAATCTGGAGGTGTGACCAGTGTAAACAAGCATCTGTAATCTACGAACTAAAGACGAGACGATCACCTTAATCTGGAGGAGAGACCAGTGTAAACAAACGTCTGTAATCTACGAACTAAAGACGAGACGATCACCTTAATCTGGAGGTGTGACCAGTGTAAACAAACGTCTGTAATCTACGAACTAAAGACGAGACGATCACCTTAATCTGGAGGAGAGACCAGCGTAAACAAACATCTGTAATCTACGAACTAAAGACGAGACGATCACCTTAATCTGGAGGTGTGACCAGTGTAAACAAACGTCTGTAATCTACGAACTAAAGACGAGACGATCACCTTAATCTGGAGGTGTGACCAGTGTAAACAAACGTCTGGAATCTACGAACTAAAGACGAGACGATCACCTTAATCTGGAGGAGAGACCAGCGTTAACAAACATCTGTAATCTACGAACTAAAGACGAGACGATCACCTTAATCTGGAGGAGAGACCAGCGTTAACAAACATCTGTAATCTACGAACTAAAGACGAGACGATCACCTTAATCTGGAGGAGAGACCAGCGTTAACAAACATCTGGAATCTACGAACTAAAGACGAGACGATCACCTTAATCTGGAGGAGAGACCAGCGTTAACAAACATCTGGAATCTACGAACTAAAGACGAGACGATCACCTTAATCTGGAGGAGAGACCAGCGTAAACAAACGTCTGTAATCTACGAACTAAAGACGAGACGATCACCTTAATCTGGAGGAGAGACCAGCGTAAACAAACATCTGTAATTTACGAACTAAAGACGAGACGATCACCTTAATCTGGAGGAGTGACCAGCGTAAACAAACGTCTGTAATCTACGAACTAAAGATGAGACGATCACCTTAATCTGGAGGAGAGACCAGCGTAAACAAACATCTGTAATCTACGAACTAAAGACGAGACGATCACCTTAATCTGGAGGAGAGACCAGCGTAAACAAACATCTGTAATCTACGAACTAAAGACGAGACGATCACCTTAATCTGGAGGAGAGACCAGCGTAAACAAAAATCTGTAATCTACGAACTAAAGACAAGACGATCACCTTAATCTGGGGCAAAATTAAGAATTACATGGTTTCCGCTTGGCATTAAAAGCTGTTTCAGGCCTTAAATCTAATTTCCCTTGAAAGTAATGACATATCTGAACTGAAAACACAAAAGTGACGGTGCAAAACTCATTCATCTACATGTTTTGATCAAACCTAATATAACTTACTCAAACGTGCCCATTTGACCATTTAAACATCCACATTTTCCCTAAATGGAAAAGAATCAAATCTTTGCCAAAGATAAATCCACAAAGGTCGGCTGATACCTGTATTAAAATACATCTTTAAACCCAAAGACACGACGTTCACCTTAAACTGGAGGAAAGTGTTGAAATATATCCGTCATCTCCAGAACTAAAGACATGACATTTACCATTTCTGTCTGAAAATGACTAATTATGTCCAAATTAAAATCCACTCCTTCCTATCAAGTTTAAATTAAAGCATTATAGAAGTAGTATTATAAAATCAAAAATAGACACAATAAAATCACTGTCAGTCACAAATCTCAAAACATGACTGACAGTAACCACGGTAACCTTTGAAAAACACAAAGGGAAATCCTCCTTAAAACAGACTGATGAGGCTTCACTATGCGGTGGCGCCCTCATGTGGTGGGATTCTGGATGTGCAGCTCTGACAGATTGGCTCAAACAGCTTTGTTTGAAATGAAAACTTCAGAAACTAACACTCCACAGGATGAAGGACAGAGAGATGGAGGTCTGAGGATAAGTGTCCTCGGTGCGAAGAGGATTAACTATAAACAGAGCTATCAGCATCAACAGAAATGAGAGGAGGGAAGAGAGGAAGAGAGAGGGAGAGAAATAAAATAAAAGAAAGGGTAAGAGAGAGAGAGGAGAAGTTGTGGATGTAAAGTAGGACAGAGTTAATCCACGCCGTCGTTATCGCAGCGAGCAGCCGAGCCTCAGGCCCCGATCCTCCACAAAGGCCCAGATAAGACTCCCCCGGGACCAGAGCCGGACTACAGAAGGACTACATCAGGACCACATTACTGCACCAACATGGAGGAGCCGCTGTTGCAGAGGGCGGCCATGTTGGAAAGGTCAAAAAGGCACACGCAGCACATGATCCTGGATGTAACACCGAAACAAGCCGCTTTCATTTGGGATAAATCGAAGGTTCTCAGGCGCAGTGAACGGACCCACCGTCACCATGACGACGCCACACACAAAAACAACATTTAATTCCAAAACGAGGTTAAATCACCATTTTATTTGCCCATTACCAGAGACGGACTGCATGGAAATCTCTTGCTTCTGGAAGACTTTTGTGACGAATGGGTAAAATAAAAACTAAACTTAGAAAAAAGCAGTGATACTTTGGAGCTACAATGTGTTAAATCTGCAGAACCTGAACTTTGCTCTTCCCTTTGCTTCGGTTTTCACTTGAAGAACTGACATTTTGAACCAGGCAGAAACGGGAAGTAAAAGCGTGACAGCGTGAGAGGCAGCAGAGGCGTTAGTGTTAGCAGAAAAGACTCACTTCCTGCCGCGGAGGAGGAGGCGGCGTTAGACAGAGAGTGGGAGGAGCTGACCCCCAGGTGGGAGGAGCCCACGGCCAGGTGGGTGGAGCCCAGGTGGGAGGGGCTGGTCAGGGACTTGGCGCCGGAGTCGTTGTGCTGGCTGACCACGGAGGGCTGTCGGCGGAGCGCCCCCGGCACCGCCGCCTGGCCCGTCTGGAAGGTGTAGACCACATCCATCTGACGGGGGGCGAGGGGGGGAGTCAAGTAGAGGGGGGAGAGAGGAGGAGGGGGAAGGGGGAGAGAGGAGAAGGGGGTAAGGGAGGGAGGGGGGAGGGAGGTGGTGGAAGGTGTAGACAAAAGGGAGGAGAGAAGAGTAGGTGGAAAGAGAAGGAGGGGCAGGAGGTGAAAAAGGGGGAAAGAAGAGGAGAAGAAGAGGCGGAGGGAAGGAGGAGAGAGGACGGAGAAGGAGAGAGGAAAAATGAGGAGGGAGAGAGCGGAGGAAGGAGGAGAAGAGGGAGAGAAGAAGAGAGGAAGGAGGAGGAGAGAAGGGAGTGTGGGAGACGAGAAAAGAGGGAGGAGAGAAGAGGAGAAGAAGAGGCAGAGGGAAGGAGGAGAGAGGAAGGGGAGAGAGAGGACGGAGAAGGAGAGAGGAAAAACGAGGAAAGAGGAGGGAGAGAGCAGAGGAAGGAGGAGAAGAAGAGAGGAAGGAGGAGGAGGAGAGAAGGGAGTGTGGGAGACGAGAAAAGAGGGAGGAGAGAAGAGGAGAAGAAGAGGCAGAGGGAAGGAGGAAAGAGGAAGAGGGAGAAAGATGGGCAGAAGAGAGAGCGAGTAGGGGGAGGAGAAGAAGTAGGGAGAGAAGAAATAAATGAGGCCGGAGGGGAAATGATGGAGGAGAGGAGGAAGAGGGAGGTGGGCGGGGCATTGGGCGGTGACGGGGATTTATTTTGTTGAGGGAAGGATGGGCGGTGGATAAATCAAAGTGAAATGGCCGTTGGATAAACGGATGAACGGATCAATGAAATCATAAATGAACGAAGGAGGAGAGAGAGAGGGAGAGAAGCACGGCGTTAATCAGAGATCGATGTTAGGCAGAAAAAGCTGAAAAAACGAGTTAGTCAAAGGCAGAAGAAAGTGTCCTAAAGGGAAACTAACCCCAGCTTCGGGAGTAGGTCTGGGGACCGAAAAACGACACCAGTCTTTTTCCCCAAATGATTCCCCATTTTTCCTCACATTTCTTGACATTGGAGATGAACCGATATTGCAAATGTGCAGATCTTCCACACACTATTGTTCTGTTTTCTGGTTCTCGACGACAAATATTTTAGCAAAGGTATCAGAAAACTTCGACGTTAAAGTGGAGTGAATGACCTGGTGGATTTGGTTCGGTCCCAGAGCTGAATCCGGAGAAATGAAGTGGCTTTGAGTGGAGGCTTTTTGTTCCCGGCCGCCTGTCTGTAATCTGTTTAATGGGGCCTGCACTGGACTGTGAAATTAACACACTTTTCATTAGGACTCGTCATGGTCGTCTGTGGAGCTCTTTCTACGTTCTGGGGTTTTCAGCCGCTTCAACTTTGGCCTAGCGAGTCGCTCTCAGTCACAGTCATCGCAGAAGACCTTGTCCAAAAAAAGTTATTTCAGTTAAAAATCAAGCCACTATTTTCAGATCTTTGAAGGCGAGACACTGCAGGTAAAATGTAGAAATGGATCTGGATCTGGTTTAGGTCTTGAATAAAATAGTTTAGCATTTTTTGCTCAATAAATCCATCAGGAATTAGATCTGTAAAAATCCTTGTGTGTAAAAACCTTCCAAATGTTGTGTAAATTGTGTCTGTCGGAGCGACTGCTGCACTATGTGGTCTGTCCACACTCATCAATGTACCTGCACATGTGTGAATATGCTCACAGTGTTCTATGTCAAACTGCTGTCATTGTCTTTATCATATTTTCATTAATTTTAATCTTTTTTATGCATGTCCTTATAGCCTTATAGTTTCAAAGCAGTACTAAGTAAATCATGCCCCTAGAGGCCATAAGCCTCACTGCAGGTGTCGTAGCATGTTGTGTTTTTTACTCATTAATTGTCTTTTCTGTCAGCGTAGTATTTACTCTGACAAAGGGACAGAGGGATATTGTACATACAATTACACAATGGAGATCATTTGTTTCACTCAAACTTGGCTGTAAATACTGTTTAAGTGGTGCTAAGCCACAGATAGCTTTGCCCGTTAGCCTGTTAGCTTCTTCTTCGTGATTCCATTAGTGTGTATTAGTGACTCCTACCCGGTGGCAGACAAGTTGCAAGCATGATTTTCCGTCCAGAGACACCAGGGGGAGATGAAAGACCCCCCCAGACTTAGTACTGCTTTAAGTTTTGATAGTTTTTTATCTAAATTATGTGTTACATGTTTTATGTTTCATGTTGCACGACTGTACCAAGAAAAAAATCCTCGTTTGTGAACCTGTTCTCAAACAATGGTATAAAAACTATTCTGATTCTGAAGTGCAGATGTTGTTAAAGAGTGGAATGACCCTAAAGTTTAGTCCCTTTGTCTGCACATGTGCCCTGTGTATATTTCTCCCGTCTTTAGCCGCTGCTGTCTCCCAAAAAGGAAATGACCATATTTGGATTACAGCGTCATCTCCGTCCTTTTGTGCTACACGTGGATACCAAACCTGTCAGTATTTGTGAATGAATAAGCGTGAGAAAGACCAGGGAGCCACACAGACGTGTTGGCGTTACTTCCTGGATAAATCTCCAGGACATCAGAGAATAAACATAGTAAACAATGACTTTGGGCTGCTGTGACCGAATACGCCGTTTGCCTGTTTTGCCGCAGAAGCTTTTGTTCTCGCCGCGGCCGGTGTCCATTACCGCGCGACCCCGGGCTTTACGAGGTCAGCGGCGCTAAAGCGGGATCAGCGCCGCGATGAGGACTTCCTGAAGACCGAGGATTAGGCTAAAACCCGGGCCAGGACCAGATGAGGCCCGGATTACACAGGGTTAAACAACAGCGGATTAGCGCGGACAATATGAGACAAATGTGACAGGCACGGGCCACACGTGGGCCACATACGGCCCGCACACAGGGGGCAGCAGAGGGCAGAGACCCAGGACCACAGTAAATAAACTACAGTACTCTACTCAAGTAAGGTTTTTTGAGGATCGGTTCTTTACTTGAGGAGCATTTGTGTTGAGATGTTTTACTTCATTTGAAACTACATTTCTATAATGGCTCCATTTAAGGTAAATAAAAGTAGAGATCTCCATGTGAAACCTTTACTAGCGCTGGGCACCGCTACATTTGTTTTCGATATCAGTACTCTAACGATACTTGGTTTTCGAACTGAAGAATACTTTTTCTGATAACTACACTAAAAGAGTTGCCTGAAACCACCAACCTGAAGACAAATACAGAGATTCCTCATGTTCTACCTGGTCATTCGAGCCGGACCTGCTTAACATATCCTAAAGCTACTTTCTCACCAAACCATTGTTCCCTGGTCAAAGACAGGCCTGAGCAGTATTTCACTCGCCTGTCCATCCGTCTGCCACTGCTTTTGTTTCTGTTCCAAAGCAGGAGCGTCTGGACCTTTGCAAACTGCCTCAAATCTCTTTATTTAGTTTTGGTCTCATTTTAGTCAGGACCAATATTACTTTGACTAAAATTATTGTGTTGCGTTAATCCTCGGCTTTCATTTTTAATTTTAGTTTCTTCTTCGACAATGTCAGCGCTTCGTTCTGTACTTGTACTGGTTTACACTGCATGATCGTCTGCATTCTCTAAAGCCAATAATCCAATATTATATCTATTAAAAGTGTTTATCAGGCCAAGCTAAAGCTGTAAGCCAAAATCCAAACGGAAAGTGTGTTATTAAGTAAGTTATCCCTGCAGCTGCCAGCAGGAGCAGCCACAAGGAGAGTCTTCACCAGCTCCAGACCTGGATTTCATTATTTCAGTCTTACAGAGACATCATTTCAAATTATAAAACATAAAATACCAAAGCTGAGGTATAATGCTTTTAAAGTCTATTTTTAAGCCCCGTGTGCAGGAGAGGAAAACTTTCAGTCATTGGACAAAGAGAAACCTAATTCCCTTCATGCTTTTTGTTGATACAGTGTCTGTATGACACCTCTGAACCACAGGATGGACCTACTCCTTGTGATGTTTTGGTTGGTTTTATGCTGTGGTTACATCTTACCTGTGTCTGTATGCGGTTGAGGCCTCTGAACCACAGGATCTGCCCTCGCCGCATCTCCATCTCCGCATGGTCGATTTCGTCAGCGCCCTCCGTTAGCTCCTCCTCCTTTATCTCTTCCTTCGTGGTGCCGTGCCCCGCCTCCTTCAGGAACTTCAGGTGATGCGTTGGGATGGAGGTCACCAGCTGTTGGACATAACAAGGCCACATGGTTAAAGCAGAACTCACACTGCCATAAAAGTAAAGTGATAAGATAAGACTTGACTGATCTCACAATGGACAAAATCACTTCCATCAGCTCATCTCACTGAGTCCGAAATAGATAAGAAATGTGCAAACAAGTCAGAGTAACTATAGGTATATTATATACAATGAACAAAAGCTTTAAAAGGGTAACTGTGACTCCTCCCCCAAGACACTTGTAAAGGATCTCACAGTATTTTCTGTGCAATGGAATATTTTAAGGCGAGAGACGCTGCAGGTGAACAGGGAAATCATTAAATATGAAGATATCAATTTGAAACATATGCTGTAGATTACTGATATAAAAACCATCATAAAGTATTGCATGTTTTGTAGGGCTGCAACTAACGATTATTTTGTAATCGATTAGTCTATCATTTTTACGATTAATTGATTAATCGCTTGGCTGTGAATGGTGTAGTAACATTTTATTTTTTCAATTTTTTTTATCACATTATAGCTTAAGTCGCGCTGTTTAAGGACGTGCTGATGGAGTAAACTAAAGGGAAATGTTTTTTGAAGGCTCTATTCATGAAATTGACATTGTACAAACCACTACAGGCCCTAAATATAAAATCAAAGTAGGTTGTCATCAAAAATACTAAATTTGTTTGGTCATTTTTGCTCCATTTTAGTCTGTGTGAGCCAGAAAACGATTAATCGATTACTAAAATAGTTGTCGACTATTTCAATAATCGATTAGTCGTCGATTAATCGATTAGTCGTTTCAGCCCTAATGTTTTGTCATAAAGATATGGTATTTTATGCACAATAACGGTTATGCGCTAGCGACTAGAACACACAGAACCACGGCCAAACAACAAAAACGTGACAAAAACGTGGGATCAAAGGAGGGATTCCAGGAGGAAAAGTCACGTAGCTACTGATGGCTAATGGCTATCATCAATCTAGCGATAGCCGCCTCACCCAACGAACTTTATTTCAATTCATGTACTGCCCGTGGATATGAATCTACATAGTCTGTGATCACAAACAACACACAAGAGACAATGTTAATAAAATACACTCTTGTGGGAGAAGTCATTTGTGTTTAGAATCAGAGCTACCATAGTTCAGTAGTTACTGTTGAAGCCCATAACGTTTTAATTTGACCCTAGAAAAGTATAAGTATTGTGATGAAAGTGAGGTTAGCTTGCCTTAAAAGACAAATTCAGTTATCTTGGGATGTTTCAAATTTGTATATTGTACTAAAAAATGTTAGGCGCTACTACCTTTGGCATCCTTAAGGCATTTTCCACGTAAAGTAGCATTGTGCTAACTGGTTGCTAATGTGATAGCTTTTGTTGTTGTTTTCAGCTAACTTACCGATGTTTATTATACATTTACATTGTATTTTTTTTCCAAATAAGATTGTAATTTGCATTTTCTTTGCTACAGTTTGACAGTAAACCCTGTAAATCGCACCAAAACAGCAAGTGGCTTCATGTATTGGAGAGTTAGCATCTACAAAGCTAGTCCATACACACAAGGCAGGAGTCTCCAACCTCTTTTAAAACATGAGCTACTTTTACACAACAAATATGGCAGAGGGCTACTTATTCTTCAGAGAAAAACGCAAGGCCGTGGGAACCCAGGGTGCTGAGGGGGCTGCAGCACCCCCTGGTGAATAGTTTGGTAACTGCAGGCAATATTAATAAATAGGAAATATGCACAGAAAAAGCGTTTTCGGGGTAAATTTTGTCCCTCAGCACCCCCTAACTAAAATATCTTCCCACGGCTCTGGAAAAACGTTTATCTTCAACTGCAGCCAGGATGATAATTCAACATAATAACAACAAATAATTGACCATATGCACCTAAATGTTTGGAGAATGTGTTCAACATGTTCAAAACAAAAAGAAAATGCATCTAAAATGTGACGTTTGGATGAAAGCATGTGCAGAAATGTAGAAAGCAGTTCCCTGACATAAGATAAAGTGAAGTGTCCACGTTAACGATTGTAAACCATCATGTGCAGCTAAGGACATGTGTGCCTCATGTTTCTTCTCCCACATGGACAAAGCAGAGACATGTTCCTTTAGCAGTGAATCAGAGTCCGTAACTGAGGCGCCTCGAGCTGCACATGAAAGCAGCTCGTCTTTGAATCTATGAGTGCCGCGGGACAGTGAACGCAGCACGGAGCTCCCAGAGAGAATCCCTCACACGCCACCACCGAGGCAGGACGGGGAGCGCCGCGGAAGGAAGCGCGTTAAAATGAAGACCTTACGCTGCAGGTAAACAGGGAAACGTCTCATTTAGAGATACATTTCTACGCTTGATCACTGACATAAATGAGGAAAACATTAAATTAAAGTGCTTTGTTATTTTATGTTTTCATTTAAATACCGTATATTACATATTACAACATATTAGTTGTGTAAAAATATCTAGAATTGCTCATATTTTCAGCGACGAAATCTGAATAATGGACAGAGCCAGGTTTAAATGTGTGTTTTTATTTTGTGACATACACTATGTAAAGAATTATTATGCAAAATGTATTTCGGGGTGGGCGTTTATAAGCTTTTGCTTCGGCCCACTCCTTTTGAGCAGAATTTTAACTGCTCAAATGAACAAATAAACTAATTTCAGTGCCATAAAGGTAAACAAATAAATAGAAAATTCAATGAAACTCATGGATGGTATCGTGTCTCGGGGCTCTTTGAATCACTGACATTAATCTCAGAGACCTGGGATGATTAGTTTTCAGGTTAAGCCCAGTTAAGGGAAAAACAACTGAAAAAGGGTGTTCCACTTTATTAAGCAGACCATCATTATCAAGCAAAATCGGAAAGAAAAAGGATCTCTCCACTGATGAAAAGCGTGAAATAGTTGAATGCCTTCAACTTCAAAACCTTTGATATTTAATGAAAGATTTAGCTGTAGAGTGCCAACAATCCAGACCATTCTTCATGATATTTGTAGCACCACAGCATGTTCTAAGTTATAGCTATGGACACATCCAATGGCTCGTTTGAACAGTGAGACTCTAAGCTCTCAGTAGGTGAAAACAGTTTAATTCTTCCTCGATTCCTGAGAAATTAGTTTAGCTAGTTTTGATCAAAATCCCTTTTTTTCCTTCTAGAAATGGAGATTGCTCGTTTTATAGAACACAACAGTCTCCCTCATTTCACTTTCTTCACTGAGCTGTGACTGAAAACAGGGGCTTAATAAAAGACCATCGACTATTGAGAATGTCTTCACGTTGTTTTCACTGCTGGTGAATAGGGAAAAAAAATAAATGTCGAGATATCAATTTGAAACTTTTGCTGAACAATACAGATATAAATATGAGAAAAAAATGTATTGCACTTTTTCTGTCATTTTATGTTTTCACATAAAAATAAGGCATTTTGAGCATTAAAATGGCCAAAATTGCCTATATTTTGGGCAACGAAATTAAAATAATGAATTGAGCCAGATTAAAAGTTTTGGTTTTATTTTATTGACATATTAGTAACTAAGATTTTTTCAGAGGGGATTTTGGATATTTTGTTTAGTTTTTCAATAAACTAATCATCAGTGAAAAAATCTGTAAAAACTCAAATTCCATTTACCACATGGCTATAATATGCTGTTTATATCCTGATCTCTTATTATGTCAGTGCCCTCTGCTGGACACATGTGGATTTCTTTCTTTTTTTAAAATTCAAACTGCCCCCTAGTGGCTGGAGTGAGCAAAAAATCCATAGGAATGGGTGAGAGACTTTTGACATACTCGGGAATTCACGCGCCTCAAAGGGCCACATTAAACCATCTCGCGAGCCTCATGTGGCCCGCAGGCCTCGACCATGATACACGTGCAGTAAAGGGAGAGCTTGGTTCGTTTGTGCTCCTCACCTGGCCCCAGAGCAGCTCGCCGACGCCGATGAAGACGCACCAGAGCCACTGGTCGATGGTGAGCGCGGTGCAGGAGAAGGGCTTTCCCCCGAACTGCACGATGATGATCTGCAGCACGAACGTCCCCAGCACCACGGAGCAGAAGATGGGGTTCCTGTACACGCCCTCGAACACGTTGCGCTCGCCGTGGATCTTCCGCGCGTTGATCTCGTTGAACAGCTGCATCATGACGAAGACGTTGAAGACGATGGTGTAGTGTTCGGACGGCGGCGCGTGGAGCGGCGTGTTCCGGCCCGAGTCGATGTCGAAGAACTGCTCTCCTGCGAACAAAGGATCAGGCTCCGGGCTTTAGAGGGTTACTTTCTTACTTAGACTATAAAATACTTTAACTTCCATATTAATCACTTCTCTTTACTTACCGTGACTATCCAGAAGGTGAGATCCGGGTTATATGTTGGACATTTTTTAGTCATGGGCTAAGAAAAGTAACCCCTGCCTTAACCGAGTGCAAGTTATCAAGTTCAGCTTTACCCAAATCTCCGAAACTCATCGAAACGGATCCCTTTCCTCACGATGTCATCACTTTTTTAAAGAAACTTTTATTGCATCACTTTAATTTGTTTGTGTCTCATTTTTGTCACTTTTCTGTTGCTCTTTTGTTGCATCTTCATACTCATTTTTGTCTAATTTTTGTCGCCATTTTGACACTTTTTCCAGAAGCTTTCAGATTTGGGTAAAGTCAAACTGTAGAAAATGTGCTTGGTTGCTGTGGAGCTTGTAATGAATAAATAGCACTATAGGGGCGTGTGTTTCAGACCTATTTATGAAACGCCTCAAAAAAGGTCCTTCACAATGATAAATTCTCATATAGCCCAGTACAGGGGTAGGCAACGTCCGGCCTGGGGGCCAAATCTGGCCCTCCAGCATAGAACGTCTGGCCCCCAAGATGATTTTGAGAAATGCAATTACATAAATATGATTACACAAATAACAGAAATACTGTCAATTACTGAAAAATGTCCAAAAATAACACCCAATTATGTCATATATTATGTACAACACTGGCATTCATTTTGTAGAAAGTGGTGCTTTACTTTGGGATAAAATTGGCAGGTTTGGCCATTGGTCTTTTAACAATGAAGAAAATCGGTCCTGCACCAGGAAAGCTTGGCTGCCCCTGGCCTTGTGTCTGAATGACTGATAACACGCCTCGTGTGACACGGGAAAACCCTGGAGCTCCTCATATGTAACAGCAGTGGACGAGTCTTGCTCTGGCTCTACCGGGTCAGCTCTTCTTACGCGAGTCTGGGACTGATCAAATATGGGCGGAATTGTTAGCTCGCCGTGCAGCTGTGGCTCCGCGAGGGAACATAAAAGTCATTATTCTCCTGCACAGACATAATATATTTAAGCTGCGACGTCCCGTGTGTCGTCAGCACCGGCTAAACAAACCCAAACAAAATATCTGCTCAGAGAAACTAAACGCTTCTGGAGCTTAGAAGTGGCCATTTTTCTCAACAACAAAAAAATCTGAGATTTTCTTCTAAAAACTTGATTCACAATGAAATTTCCCCCCCATTTAAAACAATATAACTGCTGACTGTAAATCTATTAATAGTAAATCACTGTAAAAAACAAACAAACGGAAAAGTCACTGCGCAGTGTGCAGTTTTTAAGATTTTAAGCTAAAAACAAAACAAAAAAAAACAGATTTTCTGAAAACATCGATATGATTTACCAAAAAAAAAATCAAAAAACACTGCAGCAGTGATATGAACGTTAGTTACTTTTGGTCACAGCTTTCAACATTGGTTTGCTTTTTTTTTGTGCTCACATATTTATTTGTACTTTACACACAAATGTAAAGGTAATTTTTTTTACAAGGAGCAAAATCAAAAAATTAAAATAAATTATTATTTTGCATTATTATCACTTTTGCATTATTTTGCATATTTTTAATTATATCTGGTCCAGAGAAACTTTCATATAACGTTAGCATCGTATGAGCTAACTGGTGTAGCATTAGCCATTTTGCTACATACAACTTTATTCACATGGCACGCTCTGAGGTCGTAAGTATATTTACACTTAGATATGCTGTTTTCAATCAAAAATACGTCAACAGATGTGTAAAACAGTTGCTATGAGGTTTGATTGGACAATGACTATATGTGCTATAGGAATAACTTGTGTGTGTGAGGCCAGCAGAGGGCGCCGCTCACCAGCAAATAGCAGCGTGAAGATGATGACGAGCTGGTACACGGCGTGGCCCAAGATGTTCTTCATCATGGTCCTGGAGATGAGCGGTTTGTTGCGTCCGTACGGTTTCCGTAGCAACAGGGACTCGGTGGGTGGCTCCGTGGCTAACGCTAACGAAGCTAACGTGTCCATGATGAGGTTCACCCAGAGCATCTGCACGGCCTTCAGCGGTGAGTCCTGGAGACGAGAACAGATCATGAAGCTAACAAAGTAAATCTACTACAGTCCTTTACAGTACTTTAGTTTGTGAGGATCTGTACTTTACTCAAGTAGTACTCTTACTTTTACTCCACTTCATTTGAACACTTTCTGTTCCATTTCTAAAATGCCTAAAATGCACACTCTATGAACAGCAGGTGGCGCTGTGCAGACAAGTCACTGTAGCAAGGCACTGTGGGAAAACGAGCAGACGACCCTTCATCCAAACAAAAAATCTACCTGTGTGATGCAGGCGCCGGTGAAGGCCACGATCACCGCCACCACGTTGACCGTCAGCTGGAACTGCAGGAACTTGGAGATGGAGTCGTAGACGTTTCGGCCCCACATCACGGCTTTGACGATGCTCGTGAAGTTATCGTCCGTCAGGATGATGTCTGACGCCTCCTTCGCCACATCTGTGCCCGCGATGCCCTGGGAGCCAATCACAGAGCAGCATTAGAGAGGGTAGGCCAATCACAGAGCAGCGTTAGAGAGGGAACAGCCTATCACAGAGCAGCGTTACCATAGCGAAGCCCACGTCGGCCTTTTTCAGCGCCGGGCCGTCGTTGGTGCCGTCTCCGGTCACAGCCACCACCTGCCGAGTTTCTAGAACCGTACTGTCGATGATACCTGCAAAAGTACACAAGTACTACCATTAGCAAAGAGTACACACATACTACTGCTGGACCTGGTCTGGACCTGGCTTTGACCTGCTTTGACCTGCTTTGGACCTGGGTTTGGGTTGGCTTTGACCTGGTTTGGACATGGCTTTGACCTGGTTTGGGCCTGGTTTGGGCCTGGCTTTGACCTGGTTTGGACCTGGCTTTGACCTGGTTTGGGCCTGGTTTGGACCTGGTTTGGACCTGGTTTGGACCTGGTTTGGACCTGGTTTGGGCCTGGTTTGGAGCTGGTTTGGGCCTGGTTTGGGCCTGGTTTGGGCCTGGCTTTGACCTGGTTTGGACCTGGCTTTGACCTGGTTTGGGCCTGGTTTGGACCTGGTTTGGACCTGGTTTGGACCTGGTTTGGACCTGGTTTGGGCCTGGTTTGGAGCTGGTTTGGGCCTGGTTTGGGCCTGGTTTGGGCCTGGTTTGGGCCTGGCTTTGACCTGGTTTGGACCTGGCTTTGACCTGGTTTGGACCTGGTTTGGACCTGGTTTGGACCTGGTTTGGACCTGGTTTGGGCCTGGTTTGGGCCTGGTTTGGGCCTGGTTTGGAGCTGGCTTTGACCTGGCTTTGACCTGCTTTGTTTGGACCTGGCTTTGACCTGGTTTGTTTGGACCTGGCTTTGACCTGGTTTGGACATGGCTTTGACCTGGTTTGGACCTGGTTTGGGCCTGGCTTTGACCTGGTTTGGACATGGCTTTGACCTGGTTTGGACCTGGTTTGGGCCTGGCTTTGACCTGGTTTGGACATGGCTTGGACCTGGTTTGGACCTGGTTTGGGCCTGGCTTTGACCTGGTTTGGGCCTGGGTTTGGGTTGGCTTTGACCTGGTTTGGGCCTGGGTTGGCTTTGGGCCTGGTTTGGGCCTGGCTTTGACCTGGTTTGGACCTGGCTTTGACCCGGTTTAGACTGAGATAATTCACTTACTGGGACATTTTTGAAACACTTGATAACGTTACAAACAGTTCCAGTGCAGAAGCAGAAAAGACGGAAGGTCAAATAAAGTGGATCAGGGAACTGGGCTAATGAGGGACTCCACATCATTTATACATCAGTGGAACGCTTTCATCAAGTGCAGACCAGAAGAAAACTAGTTTCCTTTCATTTCCTGTGGAACTTGTGCGACGAGGTGACATTTGAGCTCCATTCACAAACGGGAGCTACAACGAGAGTGTTCAACACAGTGTATTCAGTTCATTGATCAAACTGAACATTGTTAGCCTACCCGATTACTTTGCATTTCAGAAAAAAATCATGTAACGTTTGTAGAGAAGTGATAATTAAAAAAAAAGGCAGCAGCAGTTTCCTAATATTCTCACTGTCGCTGTTTTATCCTCGCTTTTGTCACTATTTTGATGCTTTTTTCAAGAAACTGTTTAGGTTTGGATAACGCCAAACTGGAAAAAATGTGCTCCGAGTGGTTAAAAAGCTAAACTTAATTCCCTCCCTTTTTAATGAACAATTTTCAGTATTTGTCCCAAGGCTAAACCTTTATGTAATTATTCAAACCATGTAAACAGCTGGACTTGATCTGTGGAGTGCGTACCTTTGACCAGTGTGTGCTTGTCCGTGGGCGAGGACCGAGCCAGGACTCTCAGTTTGGGCCACACTTTGTCCAGTCGCTCCTGCTCCACCTGCATTCACAAATCAGGAGGTCAAGGGCCTAGAGCTGGGAAATGTATCATCTAGGATAGTATTGAAATTGCTGCTTAAAAGAGATGCAAATTTTGAAAAAAAATTGGATAAAATAATCATCATCTATATACAAACAATTAACAAATGGGAGAGAAAATGGGGAAGGAATTGGGAAAAAAAATTGGATAAAATGAAAAACAATGTGGAAAAACAACTAGGAAAAAATAAAAAGTGGGTGAGAAAAAGGGGAAATGGGAAAAGAAGAATGGGGAAGAATAATGGGTAAATAGGTGGAAGGAATGAGGAAAAAAAAAATTACATAAAAAATTGGGGAAAAATGGCGAAAGTAGCTTTTCTGCTCTTCTGTAGTCTGTAGCTCAAAAAGATAATTGTCCTGAACAAATGTAAATGTAGACGTCTGCATCACATTTTTACATATTAAACATATCACTTTGTCATCGTTATTGAAAAAGTCTCTCCTCTCTCCCTGGTCATCATTTCAAAGTTTAAACTGGGGATGCACCGATCTGATACTGGTATAGATACAGACGGCATCGCGTCATAGAAGGGGGCGTGGCCTCGCCCAGGGGGAAAACAGAATCTTTTGGGAAACACAATTTTTCACTCTTTTTAGCTCATTTCTGGCGAAATATAAACTTATTTATCACGTACAAACAGAGTCAAGTCTAAATAGGGATGTTTATTCACAGCAGATTGTTCAGTGCGTTAGCATTAGCATGATGCTTCATGTTAGAATTCTACTTTATTTTCAACTATGGGCTGTTGAGCCACTTTGCTACTCTCCATGTCTTTGTATCTTTATTTAGTAAAAAACTATATTCAGAATTCATTTTTGAATAATTAGAGAAAGTTGAGATATTTCTCCAAACTGTTTTCCCCCTAACTGTTTCAAACATGACCATATATGGGCTATTCCAGAGATTCCGTCTGTATAGATATCGTAGCCGATACTGAACCAATGCTATTTTGGCTCTCACCGCTTAAGACATACAACTATCACCATGTCAATGTCATTTTGAAGCTTAGAACCTGGAGAATCAGATCACTGAGTTAGTTTTGACCAATGGCCGCTGGCTGCCCTGCTTTTTGACGACACTGGGGGCCGCCGTTGCTCCGCCATTGCTGTAGTACCTCCATATCGCCGCTAGTCCCCCATTGAAAACTATTGGAGTTTAGGCACTTTAAAAACAACTTTGACGCCTGGTTTCAATTTTTTCCAACACTAGACTAGGCTAGATATTCCTCCTGAGATAACGCTGGGTTAATCACAATTAAAGAAACCAGGCTGGTTTTCGTAAGAAGAATTTTTGAAATCTCGTACTTAATGAGGGTCGGACTGTTAGCATTGGAGCAGCGCGAGCTACACGTCACGCAAGGGCCGAGTCTACGGTGAAGATCCCGCCCTTATGCCCTTTTTAGGAACAGGCTTCGTCAGCGCTGGGGAGGGGGAGTCTGTAAATCCGCCATGACTTCCCCCACGCCCGTAGTCATTATGGTAAACGCCAATGTATTTTTTTATCGCCGCGCAAAATGGCAGCGGCTAGCAACAGTATGCTAAAGCTAGCGGCAACTAATCAAGGCTGGGTCAGAAACTATGATAGAAATACTGTACCTAAAGAAGCCTAATAAAATGAAATAACCTCTGCTGGAGTGTTTGTGTTTTAGTCTAATAACTGATAGAACATATTTGGAAAGCGCCAGTTGTAATGATCATATCGATTTGTATGCGAGTTGTTAGCCTGTCCCAAGGATTTCGAATAACCCTTGTTTAATGTTTTCTATTAGTTTATCAATAAATATAATTGATAATTGATCTGTAACATCATGACAAGGAAAGATCAGACGTTATTGATGTCAAAATGAAGAAAGAGGCCATTGACTTTTTCAGAGAACGACACTTTGAAGAAGGTCTCTTGGCATTGGTTAATATGGGACACTCAGCAGATGGGTGCACATCCCCTTTAAACCTCTCCCTGGTGGTTGTTGAAAGATTCTGACCTCTCCTTCGTCGTTGCGGATCTGCTTGTTGAACTCCTTGCCCTCCAGACACAGGAAGTCCTCGTTGGGCAGCAGGATGCCGCACTTGGTGGCGATGGCGCGGGCCGTGTTGATGTTGTCCCCGGTGACCATGCGGACGGTGATGCCCGCGCGCTGGCACTTGGCGATGGCCTCGGGCACCTGCGGGACAGACGGGACGGTGAGGAGCGAGACAGAGAGGGGGGCGGGGCTAACAAACCGAAGGCTCACCTCGGGTCGGACCGGGTCCTCGATGCCCACCACGGCGATGCAGGTCAGCTCCGACAGGATCTGGTTCTCCTGGTCCCAGTCGGGTTCTCCGGCCTCGGCGGGGAAGTCCCTGAGGAGCAGAAACAGAGACGTAAGACACCAGCAGCGCCTTGGACACCCACAGCGTCTAAGCTGGACTGATTGTTGTGATGTCTTTGCCATCGGTCATGAAGGGGGAGGAGTCTGTGCGCCGTCAGGCTGATGGAGACTTCCATTTGCAACAGAGAAGGAAAGAAGCGACTCAAACCTTTTGTGTCACATACATTTCATTGACAATTCACATTTCCTCCAGTTAAGCTTCACCCAAATCTAAAAGCGACAGAAGTGATGAAAAAGCAACAAAACGAGATGTAAAAACAAAAACGTGCCAAAAAAAGCGCAGAAAAAAATAAACTAAAAAGTGACGGCAACACAGCAACAACATGAGGATGTACGTTGGAGGTCTTAGCTTTCAAATGAGGTGTCACACTGGCCTGTAGGCGGTAAGCTCCAGTGCAGACGCTTTTAGATGTGGGTAAAACTGAATTAGAGGAACTGTGCGCGGTTAAGGTGGGGATTAAGTTCTACTTTATTCATCCCCAGAGGTGGGAGTGAGTCACTAAATGCAAGTCTCGAGTCAAGTCCAAGTCGTGAAGGTCCAAGTCCCAAATAAGTCCAAGTCAATCGGTCATGGGCTCAAGTCAAGTCAAGTCATAGCTTTTGTCAAGTCAAGGCAAGTCAAATCAAGTCTTGCTTTAGCCGGCAACTCGCCTCAAGTCACAAACGCCAGCGTGTCTACTTTTCAAAATGTGTTTAATCTTAAAAATAACAAGTGCTTTCTCAAGATATAGTCATTTTGAATTTAGGCTAAAATCAAACTTTTTGGATTTAAAGTCTAATTAATATTTAATCACCACAAAATTCAAAATATATATGCTTTAAATGCTCCAGTCCATGTACAAAATTACCGGGACAGCATTTTAAGGAAGGGGGCCCGGGGGGGCGACTTAAAAAAAAATTAAACAGAGTCTTTTCAACATGAGCTGCTTTTCCTTGCAGTCTGAAATATAAATATCAAATAATATTTTTATTTTTGTTAGTCTCTGGCAGCTTTTTCTGTCAGTGGTTCCCCTGCAATGCCCCAGACTCTGTATACTCGGATTCGCCCCTGCTCAAAATAGATTCCGCGTAGCCTTCAGTCCCGCTGTCACTGGGCTGTGTGCAGATAGGTAAAATAACCTCTAAATGCTGTAAACTTTGTGTGAACGCCTTAAAACATCGAAAAGCCCCCGAGATTTCTGTCATTTTCCAGCTCTTACGCATCGTCGTTCTGGAGGCTCCGTCTGCGCTGTAGGTCCAGCCCATTGTTTCAAACGTTTTCCTGTCCATAAATCTCCTCCTCTTCACTGTCTTTAGAAAACTTTTAATGCATCCAAAGAAACACATCGTATTTTCCTCCTGTCTTTTCGCGCTGTATTGATGAGACGCTCTGTCGGGAAACTGAACACGCATGTGGCTAATCACCGTAATGTAAACATAGATGCGCCGCTTTTACGATATGAATCCTGATCTTTCGACAATTTCACTCAAATAAATAATAACTATAAAGTCACAGCAAGTCATTGAGAGTCATTGGCCTCAAGTCCAAGTTAAAGGAACAGGCCACCGTTTTTACATACTGAGATATGTTCTTACCTGAGCTTTGACGAGTTCTTTAGGACCTGTCTGGTCTTCCAGACACACAGCGCAGACGGCGTTAGCATTTAGCCTCTCCCCCTCTCCTCTATTGCTCCAAACCAGGTCAAGATAGAAGCTACCAAGCTCTTCCACGTTTTCCCTATTTAAATATGGTTACGTGAAGTGTTACACTACAAAGTATCATTACACCAAAGATTTTCTAAGCGGATAAAAGGGGGAACTATATTGTAAGGCGTAATAATACCAGGAGTAGTTTGGCATCCGCACAGTAAAGTGAAGATTACTGCGCAGTAAAGTGAAGATTGGTAGCTTCTGTCTTGACCTGTTTTGGAGCTATAGAGGAGAGAGGGAGAGGCTAAATGCTAACGCCGTCTGCGCTGTGTTTACGTGACTGAAGGCACGGGGGAAGATCAGACAGGTCCTAAAGAACTCGTCAAAGCTAAGGTAAGAACATATCTCAGTATGGAAAAACGGTGGCCTATTCCTTTAAGTCTCGAGTCACAAACGGCAAGTCCCAAGTCAAGTCTTTTTGGAGCTTTGGTCAAGTAAGTCTCGAGTCCCAAAAATTGCGACTCGAGTCCGACTCGAGGCAAGTCCTGTGACTCGAGGCAAGTCCTGTGACTCGAGTCTCCCACCTCTGTTAATCCCCTTAGAGAACTTTGACCCGTCCTGGATGCGGCTGGGGTGACCTGTAAGAGCAGTGAGCTCCGGGGTAGGCCGGCGCTCGGAGACTGATGGTCACAAACACCCAGCTGGAGGATTCACCTATTGTACGTGTTTGTAGTGTTAGAGGAAACCTACACTGAAACTCCCCGTCCAGTGGGAATCGTGTAAATTATCCTCACATTTACGAGAGCTTCAACCTGCAGCTGTGACGGAGGCGCTCATGTACAGCAGAGGGGGCGAGAGTCTGATGTTCAGAATGAGCTGATCCACAAAGAGACAACACTCAGCTTCACCCATTCACACCAACTGCCTCGCTTTCACATTAGTTCAAAATTGACTGTTTTTTCTTTCTTTCAGATTTTTGTATTTAATCAGGCCTGCATATTCTTAATAACTTACCAAGACGAGCCAAAATTGTTTAAATGTAGAAAGTTTAAGCTTCAGAAGGCAATTGGCTGCACTAAAAGGAAAGGGGGCCGGTACTTATGCACATCCCACTTTTCAATTTCTTATTTATAAAGAAAAAGTCACACATTTCACTTCACGGTTGCGTGTCTCTTCGTGTGGGTCTTTCACATAAAATTGAATTTAAAAAAGTTAAAGGGGGGCCCATACTTTTGCATACTTATTCTTCATATATTTTTTGGTTTATTTGATAGGGACAGATACAAATACAGTTTTACATATGTAGCTGATCAGTCATTCTGTGTTGGTAGTTGCCGTGACATCCTAGCCCCTGTAGGTGGCGCTGTGGGTCACTTACCTGTAGGCCACGCAGATGGTGCGGAGTCCGTCGCAGGCCATGGGCTCGATGACTTTCCGGACCATCTCGTCTCGGTCCTTGGGTTTGAAAATCCGCGGCTGGCCCTGAGTGTCCAGGATCCGGGAACATCTGAGGCAGAGATCATTAGATCAGTGAGACGGACCGGGCGTTCACATGACGTCACAACACTGCACCCAAGCTTTGATGTAAGGCTGAGGATTGTGTTGTGGTAACTACGGTGACGGGACTCGGTTCATGGCCAATCTCTCTGTGACGGCTGGAAACAAAAACTGTCCCAGAGTCCAGCTCAGGTGAACGGAGGTCACGTGACTGTCTTATTGGGTACGTTCCGACTGCAGGGCTTACTTTTTTGGCAAGGTTGTTCATATTACTCTAAAATGCAGCCTGTAGATGATCTCCAGACTGAACGGGATGTGGCTTCAATATGTCGTGCAGTAGAGGGCGCTCTGCTGTTTGAGGAAGTGAACAGGGAAAAGTGCAGCAGATCTGGCAGTGTAAAAGTCTTAGGAAGCTGTCCTCTTCTCTGTCCTCTTCTCTGTCCTCCTCTCTGTCCTCCTCTCTGTCCTCCTCTCTGTCCTCCTCTCTGTCCTCCTCTCTGTCCTCCTCCCTGTCCTCCTCCCTGTCCTCCTCCCTGTCCTCTTCCCTGTCCTCTTCCCTGTCCTCCTCCCTGTCCTCCTCCCTGTCCTCCTCCCTGTCCTCTTCCCTGTCCTCTTCCCTGTCCTCCTCCCTGTCCTCCTCCCTGTCCTCTTCCCTGTCCTCTTCCCTGTCCTCTTCCCTGTCCTCTTCCCTGTCCTCTTCCCTGTCCTCTTCCCTGTCCTCTTCCCTGTCCTCCTCCCTGTCCTCCTCCCTGTCCTCTTCCCTGTCCTCTTCCCTGTCCTCTTCCCTGTCCTCTTCCCTGTCCTCCTCCCTGTCCTCCTCCCTGTCCTCCTCCCTGTCCTCCTCCCTGTCCTCTTCCCTGTCCTCCTCCCTGTCCTCCTCCCTGTCCTCTTCCCTGTCCTCTTCCCTGTCCTCTTCCCTGTCCTCTTCCCTGTCCTCTTCCCTGTCCTCTTCCCTGTCCTCTTCTCTGTCCTCTTCTCTGTCCTCTTCTCTGTCCTCTTCTCTGTCCTCTTCTCTGTCCTCTTCTCTGTCCTCTTCTCTGTCCTCTTCTCTGTCCTCTTCTCTGTCCTTCTCTCATTTACGGAATATTTTTTACTTTGACGGAACATTTCAAAGGCCGTCCGTCATTTTGAAGGATTGAAAATCAAGCCGCAGCTCTGCTGTTTTTCAGAGCGTGCAGGGCTCTCTCTCTAAAGTTTCACACCGGGTCTTACAAGTTGTATCACTGCCTTGCTCGCTAACTTTCCTGACCCGGGCGCTAACAACAACACGGGGAATAAAACCACGATGCAAACGCAGTTAAAGGCTAATAATATCCTTCCCATATGAACTCGCTCTTCTCACGTAAGTCTCAGGACGAGCTCATCTATGTCCCCCCCTCTCTCTCTTTCCCTCCCCGTGTGCGTAGCAGGCGGCGCGTAGTGCAGTGATGGAACTGGTAAACATTGATTGTCCCGTTCACCCACCGTTTCTTACATTCCGTTAAAATGGAAAAAAAATGCTAATAATAAGCTCCACTTTACATTTGTATGAGCGTAATGTGGTCCTTGATATTGATGAGCAGGTGACGCTCTGAAAGTCGTCTCCTCTCAGACTTTTACGCACCAGTTTATACACATTTCTGTTGCAAAATGTACCATGACTGTTCAGATCAGGTTTAGTTTAGCTCCATTTATCCTGCAATCTCACAGAAATAATATGCAGCCTATATATATATATATATATATATATATATATATATACATTTATTAAAAAAAAAAAAAAAAAACGCTTATGAGAGATTAATTCATGAAGGATAAAAATTGCTCATGACGGATTTTTTTCAACCCTGTCCTTCAAAATGAAGGAGAGAAATTATCCCGAGCGAAACCACTGGCTCACACTATAGTCTACAGTCACGGAGTCTGTTGGTGATCGGGACAAAGAGCCCTCTATACTTTCTCCTCACATTTGGCGAGGAGAAAGTAGTGAGCCAAAACGCCAACAGAATGAGTGACTACATCTGCTATAAGTTGCTAAACTCCGGGAATAATGTATTTCTGTGATAAAGACCGGATATTGATGGATAAATATCAGCAAGATCCGTTTTATTTCACATGGATTTTACATGAATGGATTATTGCCTTTTTGCCTGACAGGAAGCAATTGATCATTTAAAGCTCAAGCTGAAGGTCAGAGCTAGCATTTCATAAAAAAAACATTTATATTCTAGTCGTTTATTCATGAAAAACACACGACACATTAATAAAACCGCTGTTTGCACTCATTCTGCTGTGTTCAGTTCAAAGACCTGTCTCTGTCCGACTCCGCCCACTCTCCCAGTGCATTGTGGTCATTATTGATCCGATTGTGTCAGCACTTTTCAGAATGCATTGTGGGAAAGACAAGACAAAATGGCGTGACCACGATCTAGTCGCTTTAGACACAGACAATATTCCAAATAAAACTCTAGTGTTACTCCATAGTAAAACGTTTGGCGGCCATCTTGTACCTTTAACTCAGTGCAATCTAATCAAATGTTTTGATCGGTTTTAGTTATTTCATGACTCTTTCATGACCTTTTTTCTGTACTTTTTAAGACCACTTGACCAATATTTATAGAACATGGGACAGTGATGCAGTGAGTGCTAACCACTGAACCCTGGGAATGCAAACAAAGATAATACGACTAAACAACACGACGTTTCACAGAAATGATCTGATCCTGACTGAGATACAAGACTTAGAAGCAACAAACCAAACCTCACATTCTGCCGTTGGATCAGAGAAAATACTGCTCCTGGTTTTGCATTGGTGGCATAGGGGTTAGCCTCAGAGGCCATTCACAATATGGCTGCCACGTTTGCCACGTCCGATCTAGAGTTTTATTAAATATCTTTGTTCCAAATGATGAATGGACATTCAGCCATAAGCTGCATGTGGCCAGTTTGTGAATCCCATCACTTCCAAATCATGATCAGGGGAAATATCTGGACATTCATGTGATCACATGATGTTTAAGGTTGGTGTCAAAGCTATGTCCTGTTTGAGCATTATGTCAAAACGCTTTAGTGGTTAAAATGTGCTGCATAAATGAATCTGAAGTTGAGACTGGTTACACTCACTTCCTCAGAATGATCTCCGACGCCCCCTTGCTGTACATGCGGAAGCCGCCGTCGCTGTTCTTCAGGACGGTGCTCATGGACTTCCTGGAGGAGTTGAAGGTGTAGACCTTGTAGAGCTTCTCCTCAGGGATCTCCTCGCGGATCGGCTGGTAGTCCCTCTTCAGCTCCAGCACCAGCCCCAGCAGAGCGCACTCTGTCTTATTCCCCACGTGGCGAGGGAGGCCGCCCTCTTTCTCCGGAGGCTGCGGGACACAGGGTCCGGTCAGAAAGAGGAGCCGAAAGATGAGGATTAATGCGGAGTCCCCCAGGGATCCATTATAGGGCCCGTCCACTAGGAGAGATATTCTATGTCTAGGTCTGAGTTCCGTTAAATATTACTGATCTGGCATTGAAAAACAAGAATTCATAAAGTAAACTTATTAAGACCAAGTTTTTATGCTGTTGGTCCAAGGACAGGATCGTTCCAGCATAAAAAAAAAACAACCAACCTTGTGGGGTGGGTCTTACCAGGATCTTAGTGGTACGGTTCTTACCAGGATCTTAGTGGTGTGGTTCTTAACAGGATCTTAGTGGTGTGGTTCTTAACAGGATCTTAGTGGTGTGGTTCTTAACAGGATCTTAGTTGTGCGGTTCTTAACAGGATTTTAGTGGTGCGGTTCTTAACAGGATCTTAGTGGTGCGGTTCTTAACAGGATTTTAGTGGTGTGGTTCTTAACAGGATCTTAGTTATGTGGTTCTTAACAGGATCTTAGTGGTGCGGTTCTTAACAGGATTTTAGTGGTGCGGTTCTTAACAGGATCTTAGTGGTGCGGTTCTTAACAGGATTTTAGTGGTGCGGTTCTTAACAGGATCTTCGTGGTGTGGTTCTTAACAGGATCTTAGTTATGTGGTTCTTAACAGGATCTTAGTGGTGCGGTTCTTACCAGGATCCTAGCGGTACGGTTCTTAACAGGATCTTAGTTGTGCGGTTCTTAACAGGATCTTAGTTGTGTGGTTCTTAACAGGATCTTAGTGGTGCGGTTCTTAACAGGATCTTAGTTGTGTGGTTCTTAACAGGATCTTAGTGGTGCGGTTCTTACCAGGATCCTAGTGGTGTGGTTCTTACCAGGATCTTAGTGGTGCGGTTCTTAACAGGATCTTAGTGGTGCGGTTCTTACCAGGATCCTAGCGGTACGGTTCTTAACAGGATCTTAGTGGTGCGGTTCTTAACAGGATCTTAGTTATGTGGTTCTTAACAGGATCTTAGTTGTGTGGTTCTTAACAGGATCTTAGTTGTGTGGTTCTTAACAGGATCTTAGTGGTGCGGTTCTTAACAGGATCTTAGTTATGTGGTTCTTAACAGGATCTTAGTGGTGCGGTTCTTACCAGGATCCTAGCGGTACGGTTCTTAACAGGATCTTAGTGGTGCGGTTCTTAACAGGATCTTAGTTATGTGGTTCTTAACAGGATCTTAGTTATGTGGTTCTTAACAGGATCTTAGTGGTGCGGTTCTTAACAGGATCTTAGTGGTGCGGTTCTTACCAGGATCCTAGCGGTACGGTTCTTAACAGGATCTTAGTGGTGCGGTTCTTAACAGGATCTTAGTTGTGTGGTTCTTAACAGGATCTTAGTGGTGCGGTTCTTAACAGGATCTTAGTGGTACGGTTCTTAATAGGATCTTAGTGGTGCGGTTCTTAACAGGAACTTAGTGGTGCGGTTCTTACCAGGATCTTAGTGATGCGGTTCTTACCAGGATCTTAGTGGTGTGGTTCTTAACAGGATCTTAGTGGTGTGGTTCTTAACAGGAACTTAGTGGTGTGGTTCTTAACAGGATCTTAGTGGTGCGGTTCTTAACAGGATCTTAGTGGTGCGGTTCTTACCAGGATCTTAGTGGTGCGGTTCTTAACAGGATCTTAGTGGTGCGGTTCTTAACAGGATCTTAGTGGTGCGGTTCTTAACAGGATCTTAGTGGTGTGGTTCTTAACAGGATCTTAGTGGTGTGGTTCTTAACAGGATCTTAGTGGTGCGGTTCTTAACAGGATCTTAGTGGTGTGGTTCTTAACAGGATCTTAGTGGTGCGGTTCTTAACAGGATCTTAGTGGTGCGGTTCTTAACAGGATCTTAGTGGTGCGGTTCTTAACAGGATCTTCGTGGTGCGGTTCTTAACAGGATCTTAGTTATGTGGTTCTTAACAGGATCTTAGTTATGTGGTTCTTAACAGGATCTTAGTGGTGCGGTTCTTACCAGGATCCTAGCGGTACGGTTCTTAACAGGATCTTAGTTGTGTGGTTCTTAACAGGATCTTAGTGGTGTGGTTCTTACCAGGATCCTAGCGGTACGGTTCTTAACAGGATCTTAGTTGTGTGGTTCTTAACAGGATCTTAGTGGTGTGGTTCTTAACAGGATCTTAGTGGTGCGGTTCTTAACAGGATCTTAGTGGTGCGGTTCTTAACAGGATCTTAGTGGTGCGGTTCTTAACAGGATCTTAGTGGTGCGGTTCTTAACAGGATCTTAGTGGTGCGGTTCTTAACAGGATCTTAGTTGTGTGGTTCTTAACAGGATCTTAGTGGTGCGGTTCTTAACAGGATCTTAGTGGTGCGGTTCTTAACAGGATCTTAGTGGTGCGGTTCTTAACAGGATCTTAGTTATGTGGTTCTTAATAGGATCTTAGTGGTGCGGTTCTTAACAGGATCTTAGTGGTGTGGTTCTTAACAGGATCTTAGTGGTGTGGTTCTTAACAGGATCTTAGTGGTACGGTTCTTAACAGGATCCTAGCGGTACGGTTCTTAACAGGATCTTAGTGGTGTGGTTCTTAACAGGATCTTAGTGGTGCGGTTCTTAACAGGATCTTCGTGGTGTGGTTCTTAACAGGATCTTAGTGGTGTGGTTCTTAACAGGATCTTCGTGGTGTGGTTCTTAACAGGATCTTAGTGGTGCGGTTCTTAACAGGATCTTCGTGGTGTGGTTCTTAACAGGATCTTAGTGGTGCGGTTCTTAACAGGATCTTCGTGGTGTGGTTCTTAACAGGATCTTAGTGGTGTGGTTCTTAACAGGATCTTCGTGGTGCGGTTCTTACCAGGATCCTAGCGGTACGGTTCTTAACAGGATCTTAGTTGTGTGGTTCTTAACAGGATCTTAGTGGTGTGGTTCTTAACAGGATCTTAGTGGTGTGGTTCTTAACAGGATCTTAGTGGTGCGGTTCTTAACAGGATTTTAGTGGTGCGGTTCTTAACAGGATCTTCGTGGTGTGGTTCTTAACAGGATCTTAGTTATGTGGTTCTTAACAGGATCTTAGTGGTGCGGTTCTTACCAGGATCCTAGCGGTACGGTTCTTAACAGGATCTTAGTTGTGTGGTTCTTAACAGGATCTTAGTGGTGCGGTTCTTAACAGGATCTTAGTTGTGTGGTTCTTAACAGGATCTTAGTGGTGCGGTTCTTACCAGGATCCTAGTGGTGTGGTTCTTACCAGGATCTTAGTGGTGCGGTTCTTAACAGGATCTTAGTGGTGCGGTTCTTACCAGGATCCTAGCGGTACGGTTCTTAACAGGATCTTAGTGGTGCGGTTCTTAACAGGATCTTAGTGGTGCGGTTCTTAACAGGATCTTAGTGGTGCGGTTCTTATCAGGATCTTAGTTGTGTGGTTCTTAACAGGATCTTAGTTGTGTGGTTCTTAACAGGATCTTAGTGGTGTGGTTCTTAACAGGATCTTAGTTATGTGGTTCTTAACAGGATCTTAGTGGTGTGGTTCTTAACAGGATCTTAGTTATGTGGTTCTTAACAGGATCTTAGTGGTGTGGTTCTTAACAGGATCTTAGTGGTGCGGTTCTTAACAGGATCTTAGTGGTGTGGTTCTTAACAGGATCTTAGTGGTGCGGTTCTTAACAGGATCTTAGTGATGCGGTTCTTAACAGGATCTTAGTGGTGCGGTTCTTAACAGGATCTTAGTTGTGTGGTTCTTAACAGGATCTTAGTGGTGTGGTTCTTAACAGGATCTTAGTTGTGTGGTTCTTAACAGGATCTTAGTGGTGCGGTTCTTAACAGGATCTTAGTTGTGTGGTTCTTAACAGGATCTTAGTGGTGCGGTTCTTAACAGGATCTTAGTGGTGTGGTTCTTAACAGGATCTTAGTGGTGTGGTTCTTAACAGGATCTTAGTGGTGTGGTTCTTAACAGGATCTTAGTGGTACGGTTCTTAACAGGATCTTAGTGGTGCGGTTCTTAATAGGATCTTAGTGGTGCGGTTCTTAACAGGATCTTAGTGGTGCGGTTCTTAACAGGATCTTAGTTATGTGGTTCTTAACAGGATCTTAGTGGTGTGGTTCTTAACAGGATCTTAGTGGTGCGGTTCTTAACAGGATCTTAGTGGTGCGGTTCTTAACAGGATCTTAGTGGTGTGGTTCTTAACAGGATCTTAGTGGTGTGGTTCTTAACAGGATCTTAGTGGTGCGGTTCTTAACAGGATCTTAGTGGTGCGGTTCTTAACAGGATCTTAGTTGTGTGGTTCTTAACAGGATCTTAGTGGTGCGGTTCTTAATAGGATCTTACTGGTGTGGTTCTTAACAGGATCTTAGTGGTGCGGTTCTTACCAGGATCTTAGTGGTGCGGTTCTTAACAGGATCTTATGCTCCGTCCACACCAAACTCGATTTGGGCGTCAAAAACGCGCGTCACGCCCGTTGTTGGACGCCTGTGCTCATTCAAGTCAGACGCTCGTAACCAAGCGTCAAGACGCTCTCGACGCGCGTCAAGAGCGTCGTCGTGGAGCGCGTTGGGAGCCGTTGTCAGTTATCAACATGGATGACATAGAGAGAGTGGCTTGGCTTTTATTGCTTCATAAAGCCAGACAACGTCGTCTACGGGCTCGTCGGCGCCGTGTCTGGATTCATGAGATCGTCCGAAGGCGTTCTCAGTTTGGCGAGTTTCACCATTTGCTCCAGGAGCTGCGCTCGGACGAGAGTCGCTTTCAACGGTACTTCCGCCGCTTTTAATCCTGGTGTTTAGATAAAGAAGCACTGATGTGTCTTTCTAAAAAAAAAAAGTCCCAGAGCGGCTGTAGCTCCGGTTCACAAAGAAGCTACGTCCGTGACTTGTTTACATCTGTGGGGCTGGCGTAGAATCTGCCCCGGTGGCTTAGCTACAACGTACGTCACTATGGGGAGAAAGCTCCTGATTGGTCGACGCTCGCGAATTTCGCCAAAAAGTTCAACATTTCCCAACTCGAGCGTCGGCCGCGATCGACGCCCTGGAGGCGCGTCAAACGCTCACCAAGCGCGAAAAACCTCAAAACGCGCCGCGGAGGAGGCGCGTGACGCGCTGCGGGACATCTTGACGCCCCCCGGAGGCGCGTCCTCCATGTATTTTAAATGTAAACCTGACGCTTTGGAGGCGCCAAAACGAGTTTGGTGTGGACGGAGCATTAGTGGTGCGGTTCTTAACAGGATCTTAGCGGTACGGTTCTTAACAGGATCTTAGTTGTGTGGTTCTTAACAGGATCTTAGTTGTGTGGTTCTTAACAGGATCTTAGTTGTGTGGTTCTTAACAGGATCTTAGTTGTGTGGTTCTTAACAGGATCTTAGTGGTGCGGTTCTTAACAGGATCTTAGTGGTGCGGTTCTTAACAGGATCTTAGTTGTGTGGTTCTTAACAGGATCTTAGTGGTGTGGTTCTTAACAGGATCTTAGTTGTGTGGTTCTTAACAGGATCTTAGTGGTGCGGTTCTTAACAGGATCTTAGTTGTGTGGTTCTTAACAGGATCTTAGTGGTGTGGTTCTTAACAGGATCTTAGTTGTGTGGTTCTTAACAGGATCTTAGTGGTGCGGTTCTTAACAGGATCTTAGTGGTACGGTTCTTAACAGGATCTTAGTTGTGTGGTTCTTAACAGGATCTTAGTGGTGCGGTTCTTAACAGGATCTTAGTTGTGTAGTTCTTAATAGGATCTTAGTGGTACGGTTCTTAACAGGATCTTAGTGGTGCGGTTCTTAACAGGATCTTAGTGGTACGGTTCTTAACAGGATCTTAGTTGTGTGGTTCTTAACAGGATCTTAGTGGTGTGGTTCTTAATAGGATCTTAGTGGTGTGGTTCTTAACAGGATCTTAGTGGTGCGGTTCTTAACAGGATCTTAGTGGTGCGGTTCTTAACAGGATCTTAGTTGTGTGGTTCTTAACAGGATCTTAGTGGTGCGGTTCTTAACAGGATCTTAGTGGTGCGGTTCTTAACAGGATCTTAGTGGTGCGGTTCTTAACAGGATCTTAGTTGTGTGGTTCTTAACAGGATCTTAGTGGTGCGGTTCTTAACAGGATCTTAGTGGTGCGGTTCTTAACAGGATCTTAGTGGTGCGGTTCTTAACAGGATCTTAGTTATGTGGTTCTTAACAGGATCTTAGTGGTGCGGTTCTTAACAGGATCTTAGTTATGTGGTTCTTAACAGGATCTTAGTGGTGCGGTTCTTAACAGGATCTTAGTTATGTGGTTCTTAACAGGATCTTAGTGGTGCGGTTCTTAACAGGATCTTAGTGGTGCGGTTCTTAACAGGATCTTAGTGGTGTGGTTCTTAACAGGATCTTAGTGGTGCGGTTCTTAACAGGATCTTAGTGGTGTGGTTCTTAACAGGATCTTAGTGGTGCGGTTCTTAACAGGATCTTAGTGGTGCGGTTCTTAACAGGATCTTAGCGGTACGGTTCTTAACAGGATCTTCGTGGTGTGGTTCTTAACAGGATCTTAGTTATGTGGTTCTTAACAGGATCTTAGTGGTGCGGTTCTTAACAGGATCTTAGTTATGTGGTTCTTAACAGGATCTTAGTGGTGTGGTTCTTACCAGGATCTTAGTGGTGCGGTTCTTAACAGGATCTTAGTGGTGTGCTTCTTAGTGGTGTGGTTCTTACCAGGATCTTAGTGGTGCGTTTCTTACCAGGATCTTAGTGGTGTGGCTCTTAGTGGTGTGGCTCTTAGTGGTGTGGTTCTTACCAGGATCTTAGTGGTGTGGTTCTTAGTGGTGTGGTTCTTAGTGGTGTGGTTCTTACCAGGATCTTAGTGGTGTGCTTCTTAGTGGTGTGGTTCTTACCAGGATCTTAGTGGTGTGATTCTTAGTGGTGTGGTTCTTACCAGGATCTTAGTGGTGTGATTCTTAGTGGTGTGGTTCTTAACAGGATCTTAGTGGTGTGGTTCTTACCAGGATCTTAGTGGTGCGTTTCTTACCAGGATCTTAGTGGTGTGATTCTTAGTGGTGTGGTTCTTACCAGGATCTTAGTGGTGTGCTTCTTAGTGGTGTGGTTCTTACCAGGATCTTAGTGGTGTGATTCTTAGTGGTGTGGTTCTTACCAGGATCTTAGTGGTGTGATTCTTAGTGGTGTGGTTCTTAACAGGATCTTAGTGGTGTGGTTCTTACCAGGATCTTAGTGGTGCGTTTCTTACCAGGATCTTAGTGGTGTGATTCTTAGTGGTGTGGTTCTTACCAGGATCTTAGTGGTGCGTTTCTTACCAGGATCTTAGTGGTGTGGTTCTTACCAGGATCTTAGTGGTGTGGTTCTTACCAGGATCTTAGTGGTGCGTTTCTTACCAGGATCTTAGTGGTGTGGTTCTTACCAGGATCTTAGTGGTGCGTTTCTTACCAGGATCTTAGTGGTGTGCTTCTTAGTGGTGTGGTTCTTAGTGGTGTGGTTCTTACCAGGATCTTAGTGGTGTAGGCCGAGTTGATGGAGATGCTGTTGATGAGCACCTCCAGGGTGTCGGCCCGGACCTGGTCGGGCTCCGGGACCGTCTTGTAGTGCGTGTCTCCGATGTAGGCCTGGACCACAGTCATGCGGTTCATGGTCAGAGTCCCGGTTTTGTCGGAGCAGATGGCTGTGGCGTTCCCCATCGTCTCGCAGGCGTCCAGGTGCCTCACCAGGTTATTGTCCTTCATCATTTTCTACAACGGGACCACAACACGGATTAGTAACTGAAAATAAAATGCAAAAAAGGGCAACAACTACTTCCTGTCCACATTTTAAAGTAAATGACTCGTTTGGCAAAGGAAGAGCAGCCATGTTTGAGCTCCTGCACCTTTGGGAAATATTCATAGGACTAGACAAACTGTGACTGACGGATTATTTCCCTTCTTCACTCCTGTCCACAAGTCGGCTCCGCCCACAGTCACATGTTCTTTTTATTCGCTACGTCAAACTTGATGCGAAAAAAATCTGCTTCACTACTCCAAAACACGCATTACAAAACCAAAAAAACTTAAGCGACCAAGCTTTAATGTGAATTATGACTTTTAGTTTCCACTCATTCCTTACTTAAAAATGTGCAATCAAATCCAGTGACGGAAACGCAGTAAGCGTGACGCTAATGAGACACTTGAAAAAATGAAATGCATTTTAGGGACAAGGACGAGTTCTTTTAGAGCCAGAGGATCAGTGTGTTTGTGGTTCCCACTTGTTGCAGTGCGAGCAGATAAACAGACTGGAGTTTGAAGGTGAAATTACCCGAAAAACACTTTAATATAGATGATGCACACTAGAGCTGCGAGATTTTGACAAAAAAAGTGTGATTTTTCTGACAGATATAGTTATAGCCGTTTTTTCGAGTTCTAAACCCCAGCTGAAAGAAAACCTAGAACCAAAAAAAGTGGGAAAAGAACGACAAAAACGCGCTGGGTAGGCAGCAATTTGGTCTGTGTCTATAAATGTTGTTGGTTTCTAATAAACAAGAAACCACAGTCCTATTTAAAAAGGAATAAATCAAACCCAAATTAATCTTATGTATAAATGTAAAAACGATTAAATGGAAGTTATTTGTGTTCAGTGTTTGGCCCAAGCGGTTAAAACTGTAGTGCTGCCCCCTGCTGGCCTCACTGAATTCTTGATCATTGTTGGCCTCTATTGACTGCATTAATATGCATGACGACGCTAATTAATATGCATGATGTCATCAAAAGTATCAATATCGGAATAAACAGTATCGTATCGTCCCACAAAATATCGCGGTATTTCGGAAAATCGATATATTGTCACACTCGTACTTTAGATTGCAGCCCGCGAATCCCATGTGTGGGCACAGGGAACAAGAAAGTAACTACACTTGTAAGTACAGGTAATTACACATTAAAGTACAAGGGTGTACAAAGAGTAATAAAGGTACACATAACGTCAGCCTTTAGATTACAGCCATTAAAGGGTTTCTGCCATGTATTAAAAAACATTGAAAGTCATTTTCTATTAATTTAGATTAAAACTGGCATTGAATCAAAATTTCCCTGAAAATAATGACATGACTCAACTTTTTTTTACTGTACAAGTTAATTGAAAATACGAAAACAATGGACTAAACCGTACTCCGCTGCAGTTTTGGCTGAAATTGACTGGCGGGCTGTAATCTAAAGTGTTACCCGAGCCCTTCATTGTGATCACGGTTTAAAGGCGTGTCTTGGCAGTACCTTGACGGAGTAGGCCAGGCTGATGGTCACGGCGAGGGGCAGACCTTCAGGCACGGCCACCACCAGCACGGTCACGCCGATGATGAAGAACTTGACAAAGTACTGGATGTAGATGGGCGTGCACTCGGCGACCCAGGTGCGGCCCTGCACCGCAAACGTGTCGATCACGAAGTACAGGATGAGGATGACCACGGTGACCGCCGACATGATCAGACCTGGGGACAAACGGAGAAAAGTTGATTTATGAAGAGTTTTTCCCGGATATAAATCCTAGGTGGTGTTTTTCATGGACACAGATCAGCATTCATTGTCATCAATAATTTCTAACAGTTGAACATCCGGTATAGGCAGCGTTCTAATTTCTGACAAAGGTGCACAAGGAACCTAGGGACAACCCTCCTGGACGTCCTATTATATCTGGAAATGGGACTCAAACTGAGCCAGCCAGCGAGTTTATCGATGACTTCATTAAGAGCTCTTCCATCCTTTATCGAGGACACCACAGATACACTGACGAACATCAAGGATCAGTTTCCTGTGACAATTTTTTATTTGACCTTTATTTAAACAGGAAAGTCCCGCTGAGATTAAGAATCTCTTTTTCCCTTTCCCTTTTTCTATCTGCTCTAAGACATTTTCTTATGGAGAGATATCCCAAGAACATGTCATTTGTGGACGAACATCTGTCTGTCTTTAATCCTATGAACCCTTTCTATCAGAACATCACCTGGTATGTTGATGTTGATTTTTGATGGTCATTTGAAGGAATTATTGGACTTTCACAAACAGTTGAACTCTATCAATCTTAAAACCCTCTATGGCATGACTTGTTACTTTAGGGGAACAAATATTTCAATCCCCTTCTTTGGGTTGACAGAACAGATTAGAAGGTAGAAATTGATTTCAACTTTATGCAAATGTCGTCGCCGGCCGCCCGTACCAAGCTGCTCTCCATTGGATTTCCGGAGGCTTATTTCCAGACACCAGGCAGCAAAGGGAATGAATGGAAGCTCGCCGCTCTATTCACTTCCACCGCTGTTGGTGTGAACCCGGTGTTACATTATACAAAAATAAAAAGAAAGGGCCAGTGGTGGAGCCAAAGGGTAGTTTGAAGGTCTGCCATAGAGGGCTAATATTGAGCTGTTGATTGAATATTCCAAGAGTAGTATTAATGCTTTAGATTTAACTATTTTCAAAGGTGCAGGTGATCACCTATGGGGCCACATTGAGGTTTTGATTGGGTTATTTTAAACAATTCCAATTCTCATATAGTCTGTATGTCAAGTGCTTGTATGTGGCTGTGCAGAATCCCCACTAACACATACCACATAACAGTATTATTTGCCGTGTAACTTAGTTTGACTTTATTCCTGGAGTCTTGAGCTTTTTTTTTCTCTCTTCCCTCCACCCGTTTGTTTTCTTGATCATACCTGCCGCTGGTCTGGTGCTTGGGGCAGTTCAACAGAACACTGTATATGTGTCCTAAACACATTAAAAAAGGCACCAGAAACGCTGCAGTATACATGATCTTCCTTTACGTCTGTGAAAACATTCATGGTTTTTGCCCATTTTGCATATCGGGCTTGATCAAGTTCGGCGGCCGTATTTGGCCCCCGGGCCTTAGTTTGCCCATCTCTGCTCTACAGGAACAGACAGTCAGAGCGGCGTGAACGCGGCGGGACGAGGCAAACACACACTTTCAACAATCATTTATAGATCATCTGAACTTGAAACAACACAAGCACCTCTACAACATCATAAAGACACAAGTGAAACAGAGACACTGTCTGGAAAGAGGGAATGTTCATGACGATCAGCAGCTGTGGTTTGAAATGCCTTTCCTGAGCCCAGGCATTCAGATCAGAGGAATCAAACGCTTCAATAAACAAAGAGTCAGGAAGCTGTTTTCATTCATATCTTATTGCTCAGCAGCAGTGCATGTTTGTTGATAATTGGTCTTTACTCCAGAGTGATCCTGTGTTGAGCACTGTTTTCCCAGAGCCACCTTTATTTTTATTTAGACATGCTCCAAACCTCAGAGAAACTCATGTTCATGTCCCCACCAGAGAACAAGTGCATGTGGTTTAGAAAACCAATTGGTACTTTTAAATGTATGAACTGTCCTCATTGTAATAATCGTGACGTCGACTAGACTGGATGTGCATAATAATATAATAAGGCAAACTGATATCATTAGTTGCAGTACTACTGTTGTAATAGACCGCCTCTCAGGCTAGTTTAAGTTTTAGCATATGCCACAGTGGCCCAAGCGTATGGAATGATTTGGTGCTTCTGGTTTACTTGTGGTTTAGTGCTCACCGGGTTCAAGCTGGTTTCTCTCTGTGCATGGACCAGGTATTACACTATTACACAAGGAAATGTGATTGTTCTTGTCTGTCCAGCCCCGCTGATACTTTGGTAGGATGAGATGTTGGTTGGTGATGTCATGGCAAAATAATTGTATAAATGAATATTATCATGTGAGGCTGTATACAGTCTGCCTCTTCCTCTTGAAGAAGTCAGCGGGAGCGAGTTCTAATGAGAGCTATTCTTGTTTATGTGCTTAAGTCATCTTTGCTCAGGGTGGGGGGCTATGGACCCCTGTTGATGAGCTTGAAGCTTTTGGGACATTTTTCACAGCGTAGCATTACATGATGGTTTAAGTTAAGTTAAGTTTTGTATGTGCAAAAATGCTAAACACAAATACAGTATGTGATTAGAGTTAACAATCAGGACCCAATGCTCGGTATTTCAATTTCATCATAAACATCCGGATCTTTTGTAGTCCTTGTGTTTTTGTAGTTTTTTGTTCCTGCCGTGTTGCTCCTCACACACCCCACCCAACATTAGGGCCACACCCAAACATTTATATTAAGCCCTGATGAAGACCTGGAGGCCATCTAAATAAAGGCCTTTGAAGTACTTCCTGCCTGGGTTTGCGCTTTTTTCGTCTTTTTATACACATGTCACAAATGTCTTTTGTGTCCAAACCATCTGAGCAGCGGCACATGTTCATCTATAAAAACAGATGGATATTTATAGATGCACATGTTATTTTTAGACCTCAGATGTTTCTGCTTCTGAAGCTTCTGAAGGCTCTGCTGTAGTTTTAACACATGGCACAGCTGGTACTGTCACCACACATTTCCTTTCTTAATACAAGTAAATGTATGTAATTTCTTCCTGACTTTCTTCCCACTTAGCAGTGAGTGACTGAAGGATCTGAACTGTGAGAGAGGGGCCCCCGAGGGGCCCCTGTGGGGCGCTGAGGTCTGTAAAGGCCATGACTATAATTAATGTGAGCAGTAACTGTCAGTGTTAGAGAAAGGCCAAACTCAATGAGGCAAATGAAGCTGATACTGTATCTGTGAGCGAGTATCACCTCAAATCTAACGTTCTACAGGCCTGACTTAGTCCTGACTTCCCTATTCACACAGGGTTAGAATGTCCCGGGGACCTCAGGTCAAAAGTAAATATTACTGACAGCCTCAGAGTTTTTATTCCCGTGTGAATCTGCTGTCAGTAATTGGAAGGTAAAATTCCCCAGAGTTTTACCTTTGGGGTAATTCTGCAGACTCCTCCGTCCTCAGGTGATTCTAGTCCCGTGCAAATCGACATGTCGGATTTTGGAAAGTTTTAACCAGTGTAATAAACGTATAAAAAAGGACAACAGTGATTCAAAACCTCAATATATATTTATGCCTGCATTGAAGCTGTAGTAATATCATGCATCAAAGCCTTTCTCTGACATTAATGCTGTCGTTTATACATTTAATGAGAATAAAAGAGAAAGTACAACATAAGCGGTGAACTGGAAGTACAGCCCCGTTGTCATGGAAACGTTAGACAGACCAAAATGGAGACTCAGGGAAAGTTTGGATGCGTTTGGTGCAAAGCCTTTCTCGCTAAAGTAAAGCTCACATAAACAAACCTCGCCTCATTAATGAATTAAAGGCTTGTGGTCGTCATTCAGTATTCATTATCTATCCATCATTTCCAAACAAAGTTTGAACAAAAAAGTCAATTACTGACAATGCTGATCCTGGGCGAATGCACATAAAAATGACCGATGTCCCCAGGTATATTTCAGTTTCACCGACGTCCCCAGGTAATTCTAATCCCGTGCTAAAAGTGCTTTAATCCTGGTCCAACTTTAGACCCTCCTCTTCTCATCAGGATGTGAGATATCTGTGTTTTTGTTGAGAAGTTGAAGTCTTATTGAGACAGAAGCATTCATGTTGCGGCTGTTTTTATTGACTTTAAACGTGCGTTGGACACTGTCTTTTGTCTAGACTGTCAACATTTAACCTTAGCAATCAAACCGTTGAATAGATACAGTCTTATCTGTCAGATAGAAAACAATGCGTGCAAATTAAGAATAGTAAGTCACCCTTCACATCTTCACTATACACAAGGTGTCCCTCAAGGATCAATTTTAGGTCTTCTGCTATTTTCCCTTTATGTAAATAACTTGCCCAATGTGTGCAATAATGTGGACACAAGTATGTATGCCGACCATACTGTAATTTTTACACAAGCCAAAAGTGCTGATGATGCAGCCAATCAGCTCTCATGAGCCCTAAATGACTACAAAAATGGCTGAATGATTCACGCCCGTGTTAAAAAGACCGTATCAATGTTTTTAGTAAACCTAAAACAACCATAAAGTTCTCTTGGGTGGACAAGAATTAATTAATGTTGAGGTATTTAAGTATTTGGGAGCGCTAATAGACTCGAAGCTATAAAACATGTTAAAAAGTAGTGAAAAGTGTAAATGTTAATATACGGAACTTTGGACATATTTGCACATCATTAACGGATACAGCAGCGATTACATTCCTGCACTCTATGATACTGGTCATATTGAGTACTGTATCACAGGTTGGTCCTATACGAGTCATGCTGCTATTGGGCCAACTGATGTATGCTACAAAAGAGCATTGAAAATATTAGACAAGAAACCTTCATCATACCACCATTGTCAACTTCTAGATAAATATACGTTTTTAATATTTCAAATTATTTCAATCAGCCAGTCTAATCTACAAGGTTATACATGATCAGGCGCCTCCACCATTGACTGATTTGATTAAACAAAAGTCTAGCAGTGCTGCGGAGTCCCGAGTGACTCGAGCCACTGTGAGGTGATTGTGCGTTGGCATTTAGTCGGACCAACTTTTCACAGAACGTCCTGTCATACCAGGGAGTGAGCTTCTGGAATAGTATTCCACTGTCAGTGAGGGAAAGCACAAGGCTCCCTACATTTAGGAGACAACTAAAGTGTGGCTGAGGGACACACAAACATGTGATCATGTTTAGTTCATCATGATTATGTATCAGACGTGAAACAGAAAAGTGATACAATTATCAGCGTAATACGGGCTGTGCAATAAGAGTTAGTGTAATACGGGTCAGTGAAATATAGAATGGTGTAATAGTAGGCAGTGCAATATCAGGACAGTCAGGGCATGTGCAATATTGTCCTTTGCTGTCCACTCTTGTTATTGTTTGTCCTAACATGAGGAGATCAGTGTTCTCGTCCTTGTCTCTCTGTACATAGTCTGTATATAGTGTCTCTGTATGTTTGTTTTTGTTTGTAAATTTGCATATCTTCCCAACAGTAAGTTCAATATGATCTTGTAGGCGATATATGAGCCACCTCTCCATCCAACAGCAGTTAAAGTTCTCCCAGCACACTCAGATGCTTCAAACCGAGGACCAAAGTGTGCGTCTTCTCACCTGCTTTCCCGATCTGCACGGCCAGCCTCGTCAGCTTCCCCTGCAGCACCGACTTCTCCTTCTTGGTGACGTTGACCTTCTTCACCGGCTTGGCCTCCTCCTTCTCCTCCTTCTCCTCGGTCTCAGTCGCGTCCTCGCTCTTCAGGGGCTGGATCTCCAGCGCAATGCCGTCCTTGGTGGGAGCTGAGGAGGAGACACCAGGAGGAGGCGAGGACCAGGAGGCGAGGGGGAAGAATGGGAATGAGAACGTGGCCAAAAAACGCAAATGACGGGGGTTAGGGGGAGGAGTTAGGGGTTAAGGGGAGGAGTTAGGAGGTAGGACACAGGTGAAGCAGAGTTAGAAAGTGCGTTCATCAGAAAAGGAGCAGCACAATCGAAGCAAACGAACATTTGCAACAACAGAGAGAGTTCCCGACGACACAAACACGACACTTCCTGATCTTTGACACATCGACCTTCACTTCCTGATCTCTGACACATCGACCTTCACTTCCTGATCTCTGACACATCGACCTTCACTTCCTGATCTTTGAAACAGGAAGTGAAGGTCTTTGAAACATGGACCTTCACTTCCTGATCTCTGACACATCGACCTTCACTTCCTGATCTCTGACACATCGACCTTCACTTCCTGATCTTTGAAACATTGACCTTCACTTCCTGATCTTTGAAACATCGACCTTCACTTCCTGATCTTTGAAACATCGACCTTCACTTCCTGATCTTTGACACATCGACCTTCACTTCCTGATCTCTGACTCATCGACCTTCACTTCCTGATCTCTGACTCATCGACCTTCACTTCCTGATCTTTGAAACATCGACCTTCACTTCCTGATCTTTGACACATCGACCTTCACTTCCTGATCTCTGACTCATCGACCTTCACTTCCTGATCTTTGAAACAGGAAGTGAAGGTCTTTGAAACATGGACCTTCACTTCCTGATCTTTGACACATCGACCTTCACTTCCTGACACGTCGATCTTCACCTCCTGATCTTTTACACTTCAATCTCCACTTCCTGACCTTTTACACTTCGATCTTCACTTCCTGATCTTTTACACTTCGATCTCCACTTCCTGATCTTTTACACTTCGATCTCCACTTCCTGATCTTTTACACTTCGATCTTCACTTCCTGATCTTTTACACATTGATCTCCACTTCCTGATCTTTTACACTTCGATCTCCACTTCCTGATCTTTTACACTTCGATCTCCACTTCCTGATCTTTTACACTTTGATCTCCACTTCCTGATCTTTTACACTTCGATCTTCACTTCCTGATCTTTTACACTTCGATCTCCACTTCCTGATCTTTTACACTTCGATCTTCACTTCCTGATCTTTTACACTTCGATCTTCACTTCCTGATCTTTTACACTTCGATCTCCACTTCCTGATCTTTTACACTTCGATCTTCACTTCCTGATCTCATCTATCTCGGCTTGTTTTTAAATGTTTTATTTACTTTTCTGGCATAATCCTTGACCTAAAATGTGCTGGGGGTCAATAATCAAACTCTAGGACAGTGTTTCTAACCCACGGGGAAGAACATGAATGAGCAGAATGGACACACTGAGTTTACATGCGCTCGAGTGTCCAGGTTACTGTCGTGGATTTGAAGCTTCCTGGTTTTGTCTGGACCATGACGCTGCTGATGTCCTCAGCGTGTGTGAAAACAGATACGGCAGGAGCATAACTCGGACTTTGTACATGGTCAAAATAAACAAAACGTTGCAGTAAACTTTACAAACTTTTACTCCACTGTAGCTCCAGAGTTTGTCAGCGCTGCTCTCAGACTAAACGGTCACTTTGGGCCTTTCCACAAACCAGTTCTGGTTTATTTGTCCCCGTTCGTCTCGCTTTTCGCTGAAGCTGGGACAGAGCTTTACAGGTTAATAATAATAACAACAGTTTCAGGGCTTCTTTGGACAGTTCTTGTCTCAGTGTTTAGAGAAACGCCCGAAAAAGCCATGTGTTAGCAACATGGCTAAAGGATTTAGCTCCGGCTCCAGTCTGCATTAGCCCCGCCCCCCTCTGGAGCCTAATTATTCAGGAGACTGTAGTGTCTCAGGAATAATGCTTTATATTAAGGTGTGTTCGTTAATGATACGAGCGATCGCAATGTCGTCATGTCTGGTGGCTAAATAACAGATATATGATCGGAAAAAAAAAAATCCTCATATACAAGGCAGTGCTTCCCTTGTGCTATAACAGATCTGTAGTTTTATGAAACATGTTAGGTGGCTGGATGCATCCGCTGTTGCCGCACAGTGAAAAACATTTGTATGGTATTAACAAGAATCGGTAATTAATAGGCCATGAATAATATGCTTATTAATGCCTCCACTTAACACTAAGCAGTTTACTAATGCACATGAATGCATTATTAATACCTATCGAGCACCTGTCAATATAAAGCGATGCAGAGTCATGGTTTCTCGGACACATGTAAACATCATTTCAGAAACATTTTCATCACCAGGATTTGGAGCGATGTAAACACAGTGTGACGGTCCGCTCTGCTCAAAGACATGTTCAATCTATGTTTGATCTTTTCTTTCTCATTTGACTTTCATTGGATATCCACGTTTGCCTAGAGCTGGGCAATATTCACAAAAATGAGACTAAAGAAGGGGATCTGATCTTGTCGACGACATATTGCCCAGAACTGACGTGGAAATATCTGATGAGTTCTATGGACTTTTCGATATTTGTGTGAAGTTTGTGTCCCGCCCAAACCCTGACCAATCCCTGGCCCCTGACTGAGCGTCGGCCATATTGGTGGTCGCTTTTCCAACCGGAGACAGAGCAGATGGAAAGAGCACACGGCAAAAACACGCAAAACACCACCACCCGTCGCCACAGAAAAACACCAGAGACACACGTTCAGAGCGTCGCTTAGCAACAGCAGCGTTAGCCGACAGCACGGACCAATCACAGCACGGGACACACGCTGCACCGGACCAATGGGGGAAGAAAGAAAAAAGAAACACACGCAAAGAAAGAGCAGCATCTTAAGAAACGGAAACAGCAAAAAACGAGAAACGCAAAGGAAAAAACGCCAAAGGACACAGCCACAGGAGGGGACGGAGGGGACGTGAGGGACATGAGGGACAAAGGAGCTTCAGCAGAGACAGAGGAGCTTCAGCAGAGACAGAGGAGCTTCAGCAGAGACAGAGGAGCTTCAGCAGAGACAGAGGAGCTTCAGCAGAGACAGAGGAGCTTCAGCAGAGACAGAGGAGCTTCAGCAGAGACAGAGGAGCTTCAGCAGAGACAGAGGAGCTTCAGACAGAGACAGAGGAGCTTCAGCAGAGACAGAGGAGCTTCAGCAGAGACAGAGGAGCTTCAGTAGAGACAGAGGAGCTTCAGACAGAGACAGAGGAGCTTCAGTAGAGACAGAGGAGCTTCAGACAGAGACAGAGGAGCTTCAGACAGAGGAGCTTCGGACAGAGGAGCTTCAGCAGAGACAGAAGAGCTTCAGCAGAGACAGAGGAGCTTCAGACAGAGGAGCTTCGGACAGAGAAGCTTCAGCAGAGACAGAAGAGCTTCAGCAGAGACAGAGGAGCTTCAGCAGAGACAGAGGAGCTTCAGACAGAGACAGAGGAGCTTCAGACAGAGACAAAGGAGCTTCGGACAGAGCTTCAGACAGAGACAGAGGAGCTTCAGACAGAGTGGCTTCAGACAGAGTGGCTTTAGACAGAGACAAAGGAGCTTCGGACAGAGGAGCTTCAGACAGAGGAGCTTCAGACAGAGACAGAGGAGCTTCAAACAGAGCTTCAGACAGAGAGAGGAGCTTCAGACAGAGGAGCTTCAGACAGAGGAGCTTCAGACAGAGACAGAGGAGCTGAGGACAAGTGTGAAGAACATCTGAAGTTGTGCACAGTGTGTTGAGACTCGTCCAAAGTTTCAGGGACCGACCCCAAATGGACCCAGTTGTTTTGACAGCCAACCGGTTTCTCCTTTAGAAGTTACGGCCTCAAAGTGAGAGGGGGCTCTCTGTGCCTTTTTGTCTCCCTCAGTCTTAGACTATGGTATTAAACCTATTGCCTTTAGGTTTTTTTTCGGGGTCTTATTCGTTCGATTTTGGAATGTAATATTTATGGCGATTGCCATGAGTTATTCTTGTAGCAAGGTCTCGGGTCCTGCCAAAGTGAAAAGGTGTTTTTTTTGTTTTGTTTGAAATGCCTTACA